>NC_133666.1:108571739-109171739 GCF_037893015.1 Macrotis lagotis | reverse complement strand
AACAATGCATTCAAAGAAAATTGTGGTCATTGAGAAATCAGTATAACTGTTGAATCCCACACAGAAACTCCTTCCTGAATTTCAAAGCCACTAGAAAGTTTTTAAAATGACAACTGCAAATAATGTTAATCAGTAAGCAGTTTACTTAAAGGTGAAGCACATATCTAAGAACCAATTCAATCAGGAGCCATGAAGTCACTGTCCAAAAATGGAATAGTCTTAATCAAAGGTAAATAGGAGAATTATTTGAAGAGTAACAATATTTGCGGACCTAGAAAGATAAAGGCTTTTCAAGGGTACTTCATCCTACCTCCCTCCCATAAACAAAACCACCTCTACCTTTCTTGGAAGGGATGGGTTCTTGACCCTTTGACATAGACTACAGGCTTGTTTAACTCAACACAATTCAACAAGCATTTATTAAATGTGGCACAGTAGATAGCAAACTGGCCCTGGAGTCAGGAGGACCTGAGTTCAACTCTGGCTCATACATTTACTAGTCATTTGACCACAGGCAAGTCATTCAACCCTATCTGTCTCGGTTTTCTCATCTATAAAATGAACTAAAGAAGGAAATGGCAAACCATTCTAGGAGCTTTACAAAAAGAAAAAAGAAAAACAAACCCAAATAAGGGCACAAAGAGTTGTACACCACTGAAGTGATTCAACAACAACAATGTGCAGGGTTAGAAGTTTGGAATTCAAGAAGAGTACCAATCTGCCCTCAGGCAGATTTACAGATCAACAATGACCTCACAGACAGATTTTTTTTATGTATTTATGGAATCAAATATTTATTGAGGGTCTACTAGGTGTAGCTCTGACACTGCCACTCTCTACCCAGTAAACTCATGACTTCCTATTACCTCCAAGATCAAAAATAAAATATTGTTTGACATTTATAAGTCGTTGAAAGCTGGGTCCTTTCTATCTTTCCAGGTTTCTTATATTTATTCTCCTATATCTACTTACCTTATGAGCCAGTAACATCTGCCTTCTTAGTGTTCTTTACACATTATATGCTCCACCTCAGCTTTTTTACTGCCTGGAATGCTCTCCCTTCTTATCTCCACCCACTTCTCCAGCCTTCTTCAAAACCCAGCTTAAATTCTATCTTCTATAGGTCTTTCTCTGTCTCTACTCATTCTCTCATTCTCTCCAGGTACTCTATATATCACATTTGTACAATGCTGTTTGCATGTTGTCCATCACTCCCCCTCTTTTAGAATGAGAGCTCCTTGAAGGCAGAACTAATTTTTTTTGTCTTTCTTTATATGCTCAGACTTATTTCAATCCCCATTATAATTATGTATGTATGTTATAAATGCTTGTTTACTAATTGAAATTATGATCCTGAAACATTTGATTTGAGGCATGCCAATTAACTAGTTAAGGGTTACATGTATTTGAGAAGAACTGCAGATACCTAGGCTGTGTGATAGTTTTAATATATTTTATTCCTTTTGGTATAAGTAAAGAACTGTAGGATTATTTTGTTAATCCTAGTGTACCAGATCAATTCCATTATGTAATGTTGTATGACTGAATGGAAAAGTAGTATAAAGGGAAAAGGAAGTGTTTTCCCAGTGGGTGGAGGCTAAGCCAAGAGACTACCTGGATAAATCCTCATAGGCACACTTCTAGACTAAGGTGCCAAGAACTGCCAGCTACAAAGGGGTGGAGCTAAGGGGACAGCTCTCAAAGGACCATTCTCTAGTACTGGGTAGAGTCTAAACTCAAAAAGAACATGAGATCACTAGGGCCTGGTCCTTATTGTTGAAGAGGATCAGGCAAATGGCCAAAAGTGATTCCTGGTAGCATGCATGTGTGTGTGTGTGTGTGTGTATATATATATATATGTATGTATGTATATACACACACACATATATATATATGATGAAAAACATGATGATAGCTTTATTACAGAAGATTCAAACATCAGACCTTAGTTTGTTCCCATCAGCCACTTAACAGATGCTCAAATATAAAACCAAAAATATATTTCTAATATACAGTTTTCAGATAGTATGCACCAGAGATTTAACAAAGTGGAGTCAAAGAATTTTAGCATTTCTTTTTATTCTTAAAAAAGAAAATTATTTTGTTGGTGAAACTTTTTTCTTCTAAAGCAGGATAATTTTTGAAAGAAAATATAAAGAATGCTGTTAAAAATTTTTTAAATCCTATATTACAATGAGACAGAATGTCATAATGGATAGAAAGCTGACTTAAAAGCCAGAAAGACCTGGGTTTTTTTAGCTCTGACACATAATGACTGATTCTGGCAAATCTCTGTGCACAAAATTACTCTCTAAGATTAGAAATAGCAGAGAAGGTGACAACCTTTATTTGTAGAGGGAGTTTCCTCATTTGGAAATCACTGATCTAGTTCCTATCAATGTGTTATAATTGTCACAGGAAAAGATCTACACATAAATATTATTTTCTGTTTATTCTGATTCAGTATCAGGGACATCTGCATTGAAAACAAGCCTGCTTAAGATTAAGATTTCTTAAGGACTTGCCTGTTTATGTCTCTACTCACAATGATAATTCATGGTATCATCAATAGATGATTATATTTTCAATAGGAAAAAAAAACCCAGCAGGAATTGGTAAAGCATGAAGAATGATTTTGATTCAAACAAGTGTTTTAAGTTGTCATCAGGACTAAATAAAAATATGACAAATATGGAAAATATGATTGAAAACCTGAACATATAGGATTTAGAACCAGAAATGACCTTAGAGATTATTTAGTTGAATCTTTGTATTTTATAAATGAGGAAAGTGAAGTTCAGATAGATCAGTCACAAATAGCAAGCATTTACTATGTATCAGTATTATGCAGAGACAGTCGATTCTCTGATCTGAATTTTAGTACTCTTCTCTCTATGCCACACTTTCTTTATATTCTTCTATATCACTAAAAGCAACCAAAAGGAGACTTACTAGAGGTAAACAGTAAAGCTAAGTAAGGTTTAAAAAAAACCCCATAAAACCTCTACATATACTAAGAGACATACATATTTGCTTTGATTGTTGAGTAGCTAATGTATATGAATTCGACTTTTATTATATAACCTTCTGTGGCATGGGTAAAAACAAATGCCTTTTCTAATTTTTGCAGATAGTCTATTAAGTTTAAAAACCCGATTAGAACAATTGCAATTTAGTTGTGTAATTCATTTTTTGATTCTCTTTGAAAAATATTCAAGCAAATGTTGTCATTATTGATTCTGTGATTAAACCATCTATTACTACCCATCTGTTACTACCATCTTAGACTACCCTGGAAGAGAATTATTTTCTATTAGTGATGCTTTCTGTCTATAGATACCTCAACTTTTCTGAATATTTTCTTTAGTCATGCTGACTACTTAACACTCTTATGCAAAATTAGTATCTTCTTACTTCCTCAGCTCTTACTGTTTTATTAACCAAAGCAATAATCATCTATTTGTAACACTGTGAATTATCATTTGTAACTAGAAATTTGCAAACAGATGAGCCCTAAGAAATTTTAATCTTAAGAGATCTTGTCTTCATGCAGATGTCCATACTATTGAATTGAAATAAAATAGACCTTTCTATGTAACTACTGTAAAACATTCTTTAAAATAAAATTTTAAAAGAAGCACCTGCAGCTCTCAATATCTTCTTTTATAATGTTTGTTTCAACTCTCCGAGACAGATTAGTGTTACACTTCAATGCTACAATATCAAAGAAAGCAATTCTGGAAAACTTCAAGAATTAAGTCAGATAGAACATAAGGGAAATTGGAATATGACATGTAAAATTATGGTCACATACTCAGAATAATCTACCCAGATTCGATGGCAAGAGTTGCACAATTGTAAATTATATGGATTTTTACGAATTCACTAAAAGGTTTTGAAAATCAGGCAGGTGTTTAAGTTAAAATGATAAGAAGGGAAAGTAATTAGCTTTTAAAAAGTTAAATGTGTTACTATTTAAATGCAAGAACCTTTGGGGCAGATAGGTGGTGCCCCAGATAAAGCACCAGCCCAGGTGACAGGGGGACCTGAGTTCAAATGTGACCTCAGACACTAAATAATTACTTAGCTGTGTGACCTTGGACGAGTCACTTAATCCCTTTGCCTTGCAACCCCCCCAAATAAATAAATGCAAGAATCTTCAATGTATTAACAATAGCTTTTATATAGTACTTCAAGATCAAAACTCTGTACATGTTATCTCACTGTATTAGTAAAATTACTAAATATTTCAGATGTTCCTTCAGATAAACAAAGGGGGGAAAGAAAAGAATTTAGAAGAAGTTGTAAGGAAAAAATTCCTATTTCTTTGGGGTTTTTTTGTTTTAGGTTTTTGCAAGGCAAAGGGGGTTAAGTGACTCGCCCAAGGCCACACAGCTAGGTAATTATTAAGTGTGTGAGACCAGATTTGAAGGGAGGTACTCCTGACTCCAGGGCCGGTGCTTTATCCACTACACCTCCTAGCTGCCCTAAATAACTATTTCTTAAAGGAGGATTCCAGAAATAAGGACACTTTGATAATTATTAGGAAGACATTTTATCTTGAGTCCTTTTGCTTTGTTTTAGTTAACAACACTAACAAGGAAAATAAGAAAGATTCTCTTCCAACAAATCAAATAATTGCACAAAAGCATAAGAAAAGATAAATTTAACAATTATAATGAAATTAAGGTCTGAAGAATGAATTAAAAGGCAAAAACCAATAAATGTTGATTTTTATCTGGAAAGATTGTGATGACTTTTAACTGAAAATTAGATTAAAATTTGTTATGCTATAGTTAACTTGTGAAAAATAGAAGTAGCTTTGATTGTATTGACAAAATCAAGTTCAAGTTAGAAAGCGTTCAAAGGTCAATGCGATATTATGTTAAAAGTTTTGAGTCAAAATGAGAGCATATGATTTTTTGCTGCATATAGACATATGTACCAAATAATATTTAAAATCAAATGTATAAAATTAAATCTCACAGTCTTGAAAGAATGGGATGACACATTACAAAGAGTCAGAGACAATATAAAAATTCCAATAAAAAATAAGTTAAACAAGCATGAAATTGTACAATAAAATAGGATACGAAAGCAATTGGATTTTTTAGATACATGAAGAAAACTCAATGGAAATAAAGATTGTAATTTTCAAAAATTACAGTAAGAGCTTATAAAATATTGATCATATACCAAACAATTAGAAAAGCTGAACATTTATATATTATTTTTTCACTAAAACTAGATGTAAAGATTGAATATCTACATTTAACTAAAACATCAATTAATAATTCTTAGAGGAAAGAAGAAATGAAAAACAAGAAAGATTATACAAATGATTAAGGCAATTCAGATGCACATCAAAATCTACGGTTAAAAAATAGTATTTAGAATCAAAATTATACACAAAATATCTATATTAATAGCAAAGAACTTAGTGAATTGAGTTTGTACTCAAAAACATTCAGAGAGCAAGAAATGAAGATATAAACAGAACCAAAAAACAGAAACAGATATCAACAGAGCTAATCTCAAAGAATTTCAGAATTTTATGGAACTTAAGAAACTATCTAATCCAACAGACTGAAGAACTCTAGTGAAGGAGAATTCATTGTCTCCCAAGGCAACCCATTTCACTTTCAAACTGTCAGGTAATTTCCTACAATCAAATCATAATTTGCTTCTTTGTAACTTTCACTTCTTGATTCTAATTCTGCCTTCTGGAGTCAAACAATATAAAACAAAACCCTTCTCATATGACAATCCTTAAAATGCTTTAAACATCTATTTTTCCCCTCAAGAATTTACTCCTCTGGGCTAAATGCCTGCATGTCTTTCACCCAACAATCTTATAATATTATCTCCAAGCCACCTTCCTCTGGCTGCTCTCCAAATTATCAATGTCTTTCCTAAAACAGGACACACAGAATTCAAAATTATATTTCACATAAATGTAAAAGATTAATGTTTGAAATAGCAGGTAGTGACAGAGACATTTTAACTATAGTTCAAATCCTTGGACTGCCATTTATTATCTATATAACCTTGGACAACTTAACCTCCGGGCCTAAGTGTCCTCATATGTAAAAAGAAAGGAGACGACTTGATGACCTCCAAGGGCCTTTTATGCTCTAGATCTATGACCCAATGACTTTAATCAGAGAGTTGAAGTATAAGAGAATGAAATAAAATTCAATAAGAACTGTAAGGAAATAACTGGAATAGTGTGGAAAATGGATTTAGGCTTATGTTAATCCATAACGTACTGTGCAATAAATTCTAACAATCCAGTCTCAAACTTGTAATTAAAATAAAGAAGTAGCAAGAAGAGGAGAAAATTTTATCAATCAAATGGAAGAAATCAATGGGGACAAAACAGATCTGATTTTTAAAATAGAAAAATTATGATAGAAAAGCAGTATCTCTAAAGCAAAAAAAAACAAATTAGAGACATATTTGAAGTAAGTAAATAAAATTCTGACATCACAATTTTATGTAGATCTATGAGAATTTCAATTATCATAACTATGTATGTAATTCTGAGATAAACTAGTTCTACCTTTATCTGCTGACATCCAGAATCATATTTCTAACTGCTTATTAGACATCCTGAACTAGATTAGATATCATAGAAATCTTAAATTCAACATATATGAAACTGAACACATAATGTTTCACTCCAAATCTTCCCCCCTTTCCTATCTTCTCTATTATCTACTATCCTTCTAATCACTCTGGCTTATAACCTTGATGAGACTCTCCTCATTCTCATCCCTATCCATTCATTTCTCAAGTTCTGCCACTGCTAACTTCATAATATCCTTCCTATATTCCCTCTTTCCCCCCCCCCTCACACTGCTTACCACCCTAATGTTGGCTTCTGTCACTTCAAGCCTGGACTTCTGCATTGTTTCTGTGACACTATTTGTTCATTGCATTCTATGCCCATCACTTTTTGCTTAGCTTTCTATATAGGACTATAGCTAATAATGGGGGATTAGATTGTGAGCACTCTGAGAGCAGAAACTATTGTCTTTCTTTGTATTTCCCAGGGCTTAGTCAGGACAGCTAGATGGCACACTGGCCTTGGAGTTAGGAGAATGGGAATTTAAATCCAGTCTCTGACACTTGATATTCACTAGCAGTATGACCTTGGGCAAGTCACTTAACCCTCATTTTCTCACATCCAGGGCCATCTCTAGTTGTCCTGACTCATGACTGGCCACTGGATCCAGATGGCTCTGGAGGAGAAAGTGAGGCTGGTGAGTTAGTACAGCATCCCTCACTCAAATCCAATTCATGTACTCATCATGGCATCATTTCCCTGATGTCATGGTCTTCTTCAAACATCAAACATCATCATCAGTGCTTAGTATGCCTAGCACATACATGGTAGGTACTCAATAAATGCTTGTTGATTGACTAATAATATATACTCCTTAATGTGACATTAAAGGATCTAAACAGACACATTTTGAAGGAGGAAAAAACATACTGTTAGTAATTGAACAAAAAATATATTAAAATCCCTAATATTCATAGAATTAAAAATTAAAATAGCATTGAATTCACTTTTTTTCTCTGTTGTAAATGCTCTAATGCCCAAGGTGAGTATGGATACCTAAGGGGCATATAGGCTCATAGACTAAATTGTTAGAAGGGTCCATAGAAATCATCTAGACTAGCATTCTCTTTTTTACATGTGAGGTACATGAAGCCTAAAGAACTCCACATTTTGTGTCTCATGACCTCCATGATTTTGGACAAATCATTTAATTTTTCTAGGTTTCACTTTCCTCATTTATAAAAGGAAGAAGATTGGACCAGATGATCCCAGGGTCCCTTTAAGCTTTAAAACTAAGATCCCACAGGAAGACAGGCAGAGCCAGATTCTAACTCCAAATTCAGGGTTATGATTATTAACTATAAAGAAGAGTCTTAGAATACTTTATGAAAAACTTTACTGGTGTTTAATCAACTCAGTTGTTCCAACTCTTTGTGACCCTATTTAGGGTTTTCTTGGCAGATACTGGAGCAGGATGCAACTTCCTTTTCCAGATCATTTTACAGGTAAGAAAACCGAGGTAAATAGAATTAAGAGACTTAGGGACACACAGATAGCAAGTGTCTGAGACCAAACTTGAACTCAGGAAGATAAGCCTTCTTGACTCCAGACTCTGCATTCTATTCACTTTACCATCTATTGCTCATTCAACAATTAATGTTGGAAAACATTTATTAAGTGCTGTTGGTGATATAAAGTTAAAAAAAATCAAAAATTCCTATCCTGAAGGAATTTCCATTCTATTGGATAGTTCACTTCAAAGACCTATGGTTTCCCTAATGAGAATGCGAGCTCAACTGTCATAGATTGCTACCCTTCTGTCTCTTAGTATTCTATTAATATTATTATCATTATTCTATTATTTTAGTATAATAATAACAATAATAACTCATATTTATATAGAACTTTAAGATTTACAAAATGCTTTGATCTTCACAACAACCAGAGAGGTTACTATTTTACAGATGAGGGAACTGAAGTTGGCAGAGAGGTTAAGTGATTTGCCCTGTCCTCACATGTAAAAGGAGCTGGAAAAGGAAATGGCAAACCATACTAGTATCTCTGCCAAGAAAACTCCAAATGGGGTCATGGAGAGTCAGATGTGACTGAAAAGACTGAACAATAACAACAAAAATAGGTAGCAGTTTTGTCTGAGACCACTTATGAACTCGGGTCTTTCTGACTCCTAGTTCAGTACTCTTTCCATGGTGTCATCTGACTGCCGGAGCTGCTGTTCTGGTTTCTAGAGTAGCAGTGGCCAGGCTCTGGAGATGGGACTTTTTGAGCTTGGCTAAGCTAGCTCTTTAAGAATTCAGGATCATCTCAATCTTACAGGGAGGCAACAGAGCAGGAAATTAGAGGAACTGACATTTTATAGAGTTTTTTTTGACTTACCCCAGACCAGGCAGCTTGTAAGCATTAGAGGCAGATTCAAATTTATCTCTCCTGATTCCCAGTCCTGAACTCTCTCCTGCACCACAGTGTTCAGTTCATTCAGAGGCAGGGGTAATAAGACCCATCAACATTTGCAGATGCAACTCAACCTATGGTATAGAAAAAGAACTATCATTTACACTTCTCTTTCTTTTAATCTCTCTCCACATAGTACAAACCAAAGGCCCTACTGATTCTAATCAGCCTTGATGAACAAGGAACCTGGAGAGCAAGGTTGGAGCCCAAGACATTACTTAGGGAGCATGAAGAAACAGCTTAACAAAAAAGATTAAAATCTGACTCATCCAGTTACAGAGGAGAAAGGAAATTAGCACCCATTCAGCTAAATTGTTCTCAAGGGCAGAAAATCATAGTGATAAATTGAAACATTCCAAGCCTAAAAGAGGCTACTTGTGGGAAACTGCTCAGTTCTGTTTAGGGATCACTGCTTTTCATTAGTTATACAAACAGTCTAAAAATGCTACTGAATATAAAATTTCCAGGTTGGCAGAGGGCACAAAACTCAAGACACAAAAATTTAGCAAGATGAGAGACAAGCATGAATGAATCAAATATAAAAGTTGAATTACCAAAGGCAAAAAAAACCCCAACGACATAAGTCTACCAAGACTAGAATTTGAAAGACAAGAAAGAAGGAATGGGGGGGAGAGCAGGGAAAGGATGATGTCTTTCTTAAATTGTTCAGAAATCAAAGTTGTACAATGAATTGAGTAATAGGTTTCAAAGAACCTAGATTTTGAATCCTCCCTCTCCTACTGACTAGAGATGTAATCTTGAGCAAGTAATTTCATTTCTTTGGGTATTAATTTTCTCATTTGTAAAATGAGTCAGTTGGACTCAATGACCTTTGAAGAAATTCCTTCTAGACCTAAATCAATAAAACTAGGAGTCGAATCCTATTCAGCTTTTTTTCATAGATTATTAGTTCTGAATGGTCTCTCACATTCATTTATCTCTTTGCCTTTGGGTACAATACATTTAGATCATTCCCCAAAAGACACCTGCCAACCCACCTATTTTCCATCATGCTTAGAAGTATAGTCTCACTTTATAAATGTTAGACATCTTAGATCAATTTTCAGTGGCACATAGGAGGTGCTTATTAAATGATGATTGATTGGTTTTAATGGCCTGTGAACAAAGATGACTAAAACTTTAGATAAAATTTAGTGAGTACTGATGGAATATGCAGTCCTTCAGCAACTTACAAACAACAACCTGGTTAAGTCCCTACAACTAGAATGGACTTCTATCTCACCTCTGCCTCTTAAAATCTCTTATTTCTGTCAAAACCCTGCTCAGGGTCTTTTTTCCAAAGAAATTATTTCTTAATTCCCTGCAACTTACTATGATTTATCTTATATTTATTTTACATATACTTATTTATATATCTATCATCTTCCCCAGGAGAAAATAAGCTTCTTGAGAGCAGGAACTATTTCACTCTATCTTTGTATCCCCAGCACCTACTGCAGTGCTTGAAGCAGAAGAGATACTTAATAAATATTTCCTAATTGATTGATTGAGATAGTTATCCAGAATGGGAGGCTGTGTTGAACTCCTCACCTGCTTCCCCAGGCTCACCCCAATTCCTATATCAAGGATTCCTTATCATACTCAAGAGTCCATGTCCATATCCTTTGCATTCCCCACTACTCAAATGAAGATGTGATTTATATGTAGTTTGTGATATTTGTCAGAAGTACAAAAAAATTCCTAGTTATAAATATCTATCTATATATCTATATCCATATGCCGACCTTTCCCAGAAATGCTAGGGAGTAGCAACATTGATGGGTCTCCTTTATGCCAGGGTATAGATCAGAGGTATCAATTATGTAGACATACATAGCCTTCCAACAAGATTTAAATATAATTTATTTATTTATTTTATTTGACAAAATAACTATAAATACAGTAGAACATAATGGTAATGCAAAATTTTCTTTTTTTTTTTTTTCCAAACACAAACTTTTGAGGATTTATTGTACAGGTGTGCTACACTTAGCCACAAAGAAAACAACCAGTCCAGAATGACAAGAGTCCCATGGCACAAAATCACGAGGCAGGTAGGTGGGGTTTTGCATTAAGAAATGGTATGTCCTTTTTTGTCAGGGATGCCTGTCAAATAGTGGTAAAAGAGTCCTTATCAAATGGTAGAACTTATAGAGTCTTTCATAGGGCGGATGATGCCTCTTGAAGGATTCTGGATGTCACCAAGGATCATTCCAGCTCTGCTCCTGTGGCCTGTGGTCAGTCTGGTTACTTGGACCTCTGCCTAATCTTTCTCCTTTTGCGTTTCAGCCTACGCATTCACTTCTTCCTCCACTTGGCTCTCATGGCGCAATGGAAGGCAACAAAATGGCACTAAGAAGAAGAGCTAATGCAAAGTTTTCAATGTTGATATGCAGTCCACCAAGATCTTTATATAAGTTTAATGGTCCCCATTTCTATTGGAGTTTGACCCCACTGGAACAGACATTACTCAACCAATCAAGGAAATCATCAACAAGGATTTAGTGTTTCCATGTGTCTGGCCCTGAGCTGAGTGTATAGTATACAAAGATGAATGAGTGGATACTCTCAAGGAGATCTATGCTTTATTGGGGAAACAACACATGCACATGTAAGCAAGTGCAAAACATATTGCAATTATAATACATTATAACTGTGATACAAAATATAAAGGCAATATAAGATTGCCTCATAAGGAGTAGGGGCAATAGCACCTGAGAAGTAGGAAGTAGGATCAGGAAAAGTCTCATTTAGGAGGTAGTGCCTAAGATGAGTTTAAAAGTTTTAAGAGGTAAGGAGGAAATGCATCCTAGGCATGGAGATAGCGATGGGAGGTGAAGTGTCATGATGAGGAACAGTGGAGTGTTGTGGAATGAAGCTGGAAAAATGGACTAGAGCGAGTGAAGGGTCTTTAATGTTTGAGATGTCTGTATTTGTCCTAGAGGCAATAGTGAGCTATTATTGCTCCTTGAGCTGGGGAGTGATGTGTTTATAACCTGTGTTTTAGAAATATTACTTTGGCAGCTGAATGGAGATAGGTTGGAAAGGAAGAGACACTTGAGACAAGGAGACTAATTAGGAAATTGTTGTAGCTCTCCAGATGAGTGATGATAGGGACCTCAACTGGACTGGTAGCTAAGTAAATGTAAGGAAGAGATTGTATATGAAAACTGCTTTGGAGGTAGAATTGATAAAACTTGGGAACTTAGATATAGTGCATGAGGAAGAGATGACAACTTACCAGGGGTTATACAGATAGTCTGTGAGGCAAGATGTGAACTCCAGTCTTCTTGACTAGAGGTTCAACTCTGTCCACTGCACCACCAAGCTGCCTTTCTTCTCCGTTCATCTATGAATGAATATGTAGCCTAGATAGCATATGTAAAATAAGCAGCATAATTCACCTATACTAATCAAGAATTATTTATAATATTATCATGTACAAAAAGAGCGGAGATCTCAAAGGAATGTCCTAGGCCATCGATTTCAATTTTGTCATTTCGAAAATGAGGTTACTGAGGCCCAAAGAAGTCTAAATATTAGAGGCAAGATATTACCTTTTTATTCAGAAACTGATTTTCCAATCTTTGGATTATCTTGTCTTCTGTTTCATTTCTTTCTGGTTGTCTACCTTTTGACAGTTTCAGTCTTCCAAGTCCTCTATACTGCATGACCAATGTCCTACCCCATATATATGAATATGTTTGTGGATACATTTACAAAGTTATAGAAAGCTAGGTGGTACAGTGGATAGAGCAGTGGATCTGGAATCAGGAAGACCTGATTTCAAATGGTGCCTCAAACAGTTATTAGTTGTGACTCTGGACAAGGCACTTATCATCTATCTGACTCAGTGATCTCATAAGTAAAATTAGTTTTACTAATTTTAGTAAAATATGTCTTCTGAGATGCTTAAAAATTAAGTTATTTAAAAAGCACATCAGTGTGAACTCCATTCCCTTATTCTATTCCATACTCTAACCCTGGAGGTTCTATCTATTCTTGTGAACAGTGACATAAATTATTTTTAAGACTTTACTTGAAAAAAAAAGTACAAGATATACTGAAATGCCATACAACATTTACCTGTGCTTCTTTACTCATTCTTCATGTTGACAGATTTTAGTTGGTTCACAGAAATGAGGGAGGAAAATAATGAAAACATTTGCTAGACAAAGGCCCATGTTTACACTATGATTTGATTTACCTTAAAAGAACCATCCACTTTTAGAACAACCTTTCTGATCCCTTCCAATCAGATGGGTCATTCTCTCCAAAACATTAGAACAATAGGTCTTTGGCTTGACCAAATCCTATCAAAGAGCTTGATTATTTCCATAGCACCCACTGACTTTTGTTAGTGCAAAAGTCACAGGGATAAAATGTCAAGAAACACAAGCTATCCATCTGGGAAAGTAAACACTGAAGCTTCTCCCCCACCTGGATTCCCGATAAGTTGTGCATTGTGGCATTCATTTAACAGAGAGATACCATTTTCCTTTGGCGGTGTTCTATTCCCAGTGACATTATCTCTTCCCTAAAGTGAAGTTACCAAAACCTACTGAATTCCAGGGGCACCTTCCCAAGCTTTTGCCCACTGGATTTCTGCACTTCTAATAACCAGCCTCCTCTTTGTTTCTGCAGCAGAGGGTTTGCAGATGAACCAAGGAACTTGTGCCCTTATGCAATTAATCTGAAGAGCCCTGGAAATGCTGAGGCAATTTAATTTCATCTGTGGTGCTTTGAAACCTAGTGACAACCTTAACGGCTTTAATACTAAAGGACAATCTCCTTTAGAGAGCTTTATTAATATTAATATAGTGATCTCAGAGCAATATTTAAAAACAAAGAGTATGTCCCCACTTTCAATTTTTAAATCACTGAATCACAAAAGCTCTGGCTTTCCATCATTTTCTCTGATTAAAGATGTAGACTCCAATAAAGTTGGATTGAAATTTGATTCTGCCACTAAGAGAGGAGGTTGGAAATGTGTTTTTTTTTATGTCCCTCAGTGGTTGAAAGAAAAGAAACTGGTGATTTTAACAAATCAATTATTTAAAAAATAAAATGTTAGGGGCGAGTAGGTGGCTCAGTGGATAGAGCACTGGCCCTGGAGTCAGGAGTACCTGAGTTCAAATCCGGCCTCAGACACTTAATAATTACCTAGCTGTGTGGCCTTGGGCAAGCCATTTAACCCCATTGCTTTGCAAAATCTAAAAAAAAAAAGTTTTGTTACATGGGGGGGTGATACAAAAGATTGTAATAACTGACTTCAGTCTTCAAACAGCCAATAAACTATATTTAGGAAAATAATAATAAATATAAAACAACTAGACAACAAAATATGATACATATGTACACATCCATACATAAACACACAAATATATGCATATATTAAAATTCTACTGGGACAAGTTGTAATGACAGCTCAAATCTAAGGCAGAAAGTTGGACTTGGAGTCAGGAAGACCTGGGTTCAAATTTTACTTTTGACATTTATTAGTTGTATTAAAGTTAATTGTTATGCTTGTCTTAGACAAGCCATTTAACCACTATGAATTACTTATGATTCATCTTCAAAGTCATAGATACCATGCAATCTGCATTGTTAGAGGGAGTTCTCATACTGAGATTTCAGCCTACAGCTAGCATGTAGCACAGTACATGTCACATGGTAATTGCTTAATAAATATTTGTTGAATGACTGTAATGAACATAACAATAGCTTTCTTTTATAAATAAGAAAAACGAGGTACAGGCAAAGTGCAGTGATTTATCCATTATTATATAGCTACTGATACTAAGTATCAGGGTTGAGCAAACTCTGCCTCAGACACTTAAGAGCTGTGATGCTGGATAAGTCATCTAACCTATCTGCCTCAGTTTTCTCATCTATAAAATAGGGATAATATTAAGAATAAAATGGGCTCTGCAAATAGGGGTCTAGGACTCTTGCCACTATACTATTCTGCTCTCTGCACATCTCTGACTTGGGTAGACAATTTTCCTTCAATACTTAATTGAGTTAATGCATGTAAAGGTACTTTGTAAACCTTGAAGTATTTGTTATTACCCTCTCTGGAGAAGAAAGAGTACTTAGAGTACTAAGAAAATGAATGAATACACACCATCTTTAAATTTCTCAGAAGAGCTGAAAGTGAGACCAAGATAACTGGAAGAGGCATTTAATCTGAACTAAATGAAAAATTACAGTCTGAATGACTAAATTCAAGATGCTAGAATTATTGGAAGAGATTTTATAGGGAAAAAAGCCTATAGGACATCTTTTCCAGAATTCAGTTCTCTCTTCCCAGATCTAGAATGGATGGTTGAGAAAATAAAAAGTCCAGAGGTGTGATATTGGATCCTATCCTATCCTTTTTCAGGTGAGAAACTACCTCTGCTTCCAGTCTTCAGCCCTTTCATTTTCAGAGTACATGGCCATAATTTGTGATACCTAATCAGGATAAACATCAAAATTCAGTGGCTTTAATGAGGGTCATCACAGGCTCAGAGATACAGAGCTGGAACGGACCTTTGAGCTTATTTAATTCAACCTCTTCATTTTAAATTGAAGAAACAGAGACCTAGAGAGATGAAGTGGCTTATCCACAGTCACAAGGATAGTGAATAGCATAGTCAGAATCTGAACCTAGACCCTTTGACTAAATTCAGCATTCTTTTTTTTTTAGTTTTTTTTTTTTTTTGCAAGGCAAATGGGGTTAAGTGGCTTGCCCAAGGCCACACAGCTAGGTAATTATTAAGTGTCTGAGACCGGATTTGAACCCAGGTACTCCTGACTCCAGGGCAGGTGCTTTATCCACTGCACCACCTAGCCGCCATAAATTCAGCATTCTTTCTGCTATATATTTGAGTAGGGAAGTTCTCTTCAGAAGGTCATCTAGGTTGCACTTTTGTCTCTTGAAAGGGGTAGCCATTATAGTGTTCTAGGGCTTGGAACAACTAGTCTATTGTAAAATATACCAACCAGTACTTATAGTCCTCTAAACATAGCCCTTGATAATTCTAGGTTACCTCCAACCTGCAATGAGGCATCACAGTAGAGCATCTGCCATTTTCTTTTCTTATGTGTATAATCCACATGATGCTATTTAAACCTATTTTCTCATCAAAGTGGGAGGGGCATTTGCTCCACTCATACAGAACTTTTTTCATACAATTTCATAACATAGTTTAAAATATTGTTTCATATTCTTTCTCTTGTGGAAATGAGAAAAATGCTAGTCATTATCTACAACAAGTCATCTTTCATATAATCCATGACTATTAAGTTAATATTTATCACAGTGAAAGAATAATTCCTGAATGCATAAGTTAAAGGAAATGGGATGACTTCCTCCAGAGAAGAAAAAAATTAAAAATTAACTAAATCTCTATAAGTGTTGGTACTATCCACAGTAATGGGCTCTGGGATGTATAAGTTTTGATTCCTTGAGCTATTCAAAAGGACCAAATGGCTGTTCTATGACTAATCATATTAGAGTTGTGGGAGATATAGAAAAGTCATTCCCCATCACTTGCAAAGTAAAGTGTAATGGTTCTAATGCTATTAAGTTCATTTTATGAAAGCATGTTTGAGGATACATGAAAGGCCTGATGATACTAGGTCTAAACATACTTATAGGGAATGGAAACTCAAATACTTTTTGCTTGGGGATGGGAATTCCTCCATACTCTCACCAATTTGTTTATAGTAGATAGAAAGGTGAATGGTACTGGGAAGGGTCATATTCCCCTCTTCCACTTTCCCTACCACCATGCTGGAGCAAGAAAGTAAAGGAGCTGGATCACATTGGCAGGGATGGACTCAACATTCCCTAAGGTAAGATCTAAATCTGTCTCCAGATCTTTAAGAAACCTATTTTAGATTTATATGGTAGAGCCAAGATGGTGGCATGAAGCTAGCGTGCTCTTAAGTTGTCCCTACATGATGGTAAATGAAGCTCTACTCAGACTTTAAAGCTACAGATACAACCAAAAATAAAAAGATCAAAACAAGTTTTAATTATAGACATCTTGGAGATTCTTCAGTGAAGGTCCTTCTCTTTGAGGGAAAAGAGGAAATAAAACACAGCTAGGCAGGAGAGCAGGAAAGCCACTGGGAGACTTCAAGCTTCTGTGCAGCCCAAGTCCAGGAAGCTGAATAGCAGGCCAGCAGAGAGGATCCCAACCCCATACAAAGTCTGAATGGGAACACTGGGACAAAAGAGGACTAGGTTGGAAACAAATGTCTGCATAGACCATGCCTTGGCTGCATAGGCAACGTCTTGGCAGGCGACCAGCACAAAAAGCTCGGGACTATACTCCCTATACTCCAGGAGCAGAGCTCAACAATCAAAATTAGCCAAAAAAAAGAATGCTAGCTATAGAAAGGTACTATTGAAATAGAGATGATAAAAATGTCATCTCAGAAGAAAAATGCAGTGACAAATTACCTACATGGGAAGTCTCAAAGGAGTTTATGAACTGAACTCAAATCCAAAACCTCATAGAAGAGCTTAAAAAAGATTTTAAAAACCTAAAGAAAAAGTGAAGAAGAAAAATGGAAAAAAGAAAATTATGGAAAATTGACAAAAGAAATCAACTCCTTTGAAAATAAAAATAGTAATTGGAAAAAAGTATGTAAGTCACCTAAAACTCAAATCAACCTACTGGAAAAGAAATGCAACTCAGCAAAAAATAAAATTAAGAAAATGGAAAAGGAAAAAACTCTTAAAAGTAAAATTAACCAATGGGAAAAGGAATCACAAAAGCTAACTGAAGAAATAAAAATTAGACTTGGACAAATAGAAACTAAGGAATCTAAGAGACACCAAGATTCCATTAAATGAATCAAATGAAGGAAAAAATGAAGAAAATATAAAATACCATTAAGGGGAAAATCAGGGAGATAACTTATGAATTACTGATCTATCAGAAAGCCTAGATTAAATAAAAGAGCCTGGAAAATATCTTTTAGGAAATCATCATGGAAAACTTTCCTAATATATATATATATACTAGATCAAGAAGACAAAATAGTCCTTGAAGGAAACATAGAACACCTCCAGAAAGAGACCGCCCCACCCCCCCAGGATAAAAATTCCAAGGAACTATCTTGGTCAGATTCCAGAATTCACAAATAAAAGAGAAAATACTGCAAATAGCCAAAAAGAAGCAATTTAAATACAAAGGAAGCACAATCAGAATCACACAGGCATTATCAAACTTCAGCATTAAAGGATTGGAGTGCCTTGAATATAATATTTTGGAGGGCAAAAAAGACCTTGAATTACTACCAAAAATTTATTATCCTGCAAAATTCAGCATATTCTATCAGGGAAAAAAGATTAATTTTCTAGGAAATAGATGTTCTGATAAAAAAAAAATTGATAAAAAGACCAGAACTGAACAGAAAATTGAATCTTCAAATACAAGACTTAAGAGATGCATGAAAATGGAAAGGGGAAAGAAAACAAATGCTAGTTAAGAACATTAGATTGCATACATTTCTGCAGGGGAAGATACTTGTAACTCTTGAGAATTGTATTTCTCTTAGGAGAGTTGTTAAAGGGTTGGATATAGTTGAAGGGATTGTACTTAGGGGATATGTATGTTTGGTTCTTATCATAAATTATCGAAAAAAGATCAAAATGACACCACTGCGCCTGTACTGTGACTGATAGACCACTGGAGGCTCAGAATGCTCTACCATAGATGAACACAAATAGTCCAGGTGAAGACCTGGGGTGTTTACTCTAAACTTATGATCTCAAGTTTTCTTTTATCTACTTTAATTCTACCTTGCTCATAGAGTTCACCACTTTCTCTGATGATGGATGGTCCTGTACCAGTGTCTACCATGCCTTATAACCAACTCTAAAGTTCTTAAGAAAGAGCTTCAATGTGTCACTGTGCTTAGAGTACTTAGAAGCTCTATACATAATTAAATCAGAAGTGACCCTACTTTTCTAGATACCTTAGTTAATGAGGGGTGCAATACAATAAGGGCAGAGGGTGGTAAACTTACTTAGAAGGATTGGACATAAAAATATTGGAAAGTGATCTTGCCTTAATCCATACTTTAGTTAAACAGGGTTTTAGTGTCGTGGTTTGCACACTAAAGGGACAGAGGGAGAGAGTGTACCCAATACTTTAGTTGGAGAGGATTGTAAGGCTATAGCTGGAATACAATAGAGGAGGAGGGAGACAGTGAACATGAAAACATCATGAAGATATTTTGCTTTGCTTGACACTTTGGCTATAATTGGAGAGAGTGGGCTTGGGGAAAGAGGTATAAATAGTTCATGAAATGATTTGACTTTTCATGATGCTTTATACCTCATGACAACTGTGTTCATACCTCGAAAAGGGGTGAGATATAAAGTGATTATAATTTTATGTGATTTTTGACTCTTGAGAAGTGTATTTATAATGAGACAGAAGAGAGGAGGGTACATAATGAACATGAGGCAATGCTATTTATCAATCAATTAATCACTCAATAAACCTTTGAGAACAGTATACTTCTATCAGGGGAGATAAAAGTAAATTTTGACAAAGGGGTTGTAAGTACAAGATAGGGTTATAATAAAAATATAAAAAGGACTATATTAGGAGGAAGGCTAGGCATTAGTGAATAAATAACACCAGGTGAAGAGGCACAAAGAACTATCATAGAAGAGGGAAAGAAGGGAGGGTGAGAACACTGAGTAAATCTACTCAACAGATTTTGTCCAGAGAGGGAATATCATACATTCCTAATTGAGCTTAAAAATCTATCCTACTCTATAAGGAAGTACTGGAGAAAGGGAAAGAAAAAGGAAGCAGGGACTGATAAAAGGGAAGGCAAGGGTAAAAGTAAAAGTAAAGTTAAAATTTAAAAGAAAAGTTAAAGGGGAACAGGAGCAAAATATTAGTGAGGAAGAATAAGAGAAAAGTATAAATGGGGAAAGACAGAATGGAGGGAAATACAGAATTAGTAATCTTAACTGTAAATGTGAATGGGATTGGGGCGGCTAGGTGACGCAGTGGATAGAGCACTGGCCTTGGAGTCAGGAGTACCTGAGTTCAAATCCAGTCTCAGACACTTAATAATTACCTAGCTGTGTGGCCTTGGGCAAGCCACTTAACCCCATTGCCTTGCAAAAACTAAAAAAAAAATGTGAATGGGATGAACTATCCCATAATTATGGTAGCAGATAGCAGAATCTATTAAAAACTAAAAATCCTGCAATATGTTGTTTACAAGAAGTACATTTGAAGCAAAGAGATATACATAGGGTATGAACAAAGGCTGGAACAAAATATATTATGCTTTAGCAGAAGTGGAAAAAAAATTGGGGGTAGTGACACTGATCTCAAAGAAAAAACAAAATTATATCACATTAAAAGGGATAAGGAAGGAAACTACATCTTCTTAAAAGGCACCAATCAGGCACCAATCACAAGCAATGAAGTTATATCATTATTAAATATATTTGCACCAAGTGATGTAGTATCTAAATTCTTATAGGAAAAACTGAAAAAATTACAAGGAGACATGGTCAGCAAAAATTTAATAATGAAGAACTTCAACCTTCCTCTCTCACAGAATTAGATAAATTCAAGCACAAAATAAACAAGAAGGAAATTAAAAAGATAAACTGAATGGAGATAGAAAAGAATATATCTTTTTCTCTGTAGTACATGGTACCGTTACCAAAATTGACCATATACTATAGGACATTTAAAACCCTTACAATCAAATGCATAAAGGCAGAAATAATAAATGCATACTTTTCATTTCATGATGCAGTAAAAAATTGCATATAATAAAAAGCCATGGAAAGAAAAACCAAAAATTAACTGGAAACTAAATAGATTAATTTTAAAGAACAAGTGGATCAAACAACAAATCATAGAAATAATCATCTAAGAAAATGATAACAAGGAGACATCATACCAAAATTTTTGGAATGCAGCCAAAGAAAGCAGTTTTTAGGGGAAATTTTATATCTCTAAATGAATATATGAATAAAACAGCGAAAGAGAAAATCAATGAATTGGGTATGCAATTAAAAAAAGATAGACAAAGAACAAATTAGAGATCTCTAATTAAATACCAAGTTAGAAATTCTGAAAATCAAGAGATTAATAAAACTGAAAGCAAGAAAGCCATTGATTCAATAAATAAAACTAAGAGTTGGTTTTATTAAAAAAAAACAATAAAATAGACAAACCTTTGGTTAATCTGATTTAAAAAATAAACAAGAAAATTAAATTGCTAGTGTCAAAAATGAAAAGGGTGAACTCACCACCAATGAGGAGAAAATTAATGAGATAATCCAGAGTTATTTTTCCCAACGGTATGCTAATAAATTTGATAAGCTGAGTGAAATGTATGAATATTTACAAAAATACAACAGATTAACAGAAGAGGAAATAAAATACTTAAATAATCCCATTTCAGAAAAAGAAATTGAAGAAACCATTAATATACTCCCTAAGAAAAGTTTCCAGATCCAGATTGATTTACAAGTAAATTCTACCAAACCAAGGAACTATCAATTCCAATTATTCATAAACCATTTTTTTAAAAAGAGGCAAAGAAGTTCTGCTAAATTTTTTTATGACACCAATACAGTGCTGATTCCTAAACCAGGAAGAGTCAAAACAAAGAAAATTATAGACAACAATGAGAAAATTTTAAATAAAATATTATCAAAGAGATTATAATAAGTTATTACTATGATAATATATCATGATCAAGTAGGATTTATACCAGACATCAGAAATAGTTCATATTAGGAAAATACTCAACATAATTGAACTGATCAATAACAAAACCAACAGAGATCACTTGATTATCTCAATAAATTCTAAAATGTCTGACAAAATGCAACATTAATTCCTATTTACACCAGAGAGAGTAGGAGTAAATGGAGTTTTTCTCAAATACTAAGCTGTATCTATCAAAATCATCAACAAATATATAAAATGAGGATAAACTAGGAGCAATTCCAATAAGATCAGGTGAAACAAGGATGCCCATCATTTATACAATATAGTATTAGAATTGTTGCTTTAGCAATAAGAGAGGAAAAGGAAACTGAAGGAAGATGCAAAATTTTCATTCTCTGCAGATGATACAATGGTATACTTAGAGAACCCTAAAAAATCATCTAAAAACCTACTTGGAAAATAACTTCAGCAAAGTAGCAAGATATAAAATAAACCCACATCATTAACATTTCTATATAAGTACCACAAAGTTCAAGAGTAAGAGACAGAAAGACAAATTCCATTTAAAGTAACTGTAGACTACACAAAAGACCTGGGAATCTATCTCCCAAGACAAATCCAGAAACTGTATGAACACAATTACAAAATACTTTTCATATAAGTAAAGTCAGATCTAAACAGTTAGAAAAACATCAATTGCTCATGGTCAGGCCAAACTAATAGAATAAAAATGACAATTCTACCCAAATCAAATTACTTATTCAGTGCCATACCAATCAAACTACCAAATAACTATTTTTACAAAGCTGAAGAAAATTGTAGCAAAATTCATCTGGAGCAACAAAAGATCAAGAATATCAAGCTAAGGGAGCCGAACCAAGAGAACATTGTACACATTAACAACATTATGAGTTGATCAATCCCTGATGAATGTAGCTCCTCTCAGCATTTCATAGAACTAGGACAACACTTGGGAGACCTGGGAGAAAACATTATGGTCAATGTTATCCACATCCAGAACAACAAAAAAATCAAACAAACCAAAAACCAAAAAATGACAGAATCTGAATGAACACAATGTTTACTTTAAAAAAACATTTCTCTTATGTTTTTCTTCCTGTCCCATGGTTTTCTTTCTTTTCCCTTAGTCCTAATTCCTCATATACAAAATGACTAACAGACTGTTTCACTGCTGAGGGGAGGGAGGATAAGAGGGTGGAATAAAACTGTGTAACTTATAAATATGCAAGTGGATGAATGTTGAAAAAAATTTCATAACACGTAATTGGAAAAATAAAATAAAATATCAATTAAAAAAGAAACTTACTCCCGCAGGCTAGCAATATCATCAAAAGTTCTTGGGACAGTTGTTCTGAAGTTATGGTATAAGATAACTGTGTTTCTCAATAATAATGGACATTTATATATTGCTTTAAAGTTTACAAAGCACTTCATCATCTCATTGAACCCTACCTTCTCGATTACCCTGTGAAGTAAATATTCAGTCAACAATCATTTATAAAGCACCTATTATCTAGTGCTAAACACTGGGGATACAAAGAGAGGCCAAAACTGAAACCTGATCTTAGGTTGCTCACAGACTATTTGGGGAAGACAACATGTAAACAATTAAGATAAATACAGGATAAATTGAAGTTAGTCTCAGAGAGAAGGCACTAAGATGGAAGATTGGGAAAAGTTTCTTATAGAAACTTATATAAACTTGAAAGCCAGGGAAGCCAGGAAGTAGAAAAGAGGAGGGAGAGGATTACAGGCATGAGAGACAGTCTGTGAAAATGACCAGCCGGGAAACCAAACGTCTTGTATGAGGAACAAACTGCCTGGAGAGCAGTGTCACCGGATCTCAGAGTATGTGAAGGGAGGTAAGGTGTAGGATAGGGCTAAGTTATAAAGGGTTTTAAAAGTTTTAAAAGGGATTTTATATTTGATCATGGAGATAATAGGGAAATTAATTAGATGGGGAGTGGGAAAAGGAGGAGAGTGACTTGGTGAGACCTGTTCTTTGGGAAGCATAGATTTTGACAGGATTTGATAACTGAACAAAGGATGGATTGGAGGAGGAAGAGACTTGTGGCAAGCAGGGAGACCAACTAGTAAACTGCCACAATAATGCTGATGTTACCTAAGTGACTAGATAGAGCACTAGGCCTGAAGTCAGGAAATCTTGAGTTAGGTGCTCATATATTTATTAGCTATGGAACCTTGTGCAACAGCTAAGTAGTGCAGAGCATTCGACCTGATGTCAAGATGACCTAAATTCAAATCTGACTTCAGAATCTTAATAGCAGTGTTACCCTGGGCAAGTCACTGTTTGCCTCAAGTTTCTCAACTATAAAATGAACTAGAGAAAGAAATGGCAAACCACCCCATTATCTTTACTAAAAAGAGTTGGATATGACTAAAATGAATGAACAACAAAGATATAACTCTGAACAAGTCACTTAAACTTTTCAATTTCACAATCTGTACAATAAAGGGTCTGGACATGAGGGTCTCTAAGGCCCTTTCAAGTATTAAATCTGTAATCCTTATAACAACATTGAAAGGTAGATTATTACATATTATTATTATTATATATTATATCCTTTTTATAATGAGGAAAATGAGTTGAGTTCAGAAAGATTATATGACTAATTCAAAGCCTTGCTGAAATTGTTCAGTCATCTTCAACTCTTCTTGATCTCATTTGGTATTTTCTTGGCAAAGATATAGAATTGGTTTGCCATTTCCTTCTGTCTCATTTTATAAATGAGGAAACTAAGGAAACAGGATTTCCCAAGATGACTATAAGATAAGGAGCACATACCAGAAATACTGTTTCCATAGATATTGCCAAATAAGGAGCTGGTCAAGAATGTTATAGTGACAGATAAGCCTTTCCTGCTCTGCAAGATTAATGGCCCAAGGTCATAGTTTTAGGGAGTAAAAGGGGTTGGAAAGCACAAACCAGCTCTGATTGGTCCAGACCTGGGCAGTTCATGCCCTGATCACAGTGCCTCAAGTTACCGTGAGTGTTTAATTAGCTTCTTGCATATTTTAACAGACACCTCTAGGTGAAGTCTGTCTGCCATTTTTGAACATGGGATGTATGATGAGGGAGAGGGAATAGATATATGTAATGAGAGGATAAGGAAGAGTTGAAACTCAGAGGAGTCTGCACTAATGCTGACTCTGATGGGAAGAGTAAACTTGAATTAACAGTATAAAGCTTGCTCCGGCTTGTGTAACTTTGTGTGAATGGAGTACCTAAGAAATGCTTCCTTCTCTCATCTCAGTTTGTTTTATTTCTTAAGGGGGGGTGACTGAACCCCGTTTCTCCCAATGACATAGCTAGTAAGTATCTGAGGCCACATTTGAACTCATGCAGAAGAATCTTCCTGACTCCAGAAGCAGCACTCTATCTATCCACTGCTCCACCTAGTGATTCAATTACTAATATTCAGGTTTAGGACCATAGAATTCAGTCTTTAGTCTTTAGTTCATTATACAGATGAGAAAAAAACAGGTTCAGAGGACGGAAATGACTTGCTCTAAGTCACAGAGCCAGAGTAGGGCAGAGTTTGGAGTCTTCTGACCTTGAATGGTGCCCTTTCCACTAGACCACAGGCATCTGATTGGCACATAAATAACAGCCCTGATGAAGGTGCTGCTGCTGCTGAGGATGAGAATGATGATGACAGAGTACTGGACCTGGATTCACGAAGGCCTGAGTTTAAATCCTGCTTCTGACACTTAGTAGCTATGTGATCATTGACAAATCACTTAATCTCTGCCTACTTCTTCATCTGTAAAATGAGTATAATAATAGCCTCTACTTTGCAAGGCTGCTGTGAGGAAAAAAATGAAGTAATATTTGTAAAACACTCTACAGACCTTATAAAACAATAAACACCAGTTTAAAAGAAGTCAAAATGACAATAACTGACATCTATAATACTTAAAGGTTTTATAAAGTACTTAATACCCATTATCTAATCTGATTATCAAAACAACTCTCCACATAGATCCTACAGGTATTAATGGCTCCATTTTGTTACTAAAAATACGCTGAGCCTCAGAGGAAAGTTCAAGAGACTTGACCTTGGTTACATGGTCAGAAGATATCCGCTAGCAAGAAACAAACCCAAAATTGTGTCAGTCAACCTAAACTTTTGAAGTCTCAAAGATTACTATGAGGCAGATAGATGGTACAGTGGTTAGAGTACCAAGTCCTGAAGTCAGGATTTATGTGTTCAAATCTGGCCCTGGAAAATTACTATCTATATTACCTTGAGTAAGTCACTTAACCCTGATTGTCTCATATCCAGAGCCATCTCCAGTCATCTTGATTTGTATCTGGCCACTAGACCCAGATGGCTTTGGAGGAAAAAGTGAGGCTGGTGACTTAGCACAGCATTCCCCCACTCAAATCCAATTTACATGCTTGTCATGACATCACTTCCCTTTCAAGAATGAAAGACAAACATTATTGGTTACAGATCAAATTGAAAATCTACAGTGTGGTAGTCACTGCCAACTTTTAATGGTGAATAAAAATAATTCTTCAGTTTAGATTTGTGATTTCATCAATGTGGAGAACTGCCAACACTTACTCCACTGATGTAGGCTGTCAAATTTTCTTGTCTGGTGACACTTAGAAGTTAAATAATTCATGAACAGACACATAGCTATATGTGTTAGAGGCAGGACTATAATGATAACAATAATAACAGTAATAATAACAGTAATAACAATAATAACAATAATAATAATAATGATAGCCAACATTTATATATAGGGCCCACCATGTGCCAGGCCTATACTTAGCCTATACTCAACACTTTTATAAATATTATCTCATTATTCCTCACAACTATAGTACCTACTATTTGAACTATAGGCTATATTTGAACTCAGATCTTCCTGACTCCATAAAAGTCTTCCTAATTTGAAACTGTATTTAGATTTTTAAACTAGATTTGGATTTAGGTAGACTGGATTCCAAATTGATCTACTACTTATTGTCTGTGTGACATAGGGTAAAGTCAATGCAAGAACTATGGGGAAAAAGTATAAGTCAAATTGTAGAATAGTTTATGTAAAATAATTTATTTACAAGATATAAACTGGAAACAAATCAGAAACTCTAGCATTCAAGTTTTCACAATTTCATGAAATTTCACAACTGCACAAAGACAGTTGATTATAAGTAGGTAAAGTATATCACATTCCTGCCTCCTAGATCTTTAACATCTTTAAACAATGACAATATAAGAAAAACTGAAGGGTAGGATAGGATATGAGCTAATTTGATTGACCTTGGGAAAGGCCCTTTTCTGGACTTCATTTTTGTCACCTGTTAAATGAAGAGGTTGTACTAAGTGCTCTCTTATGGTCCTTTCCAGCTCAGATTTCTATTATTCTCTGGTAGATTATCGGGTATTAAAGGGACAGGAGCGAAGCATGGACAGCATCCAGGGTTCTGAAAGTAAAAAGGGTGATAAAGATAACAGCCAGTTCTCAGTGTCATCAGGTCATTTCCCCATCTTCTATATAACACCTGCTTGTTAAATAAGCAGTTTGATCCACCATGGGACTTACTCTCTGAAGAGAAAGGTCAGCTTTACAGAGTGTCTAAATTTTCCCTTGTGGTAAAGCATAATGAAAAAATAATCACCAGTAGAAAATTATCTCTAAAAAGGTGAGTCCCCTTTGCAAGAAACTACTATCAAGCAGAGTGTTTCCAAGACTCTATTAGAGTTTAAGATTAAAAAAGTTAAATGTCAGTTGGTTAATTAAAATGAAAATCAAAGAATACTGTTGTTTATATCTGCTTTGCCTCTTTATGCAAATAATTGAAGATGATTGAGGTTGACACCTGACATTCAATTATGTAAAGAAAAAGAATTATTATCCAATAGTGTAAATACCCTTGCTAACTGATATAAATCTTCCATGCTATTATCAAGTTCCAAGATGGCAATAAACTGCCTTCTCCTGACACCACAATGGTTCCAAAGGCAGCCAAGCATATTCTAAACTGGTTGAGCTGTTTTTCCCCCTTCCTTGGCAGATAAGAGCAACTGGGATACAGTTCTATCAATAATGAAATCAAACTATTGGGCATGCATTCTTAATTGTGTGTGACACTGTAAATTCTTGTTTCACTGCCAGTTAAATCAAAACTGAGAGAGCCTTCGATGAATACTGAGATGTGGAATCAAAGAATATCAGGAATTCAAAGGAAACCAGAGAGGTCATTTAATCTACTCCAAACCTTTTAAATAGAAACATACTTAAACCATTTTGTACAGATCGAAATCTATTTTATTTCTGAGAACTTAAGAGTTTGAAGGGCATTTTGAGAAGTGGAGAGCAAGTTATATGTACCATTAAAAGAGATATGGCTTTGATTGATATCAATTGTGTGCCCATGGGTAAATCACCAAATCTGAGTTTTTTTCATCTATAAAACTAATTTCCATGGGTCTGGGATTAAAGAAAATAATATATCAAGGGCTGTGAATGTGTTAGTGATAACTATTATTCTTCAAATTCCTTGATTAATCATATATATATATATATATATATATATATATATTAAGACAAGCCTTGTTTTGTTCAATAGATCTCTTCCTGAAAAATACAACAGAATTTTTCTTTAAAATTATAATTTCATTGATATGACTTTGGAATTCTTTTAAATTCATTTCTGATTTATTTTCAGTTGACAATAGTTCTGTTAACTTTTTCTGTAAATCATCAGCTTCCTGGTCATTAGACAATTACTGATTTGTAAATGAATATTTAAATGTATTAAAACAGGTGTTTCCTAAAGGAAACAATTTTTTTTTCCTATTAGGGTCAATTGTTTTCTATTATTTGTTTTTCCCCTAATTTATTTTTTCTAAGTCCAGACTGCTATTACATATACATAGGCTAATTTATTAAATATTCATTCAATTTATTCAACAAACTTTTATTAAGCTCCTATCATGTAGGCCACAAAAAAAATCTTTGTCCATGTCCCCAAGGCATCTACATTCTCTTTTGAGTCAAGTTTCATGACACCTCTACTCTCATGTATTCTATAGAATTTTTCTAGATGTTGAGGGTCTCGAACTTTGAAGTTCTATTATGGTCTATTATCTCTGGACCCTGTCACCTATTTCAAAAATTTCCTTCTTGCTTTCTTTCCCTATATTCCATTAAGATTTTCATTCCCTTAGGGTAGAAGATATCCACTTAATAATGGGAGCAAAATATTTCATTCATTCATATTAATTTATACTAAGGTGTGGATGATGAAAGAAGTTTTGTGCATTAACTTTTTAGAGGTATTTATAATTCTTAAAAGCAACTCAAGAAAGTGAAAATTTGGTGACAGAAGGTATTGTCACTAAACATGAGTTATTTAGGTCAAACTATACCTACTGTGACTAAAGGCAGTACTATGAAGTCAGACCTGGATTCCCTCCTTAGCCCAGACCTTTGCAAATGAATACATTAAAAAATCTCATAAAATTAAGTAAGATATTATTATTGAGGACTACAGTCATGAAAAGACTGTGATAAAAATATCATTTTCTCTTTTTATGGTTTATTATCTTGTTCAGCAGAAACATAAGCTTAGACTTAATATCAACAATATCAATATCAACCTAAGAAAAGGAGTCTCTTTTGATTTTTATTATACCATAGCAAAATAATTTTCAGAATTAAGAAGGGGTATGAGTTGGATTCAAGATGCTATTGTCAGTAAGGCTACATTAAAGATTTTCTTGCTTGACAAAATTAGAGAATTCATAGAATCCATAATTATCCAACAATGCTCCAACAAACTTTGTGCTTCTCAAAGGGTAGAAACTCTTTTAAAAAGCTAGGTTGTTGCTTGGGGTTTTTTTTATCCAACCATCCATCTATCCATCCATCCATCCACCCTTCCATCCATCCATCCATCTATCTATCCATCTACTTATTGTTTGGAATGGATAAACTTGGTGGTCATCTAGACAAGAATTCTATCCTCCTTTTGTGAAAGCTAAGGAATAAATGAGAGGTCCTGGTAGAGAAACAGAAACAGAGACAGGCACATAGACAGAGTCAGAACCAGAAAGAGCCAGTGAGAGCGTGAGTGCGAGCACAAGAGTGAGAGATGAGAGACAAGAGAAATATTGCTTGGAAGACCATGGAAGATACTTCAGAGAAGAGGTAGTACATGTGCTGAAGTGCACATTTTAATCATTTAAATAAGCAGAGATGTATATAAATCTAGTCCTAGTCTTTCTCTAGGTTCCTGTCACCAACTGCCTTTTGTACACCTTCACCTGAATATCCTGTAGGAATCTCCAACCAATGGAGCCAAAACAGAACTCATCATATTTTACCCCTAACTCTTCCCAACTCCTTTATTACCACCATCATGCCAGTTATCCAGGCTTGAAACCTTAGCTTCATCCTCAACCACTCACTTACATTCATCCCATATATGCTATCCATCATTAAATATTATCTACTCCCCCTATTTATTTTATTTTTCCCCAAATTAATGTTAAAAAATATTAAGGGTCTTTTAAAGTTTTGAGTTTCAAGTTCTAACCGTCCCTCCTTCCTTCATATGCAATCATGTTTTCATATTAGTCATTTTATACAAAAAGACAAAGAAAGAGAGTGAGAGAAAGAAAGAAAGAAAGGACAATAGCATGTTTCAGTCTGGATTCAGACAATCGGTTTTCTCTGGAGGCAGATAGCATGCTTCTTCAAGAGTTCTTTGGGATTGCCATGGATCATTGTATTGCTGAGAATAGTTGCCATTCACAATATAATACTGCTGTTACTATATACAATATTCTCCTGATTCTACTCACTTCACTTTGCATCATTTCATGTACTTCTTTCTGGTTTTTCTGAAATCATCATGATTGTCATTTCTCATAGCACAATAATATTTCATCACAATCATATACCATAGCCTATTTAGTCACTGACCAATTGATGGGTAGCCTCTTGGTTTCTGAATCTTAGCCATCACAAAAAACAGAGCTGCTATAAATATTTTTGTATAAATTAATTCTTCTCCCCTTTTATAGCTTAGGGATATAGACATAGCCCTGTGCCAAGCAAAGAAATTCATTTCTTCAAGTCTGCAAAGGCAGTAATACAGTGGACAGAGCACTGGGCCTGAAGTCAGGAAGATGAGAGTTCAAATCTAGCCTAAGACACTTACTAGTTCAGTGAAATCATAGACAAATCACTTAACCCTATTTGTCTTAGTTCCTCTTCTATAAAATGGGCTAGAGAAGGAAATGACTAACCAATTCATTATCTTTGCCAAGAAAATCCCAAAATGGATCACAAAGAGTTGGACAACACCTAAAAATGATCAAACAACAACAAATGTCTTCAGATGTCACAGACATAGATAGGACACAAATGACTGTGCAAAGTAGCACAAGGTTTTAAACATGAAAAAGAGAATTTCACAGTCAAAGATGTTTAGCAAAGTTAGATATTAATATGGTCTTTACTTTCCTCTTTTGTCTTTCTTCCTCTCCTCTACTTCCTTATTGAGACATTTATTTCCTTTTCTTAAAAAATTAATTTTAGCAGTACTTTGTACATTGATCAATGTATCCTCATCCCACTTCCAAAAATATCCCTTATAAAACGATTAAAAGAAGAAAAAATCTTCAGTAAAACTAATCAATACATCAAAAAAGTCTGATGTTATATGCAGTGTTTAAGATCCATAGTCACCAACTTCTGCAAAGAAGTAGAATGAGGTAATGTTCTCATATGTCTTTCAGGATAAAATTTGAGACATTTATTTTCAATTCTTACAATGCACTACACCAATGAATTACACTATCAAATTAAAAAAAAACCATCCTATAAAATTTCATCAAAAAATGCTTTCAACCTTGGAAAGGCCAAGATCACTAGGAATCCAGAAATGAAGAATAATATTTCACACTTGTTATAATGCTAGGGAAGTATGAAGTTCTAAAATGAGATCATGACAATCTAGAGGCAACTACCTGGTTAAGTGGATAAGAGTTCTGGGTCTGGAGTCAAGAAGATTCAGACCTAAGAAGATCTGAGTTCAGATCTAAACCTCAATAGCTGTGTGAACTTTGGCAAATCCTTTACCCTTGCATATCCTTTTCCTCAAAAGGAGGAAGCCTACCTTCTTTGTTGTGAGAATCAAATGAGATAATATTTATAAAGTACTGGCTTGACTCATAATAGGAACTTAATAAATTATTGTTCCTCTCTGCCCTCCCCCTTGGATACGGATTGGATCAGTTCTTTCTATCTCCAGACCTTGTGCTCTTCTCACAGTACTACCTAACTGCCCTAACCAATGCTCCTCACAGCTACCTAAAGGTCAGGGATGATCATGTCACTCCCTTATTCAACCAAGTCCAGTGGTTCTCTATTATTTCTAGGGGTTATGCACTTTCAGTCACTGTTTGCCTTCAACACATATAGGTGGCAATCTGCAGGCGCACACACGCGCACAGACACACAGAACCTTAAGTCATTGCCTTTGTGGCATCTGGGACAGCTAGCTGGTTTGGACTGGAAGTTAGGAGATGAGTCTGACCCCTTCCTCAGTCACTTACTAATCACTTAACCTGTCTCAGTTTCCTTCTTGTGTTACCTTCCTCCTTTAGATTATAAGTTCCTTGAGGTCAATGACTGTCATTTTTAAAAAAATTCCTAGTGCTCAGCAAAGGGCTTGACTTGTCAGGTGCTTATTAAATGTTTGTTGACTGACTGATGTTAACTAGCTATCTTCATGTATATGAAGACCTCTCACATATAAGGGGTTAGGTTGTGATGCCAGAGACAGAACAAAGAAGGATAGGTGGAAATCACCAAAAGGAAGAATTAGAGCTGAAATAAGGGGAAAAAAAATTGGCCACAATCAAAGCTACCTAAAAACTGTGCCTATGTCAGTAGGTAATACTCCCTCTTACTGGAAGTCTTACAGCAAAATCTGGTTGGCCATCTCCTGAGAACAATTTTTGGGTGGTTTTTGTTCAAGCAGAGATTAGATTAGTTGAAATGTCTTTTTTATATAGTACTTGATTCCCTTTAGTGTACTTTATGATTCATTGACCCCAGCCTCTTTGCACAAGAAGCTCCTTCCTTCCTTCTGAGACACTCCCAATTTACCTCATAAATATCTTATTTGTATGCAATTGTCTGCAGTTGTCTCTCCTCCCCTGGATTGTGAGCTCTTTTCAGAGCAGGGACTGTTTTTTGCCTTTTTTTAAAAATATCTCTAGCTCCTAGCATGCATGGTACCTGTCACATAGCAGGTGCTTAATAAAAGCTTAAGATTTCACCAGAAATTCTTTCAAACTCAGATCCTGTAATTTATTGGGAGAACAGGGGGAAGGAAGCCAAGAGCTGTCTACAAAAGGATTAGACAAGCAAAAATTCATATGCCAATATTCTGGACTAGGTTGGTCTGTTGGCATTTCCCAAATCCTACTGATATTCACTGGCATCCTAAATCCCACAATTAGCCTAGCAAAACTCCAATTCAGCCCCCAAATGGTACAACTGTTTGTGATCAGGCAGGACTCTCTGGGAAATGAAAACACATCACAGTTTTTTCCTCATCCCTCAAACAACACCCCCACCCCCCCACCTCCCCTTAGGAAACTTGCCCACAGACCTCATTGGAAAAAGCCAAAGCGTGAAATGCTTTTCACTCCACTGAAAGGTGTTCCCCATGACCCAGAATTAAGCACACATACTGATTGCATCGACAGAAATCTGTGTACAGCATAAAGGGATTTCAAGCTTCCATAACAAGACCTCAACACTCTTAACCATTTTGCTCTGGGAATTTCCATTTGGTTTTTTTGAAAGTTAAGTAAAATGAAGAGACATTAATAAGTGGATGCCTAACCCTAATTGGAAATCTGTTTTACTTATCTAGACACACAATGAACACCTTGACCTGGATGTTTGATAGATTCATTTCTTTATTCCCTCTCCCTAGTTCCCTTAACAGCTTGCTTTCTTTACAGTCACCCTTTCAAAGAACTGTGAATGACAAGAAAGCTCAGATATGGTCCTGGTCAGTATCTGACAAAAAAACAGCCAGCAAACTGCATTATTTCAAGGCATTCTTTCCTTACATTTTAATTTTTGGATAAATATGCTCTAAATCAAATACAAGCATGCAATAAGGCACATAAATGGCATCAGTCAAGGACAGAATGTCAAATCATATTTTCACTTCATTAGGTTTCATAATTTCCTTCCCACTGGATAATGTGTTAGGCTGGTCACAGTTATTATTTTTATCATGAGTAAAAATGAATCACCCAAGGGGTTTACTAAAAAGAAAAACATTTATTTTACTGCAAAAGAAAAATCTTTAGCTTATCAAAATCTCTTGGAAGATAAAGAAACAGCTGCAAATACCTCAAGGAAAGTTTAAATTAAACCTTTCCCTGAAAAACATAATTTTTCTTCACCAGTGTGGATTTCAATCTCTCCATTATTGTCTTAAACAAGAATTTCATGAATTACTGTACAAAAAAAATTTGATGGAACCTGGGGAAGTTTTCTGGAATTTATCTAAAGGTCTCAGACAACAACAGGATGAGGCAATCAAATGATCCCTTAAAGGAAGGCTAAAGTAGTTACATAAAAAACAATTGATAACAATAAAAATGTATTCTGTACCTGTATTAATCAATAGTAAGTATTTATTAAGTACCATTAGACAATGAATACAATGAACCCTAATTTCAGTGAGTTCATAATGGGGAAAACAGCAAGTCCTTATCCATAAGGTATATGTAAAATGTAAAATTGTATATGTATAAATGTAGTTAATAAATACAACTATCCACAAAGTAGTTAAATACAAAGTTTTGTGAGAAAGAGAAGAAAGAGCCAGAGAAAAGACAAAGAGACAAAGACATAGAGAAAAATAGAGAAAGGACAGACACTGGGAAGGATCAGGAAAGGTTTCATAAAGAAGATGGATCCTCAATTTGGAATTACATCCAAAGGGCAATAAAAATGTGCATACTGTTTGATCCAGCAATACCATTACAGTCCCTGAAGCAATCATGAAAAAGGGTAAAAACATCACTTGTACAAAAATATGCATAGCAGCTCTATTTGTGGTAGTGAAGAATTAGAAATTGAGTAAATGTCCATCAACTGGGGAATGGTTGAACAAATCGTGGTATATGTACATTATGGAACACTATTGTTCTATTAGAAACCAGGAAGGATGGGAATTCAGAAAAGCCTGGAGGGATTTGTATGAACTTTGTATGAACTGATGCCAAGTGAGATGAGCAGAACTGGAAGAACACTGTATACCCTAACAGCAACATGGGGTTGATGATCAACCTTAATGGACTTGCTCATTCCATCAGTACAACAATCGGGACAATTTGGGGCTGTCTGCAATGGAGAATACCATCTGTATCCAGAGAAAATACTGTGGGATTTGAAGAAAGACCAGAGACTATTACCTTTAATTAAAAAAAACAAACCATTATCTTAACATGTAATCTTGCTCTTGTATTTTATTTTTTTCTTAAGGATATGATTTCTCACTCAACAAATTCAATTTAGATCAATGTATAACATGGAAACAAATGTAAAGACTAACAGACTGCTTTCTGTGGCGGGGAGTGAGATTTGGGGAAAAATTGTAAAATTTGAAAATTAATTAATTTTTAAAAAAAGAACATGACTCCTGACCTGCATCTGAAAGACAGTGAGGGACTTTATAAGATAGAGGTAAGAAGGGAGTGTCTCTCAGGCATGAGGAGATAACTGGAACTAAGGCACTCAATAAAAAGGAAGGCATTATTTACAAGATAAAATTCATGATATTAACCTCACTAACTTCAAGAGGGTTGGACTTTCAAGATCTATTCCAGTTAAAAAATCCTTTGATAAGCTGAACTTTGGGAATATCACAAACTTGGACATGTTTTTTGCCTTCAACACACTAGTCTCAGGAAAAATAAACAAAGTTATTAGAATATTCCTCTGTGGCATTGCATCTGGGAACAGGACTCATTATAGTTGGGTCAAAAGGAAATGTGAAAGGATTCATTTCTCAGAGGAATCTAAAAATTATTATAGAAAGGGTCAAGGAAGGGAAGAAACTTCATTTTTATTTTGGGAGAGCAAATTAATGTTTAAAAAGGGCTAACCTACACTGAACTTTTAATTCAACAGATCTATCAGAGCCATGATTTTTTTTTAATGCTCTGGAATGAATATGGAAAAATACAGGCAAATATAACAAAAGTTAATTTTATAAGCAGCATCAGTCTCATCACCCACTAGCATAAACTCCTAAAACCCCAAAACAGGATTTATGGAAAAAAGTTATATTACTAATACCATATGTACTTTGTCAATCTGGGTTACACTGTACCTCACAGAATCTTTTAATATTATACTTTTGTAGGTGGCATGACAACAGATAGCCAAACCACATGGTTACTTGGTATCAAAAAAAATGTGCAAAAAGAGGATTTTAAAAAGATTTTAGGCAAAGGTCACAAATTATGGTCTGAATGTGCCTGGCTTCCAAAAGATATTGAGCCCACACACCCAAGCTACTTCATCCCTCTTTCCATCCTTTCACCCTATCTCTCTAGGTCCATTTTCTTTGGCTCTGAGAGATCATTTCATTTCATTCTTCATAATTGTACCTCTAGTGCCTAACTCAGCATCAGAGACATAATAGTGCCTGGCGCTTAGTAGACTCATATTAAAGAACAGGTGCTTAATAAATGTTTATTCTCTTCACCTCCACCCCTCTATCCTGCTCCTACCCCTAGTCCTCTGATTGTTTCCCCTTGAGTTTATGTAAAAAACAGCCTTCAATTGTTATGAAGTCTTGAGGAGTTAGTAGATTTGAAGAAGTAGGTTTTTGAGACTGTTACTCTTATGGCAAAATCATTTTCGTAGTGATCAAATTCCTTTTCTAAGAATTACACATTAATCTTTTACATCTGAAGTAATTACCATAAAACAGTGTTATTAAAGTAGAACTGACTTAGCCAAGAAAACTGTCTTGTAACTGAATGGGATTTAAAAAAAAAAATATATATATATATATATATACACACATATATATTCAAAGAGAGCTTTAATTACTCTAAAGGTTTTTTAACCTTAAAATTACATAGACTCCCATCCCAATCACATGCCATGTTTCCATAGAAAATGCAGAGAATCAGTGCCAACTTTAATGACAACATCCTTGTCCCTTAACAAATTTTCTTTAGCAAGCTCATCTTTCTTTTTTGGCCTTTGAAAAGTGTTGTTGCATTAAGACAGCCAGGGGATCTGGCTTAACTTCATAAACTTGCCAACAATGATGAATCATAAGCCCCTTTTGTGCATTTGTTAAATAAACCTTACAAAATGCTACCAACATCTGCTTTCAAAAGACGACACTAGATATCCTAGGACAAATTCCAAAGAATACTGCATTTACTTGGCAACCCTTTTACTTTTGGGGCAAATATAGATTGGCCTCTGAAGTCTCTTCTAGCTTTATCTTGTAAGATATTTTATGTGTATGTGTGTAATCTTTTTTTAATTAATTTTTATTAAAGATATTATTTGAATTTTACAATTTTCCCCCATCTTGCTTCCCTCCCCCCACCCTGTGTGTAATCTTAAGACACAATCTTATAAAGTCTTTCCTTAGATCTTTCACAGAATCAATCCATTTTTGGATAGGTAGTCAATAAGTCAGCTATGTGAAGGTACAAAGGAAAGCAAAAGATGGTCTTGGTTCTTAGGAGCTCACTCTCAATGTTCAAATCAGTGACCTGCCTTGGTTCACACACCCTGAGCTGGCTCAAAACTAACCTAAGGTCTAAGGCATGAACTGTTAACCTTTTATGAGTCAAGCACCCTTTGGCAGCCTGGTGATTCACTTGCATCACTGTAATACTGAAGAGTACTTTCAAGACCATCTTTGATGCCAGAGATAGTGTGATTTTCATTGTGCCACATATTCTTCAGACCTAACAATCTCCACGGAATCACCAAACTTTCAGATTGGTCTCAGAATCTATGGATAGATACATAAACAGACAGCTTCAACAAGATACAGATCCACTTGGCATAGTCAATGCAATACACATTTTTCATCTCTTTGCCATGATGTAAACTCAGAATAATCTGTCTTCTGCTTTGAATCACCCTGAGGCTTTTATAGTGTTCCAAGACTTAGTTCAATTTGAATAATTTTATCTTTATATGAGATCATTTTTAGAACCTTACTGTTAGACCTAAGGAACACTCAACTTAAAAAAGAGACAGCTGTATACAGAAAAACAAAGTGATCCATAATTGGTAATTATTCTTCAGGCTATAAGACATGATCAAGGCAGATTTTTAACACTGTGATCTCTGTGTTGGCAATGGGAAAACTGAACTATGGAGTGGTTATTGAATGAGAGTGAAAAATAGCACTTCAGAGGTTTGAAAAATTCTTTACATCATTTTGTCTCATATGAAAATAAGTAAAGTTGAATGAGGTTGCAAGAGAAATTAAAGAGTATTTATTAAGCACCTCCTCTATACAATATATTATCTTAGATGCTGGGGATACAAAAGGAAAGAGAAACAGGAACATGGAACAGTGATTGAATATGGAAGGAAATGCATAGACTTATAAGGGAATTAGTGTGAAGGAAGCAACATCACACCTTAGGAAAAACCCTAGATTTGGAATTAAGTTAATGGGTTCAAATCCTTGCCTTGTGATGACTAACTTTTGTGTGATCTCTGACAAGTACCTTAAAATATCCAGGCTCAATATTCAGTTTTAAATCTATGATTCTATAATCTGAAAGAAGCAAGGATATACCAACTACCATGCCAAATATGACCTCATTAGATTCTCACAACTCTGGAAGAAGAGTTCTATTATTATCCCCATTTTATAATTGAGGAAACTGAGGAAGCCAGGAGTGACTTACTCAGAATTACACAGCTAGTGTCTGAGTTCATATTTGAACTAGGCCTTGATATACTTTGCCATTCAGCTAACATCTAAAGAAGGATGAGAATAGAATTAGGGAATGATTTTATATTGTGAGTTAGTGAGCCTGCATGGGAATTCATTGAAAATACTTGTCTATCCTCTTCTTGTTTTCATTTGAATATCTCAGATACATGCATAAAGTAATCTCATAAAGATTTAAAAAATAAGAGCATAGTTATATGGATTAGTAATTTATCTTTTTTTTCTTCTTGATTGTTCCCTTATTCCTGGAATTCACCCTCTAGTCATTTCCATCCCTTAGAATCCTTATCTTTCAAGACTCAACTCATATGTCACTGCTATTCTCCTCAGTTTCTCTCATTTTTACCTAATTGTATACATGTGGTTTTTATTTTAAGGAAATAAATTTTAATGCAGATTTGGACTGGAGCAGCAAAGACTTAAGAAAAATTGAGCAAAATTGTTTACTTTTGAGAAAGAAAAATCAGGAATGTATCTTTTTTTTGAAAAAATAATACCTTCTTCTCTGCGTGTAATTGCTATGTATAATTTCTTTTAAATTAGCATTTTTTCCCTACCTCCCACCCCCAAGGAATTGGGATTGCATTCTTGAAAGGGCAGATAAATCATCCAGAGAAAACTTAGTATTCTTTCAATAAGGCATTATGGTTTGATCTACTGATTTTATAAGAAGTCAAAATGTGAGGCAGAGATTCTCCATGAATTATCACATTTCATAGTAAATTGGAAACCCCCCAGGCTCTACTCCTATTGAAATCAGAAGCTGTTTTAAGTTTTACCTTTATATTCCCAGTCCTTGCAAATTGTATCCCTTTAAGTTTATTTTTTATTGATTTTTTTTGTTTTCACATACATATATTTTTAGTGTATCTCACCTACCCCCCCCCCAGTCAGGAGGACCCGAGTTCAAATCTAACCTCAGACACTTGACACTTGCTAACATTTATTCTTGGGTAAGTCACTTAACCCCAGTTGTTTCACATCCAGGGCCATCTCCAATTGCCCTGATTTATATCTGGCCATTGGACCCAGATGACTCCAGAGGAGAAAGGGAGGCTGTTGACTTAGCATAGCACCTCCTCACTCAAATCCAGTTCATTTGCTTGCCATGGCATTACCTCCCTTTGTTTGAAAACAAAGGATAAATACCATCATCACTTTCCTTGCCCCTCCCCCTTACCAAAGAGTTACTCCTCATAACAAAGAATTAAAAAGAGGAATTTTTTTTCTTTCAGAAAAAAACTAACCATCATATCAAAAATGTCTGATTTTATATGCAGTGCCCACCTCTGCAAAGAAGTTGGAAAATGACTTCTCATATCTTTTCTTTGGGGCTAAGCTTGAACCTTATAATTTCCCAATTTTCTGTTTCAGAGTATGAGTCGATCTTGTCTATTTTTAAGGAATGTCAATTTGTTAGCTAAATGTAATACAGATTGAAGAGAGAAACAGAAGCAGAGAGACTAATAAATTATCCATTCAGTACCTGGATACATCAGTACATGGTTGCTTCAGAATCAGATCACAGAATTCGGTAGGAAACAGAAAATTACAGGCACACATTATTCTCAAACAGAGGTTTCCTAAGGTGACTTGTGGCCTTAAAAGAATTTAGGAAGGTTTCAAAGTTTTTAATAAGGAGTTAGCTGAGTCACTGGGTAAACTGAACTCATTAAACACCACCAGACATGCTGTCTGGTCTAGGCACCTATTTATCATTGCACTTCATGTCTATCTTTCAGAAGGAAAAGGAAGGACTGACATCCTGGTACAGTAGATAGAATGTGGGGAGATAAACGTCTGAATCCTGTCTCTGACCCTTTCTGGTTCTTTGGCACTAGGAAAATCATTAAACCTATTGGGACCTCAGTCCCTTCATCTGTAAAATGAGGAGGTTGGACTTGATAACTTCTAAGATTTATGAATCAGGTGTTTACATCTCTTAATTCATAACACTGAGGAAATAACACATTAAATCCTTGAGGGAGATAAGGACAATGTTATTTCCCAAAGACAGATTGCAGAAAACTGGGCAAGGCAGAGAAAGAAGAAGAATGGGAAAGAATATAGAAAGTGTGTGTGTGTGTGTGTGTGTGTGTGTGTGTGTGTGTGTGTGTGTGTGTGTGTAGAATGGGAAGGCATAAAGACCAGCATATTCAGGCAAACTGAGTCAATCCAGGTCTTTGTATTGACAATAATTCACTAATTTGACAAAATCCCTCTCACCAATGGATCTCAAATCACAATCTCTTAATCACAATCAAGTAGAAATAATTATCCTTATCTTCCAGATAGAGGATTGTATTCAAAACACTTGCTAATTATTTGAGTTTCTTTTTTCCTCCAGGAATAAATGAATGTACTGTATTTCATTCTGGCTTCTTGCCCTTGTTCCCTCCCTCTCCATGGCACAGGGAGATGTGTGCCCTTGTGATTATGTGTAAGAGAGAAAGCAAGCTTGTATTCACACTGGCAAACACTCTAGAAGGCTAAGAAAGTGTAATCAACATTGTTCATTCATACTTTAACCCTAAAATCTGGCTCAAAATGAAAGATAAAAACTAAAATGAGCTTAGAGGGACATGAGAGATACAGCACAAACCCAGGCAGAGCTGGGATGGTCATCCTCTAGATACTCTGCCACAATTTCAAGAGAATTCCTGTTATTTCTACCCCAAATCCTGAGATTTAAAATAAGAGAAGGACAATGAAAAATTAAATTAAGTGCCACACTTTTGAGATAGTAAAGCAAAATTTGAGCAGGAACTAAATAAATGACACAGATAAATCCATAGCATGTTTTAGAGAATACTTTCAAATTAGACCTTAAATTGTTACTCTTGTGCTTTCTTACTCATACTTTCCCATTTTTCTAACATTAATAAAAATTAATTTTATATATCACCTTAAAGTTTACAAAGCTCTTTACATATATTGAAAGATAGGTGCTTCTTACAGGTTTGTACGTTTCCATTTTTTGACTTGTAATTTCACTGATATAGGAAACTCCCTCTATCAGGACAGAATGGCACCTGCTTTAAAATTCAGAGCCTCATAGAGTCGACTGGGTCCTGAGATAAGCAATTTACCCATGAGTTTACACAGTCAAAATCTATCAGAGACAGGAACCAAAGAATTCCTCAGTGAGACCAAGCTACTGCTCTATCCACTAGGTTGGGTTTCCTCTCATATCCATTTTACAAATGAAGGAACTGAGGCTTTTAAAGTATAAATGACTTGAACCCAAATTTTCCTGATTTCAAATCCAATGCTCTCTTCTATGTACCAGCAGTTGTCAAAGTATGGTCCAGGGACCCTTTCCAAGGGCTCTACTAAGTCAAAACTATTTTTCAAAATAAAAATTTTTTAAACATTTTAATATTTAATTTTAATGTTTAATATAGTAAATATCAATAGATGCAACCCACCTAATCAAAAGTCTTTAGGATTATCAATAATTTTTAAGACTTTAAAAGGGTACTGAAACCAAAAAGTTTGAGGGCTGATGCCCTATAGTAGTGATTTTCCCTTTGGGGGTTCCCACAGCACCTGCTCTGATCATATGCTTCTTTCTCAAGAAGAATAATATATGAACTGATCCAACCATTCTGGAGAGCAATTTGGAACTATGCCCAAAGTGCTATAAAGTTGTGCATACCCTTTAATCCAGCAATAGCACTACTGGGTCTGTATTCCAAAGAGATCAAAAAGGAGAAAAGAACAAATATTTATAGCAGCTCTTTTGATGATGGTTAAGATTAGAAATCAAGGGGATGCCCCATAAATTGGAGAACAGCTGAACAAGTTGTTGAATATGATTGTAATAGAATATTATTGTGCTTTAAGAAATGAGAAGCAGACTAATTTCAGCAAAACCTGGAAAGACTTACATGAACTAAAACAAAATTAAATGAGCAGAAACAGGAGAACATTGGACACAGGAATAGTAATATTGTACAATGAACAACTCTGAATGACTTAGCTCTTCTGAGCAATACAATGATCCATGAGTTCCAAAGGCCAAAGCATACTACTTTCTCTTTCTTTCTTTTTTATTGTTCAAGCTTTTTATTTTTTGCACAAATGACTACTTTAAACAATGTTTTACCTGATTGCACAGTTATTATTAGATTATTAGATTGTTCACCATCTCAGGAAAGGGAAGAAAGGGAGAGAAAAATAGAATTTAGAACTCAAACACCCCAGATATTAAGAATTATTTTTGCGTATAATTGGAGGAAAGTGTTTTTTTTTAAAGCAAGTGACAAAAATTCAATTTACCAAAATAAAGACCTAATTATTAAAAAAAAAAAGAATAATAATATCTGGTACTTTCAAATATGTTGGACATAATATTATTATTGTATAATTTATAACACCTTATGTGTGTGTATATATATATATATATATATATATACACATATACATATATAACTTTTCTACTATAGACAACTTAGGAAAGAGCTATATATATTTTCCACTGTTCTTATCTCAATATGTGGAATTAGGACAGTATTCTCTCTAGCAAACATTTAGGAATCGGAACTCAAAACATTCTTATTGAATGGATTGGACCTGAGAGGATAGGCATATTTAAAGGACTAGAACTCTAGGCCATAACTTCTTATGATGAACAATGCTTTAAATGCTATTAAAATAGATGTCCTTGTTCCAATTAAAACTATCCTGATCTTGAGAACCTCGGTAAAATTTTGGATATGTGTATATATAATATATATATGTATATATACATATATATATATATTATATATATAAAATACTTTTCAGAACACAATGAAATATCTTTCCTGATCACTTGTCCTTGATATTTATGGTATTTTGTAATACAACTAACTTTCTCTCTCTCTCTCTCTCTCTCTCTCTCTCTCTCGCAGCTTGGTGGTACAGTGGATAGAACATTGGCCTTGAATCAGGAGGATAGGAGTTTGAAGCTAGCCTCAGACACTTGCCACTTACCAGCTGTGTGACCTTGGGCAAGTCACTTAATTTGACTACCTCGCATCCAGGGCCATCTCCAGTTATCCTGATTCATATCTGGCCACTGGACTAAGATGGCTCTGGAGAAGAAAGTGAGACTGGTGACTCAACACAGCACCCTCTCACTCAAATCCAATTCACATGCTTGTCATGACATCACCTCCTTGATGTCATGGTCTTCTTTTAGAATGAAGGACAAACAACAACAACAAACAACTCTCTCTCTCTGTCTCTCTCTCTCTCATTCTCTCTCTAACAAATGAAATTAAATGATTTGTCCATGGTCACACAGTTAGTACATGTCTGAGGTCAAATTTGAACTCAAGTCCTCCCGAATCCAGATCCATTTAACTGTTGGCCCTTTCTGTTCTTTTTTTTCTTTCATTTACCACATCTAAAATATTTATGAATCAGTTTTCTTCTTGACTTGCAAACTGTCCATAGTAGGACAACTTTTCAAAGAGGGAAAAATTACAAATATGACTATACTGCAATATATACAGTATTAAAATATTGTTAATATACTTTCCAGGTTCTAAGTGTTTCATTTCTTTTAAAAGTAGAGAAATTAATAAAAAAAGATTTTTATTAAAAAAAGTCTGCCAGTATGAAGTGCTTTCAAAGTATTTAGCAATCTTATTAGTTATCAAAAGAGTACATATAAATTAATATTATTATTAGAAACTACTCTTCTCTATTTTCTGGCATAAGGAAGTTACTCTTTCTATATGACATTTATAAAAATCAGAAGATCAAAAATTGAGTTTCATCATCCAGTCCTATATTACTCAAATGAAGTGATCTCATCAATGTGAATATTCCCTCCAACTTTGAAGAGAGCAGATGGAGGGAAGAAAGATGGTTTTGTTAACCTGTCTGCTGATAGTATGGGATGGCTGGCTATAGGTGAGGGAGAAGAGGGCCTAAGTTACAACTGCTCTCAAGAGATTACATAACCTAGAATACTCAGTCTTTGCTATAGTCATCTCAGTCAAGAGACTGAACTGTGAATCCTTAGGACCATCAATCAGTTAATCAACAATAATTTATTGTGATTACTACGTGTTAGGTATTGTGCAAAGTGGAAGGCTATTTAAAAAAAGGCAAAGAGCCCCTGTTCTCAAGGAGCTCACAGTCTAAAGGGGAAAGCCAAATGAAAACCACTGTTTCATATATATAATCATATATGTACACAAACACACATATACACACATACATGCATATATATGGTGTGTGTGTGTGTGTGTGTGTGTGTGTGTGTGTGTGTGTGATAAATTGCAGTGAGGGCAGCAGAGTGGCAGCAGGCAGCAACAAGAATGGTACTGTACTACAATTTCAGCCAAGCCAACTGGTAGTAAAACCTATTGTGAATGAACATAACGTGCCCTTCAACAATGAGCTTAAATGGATAAACTCAAAATCTTACCATTTATTTACTTCTACTCCCTATGAATTAGTGGACATTGCTATCTATCCTGTTAATCACATACCACAAATTGTACAGCCATTTTCCCAAAGGATGGACATCCCCTCCATCTCCAGGTCCCTCCCATCAGAAAAGAGTTGCACATTATCCCTATTTTAAAGATAAATAAAATTTGTCAGGTTCAAGGAAGTAAGTCAATCTGTCTAAGGCAGGAATCTTTGACTCTGAGTGCTCTCTCCCCTATTCTATTCTGCTTGAATACAATTCTTTTTTTCTGTGTTTAGAAATCTTTTGGGATAGCTTGGTGATAGGCAATTTCTAACAATCAGTTTATTATGATTAAGAATAAAGGTAGGGGTGGCTAGGTGGGGCAGTGGATAGAGCACCGGCTCTGGAGTCAGGAGTACCTGAGTTCAAATCCAGTCTCAGACACTTGATAATTACCTAGCTGTGTGGCCTTGGGCAAGCCACTTAACTCCATTTGCCTTGCAAAAACCTTAAAAAAAAAAAAAGAATAAAGGTAGTCTTTGAATCAAATTGCTAGAATAAGTTGGTTTCAACTGCCTTCTCTTTCTGAATACATAAATTCCTTTCATTCTCTTTCCCATGATTATTCTCCCTGGATTTTGCTAACTTAAAAATCAAAGAATAAAATAATCAAAGAATTATAACCATAGAGTTATTACAATTCTAATAAATAGCAGCCAAAAGGCAAAATGAATATGGAGGAAAAGCTTTAAGGGAATTAAGCAGAACTCCTACATATACAAAATCCAGGTGTATTTATTATGTTGATCATATAACCACAGCAGGTTAAAATTTCTAGGGCATATTTAAGACATAATTATTATTTTATGTTTATCAAATGCATGAAAAAATAGAAGTTTTATGCAAGGTACATAGATAGTCAACATATTGGTTATAAGGAAAAATTACACTGGCAATTTTCTCATTTCTATTATGTCTAATTAAAACACTTAAATCCAGGAACATGCAAAGCAGAGAACTAGAATTTAAAAAAAATAATTTTGGGGGGGCAGTTGGGTTTTTTTTTTTTTGGTGCAAGGCAAATGGGGTTAAATGGCTTGCCCAAGGCCACACAGCTAGGTAATTATCAAGTGTCTGAGGCTGAATTTGAACTCAGGTACTCCTAATTCCAGAGCCGGTGCTCTATCCACTGCGCCACCTAGCCACCCCCCAAAAAAATAAATTGATAAAACCAAATAAAAACAAAATATAACACATTTAAAAACATAGTCTTTTGTTTTCAATTCTTTTCATCTTGAGTCTAATACTTCTAATTGAAATCAATTCAAATAGCTTCTGCTTTATAAACTACTTTGTAAAAAAAAAAAACTTTCCTGATTTCTTTTCAATGTTAACTACGTAACTATTGAATTAAAAATATAAATATTAGGTTACATGCTATTGAGAGAGTCTGGGCAGCTCTTTAAATTATTTCCCTAGGGTTTTTACTATGGGTTATATTCCCTATTGGTTTGACCCATCTTCCCCCGCACCTCCCACCCCATAAGAGGTTATCCATGGTACATGTTTGCCAGAAAGAGTGCTAATCCCACCCACACCAGTTTTTGTTTAATTAACGAAAACAAACTTCTAAAGGTAGTCATATAGCTACTTTTCATTTCCAAAAATGCCATTCCTGACAGTGATTATGTAGGAGCATGGCTGAAAAATATAATATTGAAGGAAGTATAATAGTTAAATCTTCTTTTAATAAACTTACCACTCATATCTATGGGTATGATCTTAAATCTACAGTCTCTTCAAATCTTAAAAAAAATCTACCTCTTAGATCAAAGCAATCCATAGTCATATGAAGAAATGCTCTAAATAATTACTTATTAGAGAAATGTAATTTAAAGCATCTCTGAGGTACCACCTCACACCTCTCAGACTGGCCAATATGACCAGAAAGGACAATGATCATTGTTGGAAGGGTTGTGGAAAATCTGGGACACTAATACATTGTTGGTGGAGCTGTGAACTCATACAACCTTTCTAGAGAGCAGTCTGAAACTACTTGCAAAGGGCAAAAAAAATGTGTATACCCTTTGATCCAGCAATACCACTACTGAAGAGATGATGAAAAAGGGTTAAAAACATCACTTGTACAAAAATATTCATAGCAGCCCTGTTTGTGGTGGCAAAGAATTGGAAAGCAAGTAAATGTCCTTCAGTTGGGGAATGGCTTAAACTGTGGTATGTGTATGTCATGGAACACTATTATTCTGTTAAAAACCAGGAGGAATGGGAATTCAGGGAAGCCTGGAAGGATTTGCATGAACTGATGTGGAGAGTTATGATCAGAACCAGAAAAACACTGTACACCCAAACAGCAACATGGGAGCGATGATCAACCTTGATGGACTTGTTCATTCCATCAGTATAATAATCAGGGACAATTTGGGGCTCTCTGCAATGAAGAATATCATCTGTATCCAGAGAAAGAATTGTGGAGTTTGAACAAAGACCAAGGACTATTATCTTTAATTTAGGGGGAAAAAAACTGATATCTTATTGTCTGATCTTGCTATCTCTTATACTTTGTTTCTTCCTTAAGGATATGATTTCTCTCTCATCACATTCAATTTGGATCAATGTATACCATGGAAACAATATAAAGACTGACAAATTGGCTTCTGTGGGGGCTGGGGGGAGGGAAGTAAGATTAGGGGAAAAAAATGTAAAACTCAAAATAAATAAAATCTTTTAAAAAAATCTACCTCTTTCCTGATTATTTCATTTATGAGTAGGAGCTTCTATTTTCTGGAGAGGCCCAGGATGGCCAACCTTCATTCCCCTCTCATCTCTACTTCTTATGTTCCAGACTTCAAATCTATGCCTCAGCTGTTGTTTCACCTTGAAATGTCCCTCAGCACCCAGGTCTCTTTGTCCTAGAACATCCAATTACTCCTTCAGCTCTCTAACCCAAGGCTATTCCTCCTCTAGTTGGCTGGCTTATTTCATTAGTTAGTTCTTCTTAGAGCCTCCATTTTGTAAAAGGGTCCAGACTGGCCAGTTTTCATTCACTTACCAGCTTTGATCTGAAATTCTGGATTTGAGATCCATGCCCCCGGATGACAGGGTGTCCAACCTTTTAGCTCTTCTAGGCTGCATCACCCAACCAAAAACTTGTCAAGGGCTGCACTTAGAATTTAATATTTATTTATGACTACAATGTAATACATATTACCAATGTGTATAATAATAAACTATAATGCTACATGAAAGGGCTTTGAGGTTCACACCAGTTCTAGAGAAAGGAAGCCCCAGGTTTTAAGGGAGTCTCTAGGGAGAGAGGCAGCTGAGGCATATTGTTGAAGTCTGGAAAGTCAGAAGCATAGCCAAGACAGGAATGAAGACCTCCAGGACTGGGCCTCACCTCAAAATGAAAGTTGTCCTAAGAAGAGCTCATTAATGTGAGAAGGGGAAGAGGGCCAGCATGGTCAATGGCAAAATGAGAGTAAGTGATAATTTTGAAAGATGTACATTAATAGAACTTGGTGATTGATTTGAATAGATAAGAGATATGAGTGAGAGGGAAAGGTCAAAGACAGTAAATGACCCTTGATGGAAAAAACCTAGGTTGAAGAAGGTACATGCTTTACAGAAAAAAAAGATAATGAACTCAGTTTTAAACATATTGAATTTAAGATAATGGTGATATATATATATATATATATATATATATATATATATATATTTTTAATTTAAGATAATATAGGTGAACTTAGCAACTAGAAATGTGGGCCTGAAGATAAGATGGTGGATGAAGTTACAAATACAGTGAAAGAAGTGCTCTTTTACAACATTCAATGATTATATTGTTAAGTATTAGAACTTAAATTTACATAATTCTAAGGCAACTGACTTTAGCTTGTGCTAAGCTTAGTGACAATTATTTTCTCAATGCTTAGAAACCTTTTTTCCTGCTTACTTGTAGGTTAAGGATTGTATTTGGGACTAGATCATTGAGGCCATCATAATCTAATTACTAAATAATTTTTAAGAGGGGAAGAAGATCTAGACATGAAATTTCATCAGTGCAGGGAACTCTTAGTGTTTAAACTCTTTTTATCAATGCATATGAAAAACTCATTTGTAACTTACAGACTTAGAATTATCTCTAAAATGTATGGTCTGTGAAAGAAAAGTGTTATGCTGCACTATGAATTAAATTAAGCCTGTTGCAACAAAACTTTATTGGGATGATTTATACATGGGAAAACAAGGTGGTCAGAAAGAATGATTGATTTAGTTATTTCAAAGAGTACTAGAGCTACAAGGGTGCTCTGAGATGACCTAGCCCAACTGCCCATTTTATATGTGCTTCAGAACCTTTTGACTTAGAATTCAGTGTAAATTTAAATTTCACAAGATTATTTAGATGATTTTTCTCCTCATTTTTAGAACAAGAGATTTAGGATCAGAGACTTAGAGTTATAAAGTACCTCAGAAATCATCTTGAGACAATTAGAAGGGAAAAATAAGGAGGGTAGGGTAGGATGAAGCTCACACACTGAGAAGTGACTATCCAGCATAGTCCCTTGGTAACAGTCTGTGTTCAGTCATTCATCCTAGAGGTAGGTAGCCCTAAATCCTCAGGGGTTAACAGCTAAATATAACCTTGAGTCATCATAGAAAGGTTAAATTACACTCAAATTATTCTATTTAATTGAATTAAATTACACACAAATTATTCTATTTAAGTGTGTGATACATTTTAGAAATTTTTCATTTTTTAAAAATTAGTTAAAAATTAGAGAAGGCGGGGCGGCTAGGTGGTGCAGTGGACAGCATTGGCCTTGTAGTCAGGAGTAACTGGGTTCAAATCCAACCTCAGACACTTAATAATTACCTAGCCATGTGGCCTTGGGCAAGCCACTTTAACCCCATTGCCTTGAAAAATCTAAAATCTAAAAAAAAAAAATTAGAGAAGGCTATATAATTCCATTAAATTAAACAAAAAAGTAATATGTTCCTGCTACATGTAATGCACTGTACAAAGTGATAGAGTAAGTTTCAATAATCTGGAAAATTTATTTATGTGGAACATTTTTCCATTTCCCTTCCAGGATGCTGAATAAATGAAGTGTCACTATAATTGAGAAAATGAGAAAACTCAGCTCAGACATAAGGATTTTCAGGGTCTTGAACAGATTCTATGAATTAAGATACTGGGATTCCATGAGTGTTGACTATCAAGGTTCCATAACTTCTGACCCCCCCCCCCGCTCAGTCCCCAAAGAATAGAGGAGAGCTCCAAAGGTTGTAGGGTCACAGGACTCAGAGCTGAAAGAGAATTGTGGGTGCATTATATTTTCAGCAATATAGCTGTCACTGACCTTGTATAACTACCAAGTCTTTGGAGTATTCTTTGCTTAATACTTTAAGCAGCTTACAGCATAGTCCAAAGAACAAGATTTTTGACAGGGAAATACACACTGCAAGGAAGCATAAACCAGTCTCTGTGTGACTACCGAGGGAAAGCCTCCCAGGTAACTATACTACCCAAGAATTACACTATCTGCTATTACAAGATTTGTTTTGGCTTTCTTGCTTTCCTTCCGATCAATATATATACCTCTGGACCTCATAGCAGTACAAAGGTCTGAGTTCTCCCTGCTTTTATTTGCTCCCTTTGGCAAGCTAAGATGACAAAAGTCTAGCATCATTAGATCCTTAGGTAACAATCAACACCTTCATGTCTCATCTATCAATAGTCTTGCTTCCCTAAATGTTGTCAGAAAGACCTGTTTGGACATAGAATATGGCATTGGAGGCCAAAGTATTCAACAGAGGGAATTTTCAGAAAGAAGAAAAGATGAAAATTTAAGGACAGATATTAGAGTTGGATGTGAAACTCACCTGTGGCTCAAGAAATAGAGGAAGCAGTGAGAAATGGTAAATGAAGGACAGAGCATCCAGGGAAGTGACTTCAGACCTGTAAGTACACAAGACAAAAAAAAAGCATTTTAGTTTACATGGGACAACAAAATGTGGATCTTTATCTTTTTTCCCCCCAAAAGATTATATCTCAGGTTCCATATCAACTTATATTTCCTTCATTGCTATGGTTACAATGATTGGATTTCAATAGCTTTTAATAGTCCCTTACCTCTAATATTAATAAAATATTTTTATATAATGCCAGATGAAAAGATCTCATTTGAAGTTCAAATCACTATCAGCTGTAAGCTACTTTAAAATATCTTTAAAATAAAGCAAATGTTTAATTTATAATAAAATATATTTAACAATATTTTATATTTTAAACTAACATTTTATTTTATAATAAAAATAAATGTATTTAACTGTAACCATTTGAGCTGAGAGACACATGGCATAGCAACTTAAACTAGCCTCAGAATCAGGATATCCTGGATTTATTTAAGTCCTGCCTCTGACAAATTCTGATTCTGGACAATTCATTCAACCTGTCAGAGTACCACAACTCTCTAAGATAATACATTACAGAACAGTTTATGATCTCCATTAGAAGAGGCAGTTTCTTCACTTAAGTTTCATACCACTGAAATTATATCCAGAGTAAGAAAAGTTCCAAACTACAGTCATAAAATGCATGAAGGAGTAACACTGTCATGGTAGCTTAGAGGTGGACTGTGTAGGAACTTAGACAATAAGAAAGCATAGAAGGTTTTAAGCAGAAAAATCACACCTCCCAAATCTATCAACCTGTAAACGTTTTCTCCAAACCAAGTCTATTCCTAATGCAATCCTCAAATTACATTGCCAATTCAATTTAATTTAGTAAACATTAAACTCTAATGAATATGGTGAATCCCAATTATAACGAGAGCCCTTTTTCTGTTTGTTCTATAAACCCCTAGCACTTAGAATTGAGCTTATCACTTGACTTAGTGTTATGTAGGTGATTTTCATTCACTGACTTATTGATTTATTGATTGATTGATTCATTTATTATATGAACCACTGTACTAGGCAGTGAGGAAAATCTGAATATAGAAGTGAACATAGTCCCTATCCTTAAGGAGCTTACAACCTAATGTAGGAATAAGAGAAGGCCATAAGCTACTCAAAATCAAAAATATAAAACAAGTGCATAAATGATTCATAAGCAAAATATACTATGAGAGTTCAAAAAAGACAGCATCACAAATACTCAAACCACTTCCAACCATGATCCACTCATTCAACAAATTTTTAACAACCACTTCACTAAATCCTAAGGAACCACAAACACTTTTACTGACTAACTGCAGTAATATGGGCCCAGAAATGAAGAGGAGGAATATGTATGAAGATTGGTTCTAGGTCTAAAAATACATGGACACAGAGAAACATGGGAAGACTTAAATGAACTGGTGTAAAATAAAAGCAGAACATGAAACTATTAACAATGATTACAACACAATAATAATATTTAAAAAATACTGAACTTTAATGCTTCAACAAATAATGCACTGTACTATGCTGAATGTATTATATAAAATCTGTTATATAAAACATAATTCTCAAACTTGACCCCAAAGAAGAAATAAGAAAAAGTAGCCCCACCTTCAATTTCTTTGCAGTGATGGGGGCATATTGGTATTCAATGTTACAATTTTTCCTCTTTTTTCTTTATTATAATGGGAGAGAGAAGAATACACTGAGCAATATAAATGATGTAAAAGCAAATTTCAAAACTTTCAAAAAATTATTTTCAAAAAATGCAAAGACACAGGATCTGAGATATAGGTTAAATCTGAAGGAAATGTCAGTTTTTAATTTTGTTAATCATCAGATTGGAATTAAGAGAAAATAAGATGAACTCTCTCCTTCAGCAGGAAAAAGACTGTCTTGCCTACTATTACAGACATATCCTTTCACATTTTCTCTCAAAGGAAATGATCTTAGCATCAATTTCTATGGCAGCAATAGCTTTAACAATACTTGCTTGGTGCTTTTTATACTGTTAAATTTTATTTAGGGCTGGCTCTTTATTCACCTTAGGCAAGGCGGTAAGTTTTATCCCTATCCCAAATTGATGGTGTCAGAAGAACCTTTAACTGGCTGATAGCTGCCTATTCCAAGTCCAAAAGCAATCAGAGTTTACTCTAAGGAAATTTCTATTAAATATTCATCTGACCTTATACTGACTAATCTGCTTTCCCTTTCCTCTTCTCATACAGAGTACTTTCCATGGGAATCTGCTTGTTGAAAGGTGAGCCGTGTGCTCTCTTAGGTTACAGCTTACTAGATAGAACACAGTAGCAGAAGGATAAAGATAGCTAACAAAGTCAGAGGGGTAATACTGGTCAATTAAATCAGTGAAACTTTTTAAGGGCCTGATGGTTTTGGATAGTCAACTTCAAGTCACTAATGCTATCCCCTCTGACTTTTAAATTTCAATGCTAAAAGTGAAATCTTCTCTTAGTGACATTTTAGTTTAACAGATTATCAAATTATACCTCTTAACTTAATGTCAGGAGACACGATCAAAGATCAGAAGCATAATTAACTCCAAGATTTATTACTGAACAGCAACTGCAACTACCTTTTACTTCATCTAACCCACTGACTATTTTTTAACAGCAAGTGAATGTGAGAAATTACCCAACTTGAGCTCCATCAAGACCTGGCACTCCCACAGCAAAGATATAGAAATAAAGAAAAGAGTAAGGAATAGCTAAAAAAAACTGATAAGAGAATGGAATAGAATGCTATTGCTCTATGAGAAAGGATTAATAAGAAGACAAGAGGGAAGCATGGGAAATTACATGAACTAATATAAAGTGAAGTAACCCAGAACTTAGAACATAACATACCCAGCAACCCCCCAAAAATGGAAAGAAAAAAACTGAAAACGAATGCTGTGTGATTATAATAAACAAACTGCTCCTCAAAGAAGAATGGACTTCTTTGCAGAGATATTTATATGAATAAGGAGATTGTGAATATGTTATTAGATCTGATTAATGGGTTGGTCAATTGTATCAAACTACTTCCCTTAATCATTCCCTTTTGCTTTTTTCTTCCACATTATAAAGAATGGTTCTCCAAATAAAAGTACAAAAAAACAAAACCTGGTAAAAATGAAATTTTTAAATACAAAAATAAAAAAATGGCATGCTTGTATAAACTTCAATTATTTACTATAGAAATAGTCATGAATGATAAAAAGGGAAAGTTGTCACTGAATATTATTACAGAATGTTGGTTTGTCTTTTTAAGGTCAGAAGTATTATTAATATATTAAGATAAAACAGAACTGTCATTAGGATTTGACAATATTTGGGAGAGAAAGTGTTGTTTCCATGGTATACATTGATCCAAACTGAGTGTGATGAGAGAGAAATCATATCCTTTAAGGAAGAAACATAAAGTAAAAGAGATAGCAAGATCAGACAATAAAATATCAGGTTTTTTTTCTAAATTTAGGGTAATAGTCCTTGGTCTTTGTTCAAACTCCACAGTTGTTTCTCTGGATACAGATGGTATTCTCCATTGCAGACAGCCCCAAATTGTTCCTGATTTTTGCACTGATGGAATGAGTGAGTCCATCAAGGTTGATCATTGCCCCATGTTGCTGTTAGGGTATACAGTGTTTTTCTGGTTCTGCTCATCTCACTCAGCATCAGTTCATGCAAATCCCTCCAGGCTTCCCTGAATTCCCATCCCTCCTAGTTTCTAATAGAACAATAGTGTTCCATGACATATATACACCACAGTTTGCTAAGCCATTCCCCAAATGAAGGACTTTTCCTTAATTTCCAATTCTTTGCCACCACAAACAGGGCAGCTATGAATATTTTTGTACAAGTGATTTTTTTACCCTTTTTCACCATCACTTCAGGGTACAGACCCAGTAGTGTTATTGCTGGATCAAAGGGTATGCACATTTTTGTTGCCCTTTGGGCACAGTTCCAAATTGCTCTCCAGAAAGGTTGGATGAGCTCACAGCTCCACCAACAATGTAATAGTGGATCATTATCCTTTCTGGTCATATTGGACAGTCTGAGAGGTGTGAGGTAGTACTTTAGAAAAGTTTTAATTTGTATTTCTCTAATAAATAATGATTTAGAGCAATTTTTCATGATTATGGATTGCTTTGATCTCCTCAACTGTAAATCACCTTTGCATATCCTTTGATCATTTGTCAATTGGGGAATGGCTTTTTTTTAAATATGACTCAGTTCTCTGTATATTTTAGAAATGAGTCCTTTGTCAAAAACATTAGTTATAAAGATTGTTTCTCAGTTTACTACATTTCTTTTGATCTTGGTTACAGTGGTTTTGTCTGTGCAAAAATTTTTTAATTTGATCTTCTAATTTGCTTATAGTATTGTTTTTTATGTCTAAGTCCTATAACCATTTGGATCTTATCTTGGTAAAGGGTGTGAGGTGTTGGTCTAATCTAAGTTTCTTCCATACTAACTTCCAATTATGCCAGCAGTTTTTATCAATGAGGGAGCTTTTTATCCCAATGGCTGGACTCTTTGGGTTTATCAAACAGCATATTACTGTAATCATCTCCTGCTTTTACACCTAGTCTATTCCACTGGTCCATCACTCTATTTCTTAGCAAATACCAAACAGTTTTGATGACTGATGTTTTGTAATATAATTTTAGATCAGGTAGGGCTAAGCCCCCTTCTTTTGTACTTTTTTTTCCACTAAATCCTTGGAAATTCTTGACTTTTTAAATCTCCATATGAATTTACTTACAACTTTTTCTAACTCATTAAAGTAATTTTTTTTGGAATTTTGATTGGTAGGGCACTAAACAGGTAGTTTAGTTTTGGTAGAATTGTCATTTTTATTATATTAATTCTATCCATCCATGAGAAGTTGATGTTTGCCCAGTTATTTAAATCTGATTTAATTTGTGTGAGAAGTGTTTTATAATTGTTTTCAAAAAGTTTCTGAGTCTGTCTTGGCAAATAGACTCCCAAGTATTTTATATTGTCTGAGGTCACTTTAAATGGGATTTCTCTTTCTAGCTCTTCTTGTTGTATCTTGCTAGTCATATAGAAAAGTTGAGGATTTATGAGGGTTTATTTTATATCCTGCAACTTTGCTAAAATTACTAATTGTTTCCAGTAGTTTTTTTGTTGATTTCTTTGAATTCTCTAGGTATACCATCATGTCATCTGCAAAGAGTGAGTTTTGTTTCTTCCTTCCCAATTCTAATTCCTTCAATTTCTTTTTCTTCTCTACTTGCTGAAGCTAACATTTCTAATATGATATTGAATAGTAGTGGTAATAATGGGCATTCTTGTTTTACACCTGATCTTATTAGGAATGCCCCTAGCCTCTCCCATTGAATATAATTGTTTCTGATGGTTTCAGATAGATACTGCTTACTATTCTAAGGAACAGTCCGTTTATTCCTACACTCTCTAGTGTTTTTAGTAGGAATGGGTGTTATATTTTCTCAAAAGCTTTTTCAGTCTCTATTGATATGATCATATATTTTCTGATAGTATACAGTTTTCCTAATATTGAACCAACCCTGCATTCCTGGGATGAATCCTACTTGGTCAGAATGTATTATCCTAGTGATAACTCGTAATCGTTTTGCTAAGATTTCATTTAAGATTTTTGCATCTATTTCATCAAGGAGATAGGTCTATAATTTTTTTTGCTCTGTTTTAACTCTTCCTGGTTTAGGTATCAGCACCATATTGGTTTCACAGAAAGAGGTAGAGTTCCGTCTTCCCCTATTTTTCCAAAGAGTTTATATAGAATTGGAACCAATTGTTTCTTAAATGTTTGGTAGAATTCACTTGTGAATCCTTCAGACCCTGGAGATTTTTTCTTAGGGAGTTCAATGATGGCTTGTTGAATTTCTTTTTCTGAGATAGCATTATTTACGCATTTAGTCTCCTCTTCATCTAACCTGGGCAACTATAAGTTTTATACTATTCATTCATTTCACTTAGACTGTCAAATTTATTGGCACAGAGTTGGGCAAAATAATTCCTAATTATTACTTTAATTTCCTCCCCATTGGTGGTGAGTTCACCTTTTTTATTTATGATACTAGCAATTTGTTTTTTTCTTTCTTTTTTAATCAAATTGACCAGAAGTTTATCAATTTTATTGGTTTTTTCATAAAATTAGTTTTTTTTGCTTTTATTAATTTCTCCTTTAATTTTTAGAATCTCTAATTTGGTATTTAATTGGGGATTTTAAATTTGTTTTCTCTAATTTTTTTAGTTGCATATTTAATTCATTGATTTCCTCCTCTTTCTCTAATTTATTCATGTAAGCATTTAAAGATGTAATATATCCCCTGAGAGCTGCTTTGAGTGAATCCCATAGGTTTTGGTATGTTGTTTCATTATTGTCATTATCTAGGATAAAATAATTAATTCTTTCTATAATTTGTTGTTTGATCCACTCATTCTTTAAAATGAGGTTATTCAGTTTCCAATTAGTTCTGGGTCTATATCTCCCTGGCCCAATATTGCATATGACTTTTATTGCATTGTGATCTGAGAAAGATGTATTCACTATTTCTGCCTTTCTGCAGCTGATCATTATATTTTTATGCCCTAGTACATGGTCAATTTTTGTATAAGTTCCATGTACTGCAGAGAAAAAGGTATATTCCTTTCTATCCCCATTCAATTTCCCCCATAAGTCTATCATATCTAGTTTTTCTAACAATCTATTTACCTCCTTAACTTCTTTCTTGTTTATTTTATGATTTGATTTAACTACATCTGAAAACAGGAGGTTGAGGTCTCCCACTAGTAGAGTTTTGCTGTCTATGTCTTCCTGTAGTTCTTTCAGCTTCTCTAAGAATTTATATGCTATCCCATTGGGTGCATATATATTCAGTACTGAAATCATTTTATTGTCTATGGGACCTTTTAGGAGAATATAGTTTCCTTCCTTTTCTCTTTTAATGCTATTTTTGCAGCTGCTTCATCTAAGGATTGCTACCTCTGCTTTTTTCACATTCAGCTGAAGCAAAATATATTTTACTCCAACCTTTTGCCTTTACTCTATATGTATCTCTCTGCTTCAAATGAGTTTCTTGTAAACAGCATATTGTAGGATTCTGGTTTTTAATAAGGGAGAGCTCATCCCATTCACATTCAAAGTTCTAATTACTAATTCTTTATTGCCCTCCATTCTATCTTCCTTCTGTTTGTATTTTTCCCCTTTTCTCCCCTTTATCGTTATTCTCCAGTATTCTGTTTCTGAATACCACCACCTTTCAGTGTGTTTGCCCTCCTATATCCCACCCCTCCCTCCTCTTTCTTTCCCCTTTCCCTTTTTCCTTCCTTCTGTCAGTTCCCATTTTTTCTCCCCCTCCCTTTCTCCATTCCCCCCTCCCCTTTTCCCCTTTTAATACTTGAAAGTTTGGATGTTTTTTAAGTTAACTGAGTATCTGTGTAAGTTAACTTTAAGCCAAGTCTGATGAGAAGATTCAGATGTTTCTTATCTCCTCCCTTCTTCCCCTCTATTACCATAGGTATTTTGTACCATTAAGTGTAATGAGATTTACCCCATTCAATTCCCTCCCTCCTCCCATCTCCTTCCTGTCCCCCTTTTTAAGGAGGAAGTGTTTTTAAATCATTCTATCTGAGTCATAGAAAATTCTGAGCATCACTTCTAGCTAAGTACATTCTATCTAATAGAGTTACAATTCTTTACAGTTATTAGAGTCTTTCTCCCAAGTAGGGTTATAGCCAGTTTCATCCCATTGGATAGCACTCTGATGGATAAGTCATGAAAAGTAACATTCTTAATTTGAAGGCCAGTTGCCTCTATTCTTTTGAATACAATTCCACCATAATAATAATAATAATTATTATTATTATTTTGATGATGAACTTAATAAATTGACACTGAGATTTTTTAAAGAATAGGATACTTTATCTGATTTTTTAGAATAAATATAAGAATAACAAAGTAAAAAATGACCAATTTTCAGAAGAGTACTTCAGGGTTGCATGATAAATTAGATACAATACTCTAGCAAACCTTGTGTCACAGGGGTAAAACCATAACTTGTACAAAATATTCATAGTAGCTCTATTTGTTGTGGCCAAGAATTGGAAATTGAGGAACTTTCCATAAATTGGGGAATGGCTGAATAAATTGTGGTATGTGTATATCAAGGAACACCATTGTTCTATTAGAAACAAGGAGGGCTGGGAATTCAGGGAAGCCTGGAGAGATTTGAATGAACTGATGTGAAGCAGAACTGGAAGAACACTGTCCACCATAATAGCAACATGGGGCTGGTGATCAATCTTTATGGACTTTCTTATTCCATCAGTGCAACAATCCGTGACAATTGGGGGGATCTGTGATGGAGAATGCCATCTGTAGAGTTTGAAAAGACTAAATGCTATTACCTTTAATTTAAAAAAAATTATCTTATATAATTTTGCTCTCTCTTATATTTCATTTTTTTCCTTCAGGATATGATATCTCTCTCAACACATTCAACTTAGATCAATGTATACCATGGAAACAACAAAAAGACTAACAGACTGGCTTCTGTGGGGGGATAGGGGGAGGGATGCAAGATTAGAGGGAAAATTGTAAAATTCTAAAATTAATTAAAATTTAAAAAAAAATAGTCCCACCCATAACTTGAATCTCCAGGTTCAACAAAACGTCAGTATCTAAACATAATAGCTGCCCTGTGACTCAATTATATGATTTCTAATATATCAGTTCTCCCTAGTAGATCTCCTGTATATCCAAATGTTTTTTGTTGGTAGAATTGCTACTTGGACAAGTTTTGCTTTCTGTATTACTATTCACAGGACCTTTGAACTCTTGTAACAAAAATGAATTGGATCTAAACCATCCTAGGTAAAGAAAAACATCTGGAAATTGTACACCTACTTTTCCATAGTACTTTTACTTCCTAATAATCACCCCTAATATACAGGAAGTTTTGTCAATTCTTTTTCAGGCACATCTGAATACATTTGGGGTTTTCTTGGCAAAGACACTGGAATATTTTGCTATTTTTCTCCAGTTCATTTTACAGATGAAGAAACTGAAAAAAAAAGGTTAAGAGACTTGCTCCCAATCACAAAGACAGGGAGTATCTCAGGTCAGATTTGAAATCAAGGAGATAAGTCTTCCTGATTCCAGGTTGGGCAGTCTATCCACTCTGCTACCTAACTGCCCACAAACAGGGAGTTAATCTAACTTATAATTTAAACCTGATCCACAAGTAACAGTTATCTTCATAAGGTTCCAATATACAAACTATACTTAATTATACTCCTTCATTCAGTGAACAGATATATGCTGATCCCCTACCATGTATGAGTTATGTGACATAGGGTATGTGTAGTTTGAATTAAAAAAAAATACAGACTCTAAAAAAACCCAAATCCTTTGGCTCCCTAGTTTCCTGAGAGATTAATTACAAAAAAAAGGAAGCCTAGGTAAAGAGAAACTGGATGATGTCAATGAAAAGAACTACCTTCCTATACACAGTACAGTAACAACATAAAGTCAAATAGGATCTTAGTGCAGTCACTGAATTTTCTAGTTATAAGGTTATGGATGAAATCCATAGAAAATGTCCTAATAGAAGAAATTTCTACGTACCTAACCTTTTTACCAGAATGGAAAAATTGATGAATGTGGTTCACCTCTCTTCCTCCAAAGAAGATTCTTCCATAAAACAGAATAATCAAGAGTGCAGGTAGCAAAGGAAGGAGGCAGAGAGCTGGGTAACAGACAAAGGGGATGAATGTCTCCTGAATAACAAAGAACTGGTCTGGCTTGCTTGCATATATTTGCCATCTAATATTGCTTACACAATACCTGGAACTCTATTTAATCAATTCCTTCTCTTTGTCTCTCTTTGTCTCTCCTGTCTGTCCTTTTTGAATCTCTCTTCCTTGGTCTCTCTTTTTCTCTCCCCTTTCCCTCTCTCTCATGCTATCCATTATGTCACCTCAAGATTTTTCCAGTACACTTTACTCAGGAAAGTTCCAGACCTCTAGAACATGTCAATATATAAAAACTGAACATAAAATATGCATTTGGACAATTGCTAAAAGCATACTACAAGAAGGAAAAAATTTTCTAGTTAATGAAAGCTTTCCAGAGCTTTCCAAGCCTATTTTGATACAGTTTCCTTTGATGTTCTGAGTGACCTGTGATTTCATGAATATGGGTATTCTCTGCACTGATGCTAATTGCAACTCTGTCTGACTAGCCTTCTCATATGGGCTGGGTTTTGCTTTTGCTTTTCAAGGAGGGGTAGGTCACACATACTCATTTCAAACAATGTTCATCACAAGATTTTCCTAAAAGTAATTTGAGAATGGGATCAGACCTCTTTTACACAATTTTTAAAAATGTAAAATTTTATATATTCACGAATCTATAGTAGATTCTATCATCTCCACAGTAGGCTGTAACTGCTCTTAAGAAATGCATTACAAATACGCCACGGTATGTAATCATGGCTATACCCATCTACATGGGCACTTTCCAAATTTCTAAATTTAAGTTCAGTCTGCGATTGAAAGGAAAATCTCTAAATTTAATCTGGGCTCCAAATGAAAAGTAAACACAGACAGGCAGTTTCCCTGCAGAGTGAATCTTGGGAGGGAACAGATCCTTCTGCTGGTTCTAGTAACACCAAAAAAAAAAAAAAAAAACCCAAAAAAAACTCGGGAGGAACTTTCACTCAAGCAGCTTGGTAATTATTATTTAGTGCTTCCTGCATATGTACAAGGTGCCACAAATACAGAGAGCTGTTTGAAAACAAATCCTACAGTTTTTGCTCAAAGGAACTTGTGATCAAGAGAACTCTGAAATGAAGAATACAAGCTGGAATAGACAAGATTAGCACCTTGTAATGATGGATTCTGTATAATGCCTACCTGTGTTGAGTGTGTGTTTTCTTTGCAAAGGAATAAAGGTGAGATTTAATTTAATCGTGAATTAAGAAATATCCAAAATAAAGAGTGCAAAGTGGGTAGACAAGATCACAAGGCTGGCCTTTTTTCTGCATGTGGTGTTGGGTGTGTTTCTTTTCTTTTAAAAGGAATAAATGTGAAGATTTAGTTCAATCCTATGAATTCCATAAAAGAAAGGACAGATCCACAAAAACTTGCAACATTTCTATATGGTACAAAGATCAGGAAAATAATAACAAAAGAAATGTCTTTAAAATAACTATAAAATGACTAAAATATTTCAAAATTAATCTGCCAGAATATCTATGTAAGTACATCCATGAAACACTCTGTTTAAAACTTGAGGAAGATACAACTGTAGTGATAATTCAACTCTTGTGAACATGTGGGTGGTGCCAATTTAATAAAAATGACAATACTCTCTAAATTTATTGAGAGATGGTAGTACTATATAAATCAAATTACCAAGAATATATTATTAGAATCAGATGAAATAATGACAACTTTCATTTAGAGGAACAAAAAGTCTAGAATTCCATGGTAAAGACAGGGGGAAATGTAGGAATGAAGGGGATATAGCATTATGAGATATAAAACATAAAATGTTAATCAGCAAAATTATTTGTTACTGATTAAAATGGTGTGTGTGGGAACCTTCATAGAATAGATTACACAAGTATGAAACAAAAATAAATCAAAAGTAGTAGATCGTATAAATAAACTATTGGGGGAAAGATTTCCCTTTTTTTACCAACCCCCCCTCCCCTCCAAATAAACCAAAATAAACACAAAATAAAATAAATCTCATAAAGGGATAAAAGTTTGGCAGAAATTCAAGTTGGCAGTTTTACCTCATATTCTACAATAAGCTCAAAATAGATGTCACCACCATGAATAGGAGGGAGAACTCTTTTTAAAATTTTTTAAAATTTTTAAATTTTTGAAGGATTTTATTTTGAGTTTTACAATTTTTCCCCCTAATCTTACTTCCCTCCCCTCACCCCCCCACAGAAGGCAATTTGTCAGTCTTTGCATTGTTTCCATGGTATACACTGATCCAAATTGAATGTGATGAGAGAGAAATCATCCTTAAGGAAGAAACAAAGTAAAAGAGATAGCAAGATCAGACAATAAGATATCAGGTTTTTTTTTTCCTAAATTTAAGGTAATGGTCCTTGGTCTTTGTTCAAACTCCATAGTTCTTTCTCTGGATATAGAAGGTATTCTCCATTGCAGAGAGCTCCAAAATGTCCCTGATTGTTGCACTGATGGAACGAGCAAGTCCATCAAGGTTGATCATTGAACCCATGTTGCTGTTAGGATGTACAGTGAGAGGAAGATCTCTTGACCCAAACATAGTTGCTAAGGTAATAAATCTGAAGTTGAGGGGACCTTAGATTTTATTTAGCTCAACTCCCTTCTTATAGACAACATTAAATACTTTCAATTACATAAAATTAAAATATTTTTGCCTAAATAAAATCAGTGTAGATAGGAGAAGAGACTGTCAAATGGGAGGGGAAGAACCCTTTGGATCAGCTATATATATATATATATATATATATATATATATATATATATATACACATATATATATATGAAAAAAGGCTAATATCTAGTGACACACTTGACACAAATAACTAAAATGAAGAGTCATACCTCCATAGATATAGGTAAAAGTACATAAACAGTTTTAACAAAATAATTACATGTTATTAAGGATTATATGAAATCATACTACAAATCACTAGAATTTCACGTGAAAATCATAACGTTCTTTTTTCATCCTGCAGATTGTCAAAGGTGACAAAACATAGAAATAGTTAATGTTGGAGAGGCTGTGGAAAGCTGAGCATATGCACATACTGTTAGTAGAGCAGTGGATTTGTCCAATTGTTCTGGGTAACAATTTAAAATTATATAAAAAAAAATAACTAGGTTATCCATATAATTTGACCCAACGAACCATTAATATGCATATGCCTTAAGGAAGTCAAGAACAGAAATAAAACTTTAATTTACAGCAAATAATCCTAGCAGGACTTTTTTGTAGTAGAAGAGAACTGGAAGCAAAATGCGTACCTATTTATTAAGGAATGACTGAACAAACGGGGTATTTAATGACATATAAATCACTAAGAATGAAGGAATTCAGACTAATATGGGAAGATTTGTACTTGGCATATGTATAAAAAGTGTGGTATAAAAACATTCATAATGTTCTAAAATATATTTTAGAAAATGAATAAAAAAGTTTTAAGAATAGACAAAAATATAAATGAGGGCTCAGGATTACTTGTCAGCATGGATATCTGTATTGTTTCTTAACTCATTTTGCTAATATCTCTAGGACAGCGTTAGGCTAGCCACTCGATTTTCTAAAACACTTGTGGCAGAGGAGATAGTACTCTGGATTTTCTGGATTCTGGAAGACTTAGATTTGAATCGTGAGTATAACGTTGGGTGAGCCATGAAAACTCTCTGAGTCTCTGTTTTCTCAACTGTAAAATTGAGAATCTACCTCATGGGTTGTTGAAAATATCAAACCTAATGCATGTAAAGCGTTTTGCAAATCTTAAAGCACTATTGAAATGTCAATTATTATTATCATTTTAAAGAATTACCATTAGTAGAAACATCTTTCAATATAATTAATACTAGTCCAAAAGTCCTATCTAAATGCTTCAAACAAAATAATTTCTCTCCAGAACTAGCCAAGTAGCTGGGATTCTATTCCTTCCAATTCAGGCAGATCAGAGGAATGAAAAGAATATACTTATCAATTTAATATTTCATCAAAATAAATTAATCAAATTAGATATCAATACGTGGAATACAAAAAAGAAAGTGGGGCAGGGGATGGAGGGAAGATGGTGTGATCAAAATATAAACTATACAAGAGTTCATGTTCTGAAAGTAAAGAGGAGAATGCAAAAATAAATATTATATGGTCCTTTTCATTTTTGAGATACAGAGAGATTACAGATTTTGAAATAGAGATAGAGAAAAATTTTTGTATTTTATTTTATCCTCTTTGAGGGCAAAGTCCATCTCCTTGTTTCTTTACAATTACTCCTTATGGATCTCAAAAAGGAAAACACCCAACAACCCATTTCACAGGCTTAGGAATTAATAGAAAACCAATTGGAAAAACATCTTGTCCCCATTTTCATGCATCATGGTTACTTCACAAAGCAGGGCTGATCTCTGCTGATATTTCTTTTTATCTAATTCTAAAGTTCAATATATCAAATAAAACCACTTGCACTTTTATTTTTTCACCAAACTTCTGTCCCACAAAATACAATAAGAAAAAAATGATTTCTGCCCATGTCAGCAATCAGGTTATACATAAAAGGCATTAAAAAGATGTTAATATCATGATAGCATCATTTGATTGAAAAGTTACACAATCAATTCATTTTATTGATGATTTCAGTAAGTACAGGCAAGAGCAGTAAGAGAACCAGTCTCATAATCAGAAATATTTGAGTTCAAGTTCTACCGTGACACTTAATAAATTTGTGACCCTGTCCAAGTCTCTTAATGTCTTTAGTACCACTGGCAACTCTATAACATTACAAATTTTACAATTTTTGCAGATCTATGTTGGTACAAGTCATCTTACTGAGTTCCCTATACTAGTGTGAAATCACAGGTTAGATTTTTTTTTAAAAAAAGGAATATTATCATCATATGTCATCAAAAAGGGCAATGAGGTGGCAAAGTGGATAGAGCATTGGATCTGTAGTCAGGAAGATCTGAGTTCAAATTTGACCTCCCAGACATATTAGCTGTGTGACACTGGGAAAGTCTCTTCTCCCTGTTTGCCTCAGTTTCCTCATCTATAAAATGAACTAGAATAAGAAATGGCAAACCATTTCATTATTTTTGCCAAGAAATCCCCATACTGAGATCACAAAAAATTGGATACAACTGAAAAATGAATGAAAAATAACAGATATTAAAGATATTTCATACAATACACTGTTCTACCTCCCACCAAAAAAAAGTAATCCTCCAAGAATACAGTCAATTTGGGGAAAACTTCAAAATTTCAATACCACTAGCAATTAATTTAATCCTTTTAAAAAAGAGTACTTTCAAATGGTGTTAGTGTTTAAAAATTTTTTTTCTAAACTTATTTACTGTCTACCTTTTTAACATTGCAAAAGACTTTCTGAAGCAAAAATTCATTTTATTTATTTATGCTTTTGTTCCTTAGAAATTCCTTTTTTATGTAAAACTCTGTCTTGAATACCAGGCTAGGAATTGTAAATTTAAAGTCAGTAGGGGCCATCAAAGATTTTGGGGCACAGGAGTAATATGTATATAATCTGAAAGAGAAAGAGAGATGGAGATAGAAATTACTGTGGTGATAAAGTAAAGGGAATATAAGCAACTTCTTGTTCTTGTCTTCCTGCTCCACTTTTATTTTTCTTTAAAATATATTTTATTAGCATCTTGTTTTTTTAACATAAATTTCCTAGAGTATCTTTTACCTACTCTTTCCCAGGAAGTCATTGCTTAAAATAAATTTTAAAAAGGAGAAAAATTCAGCAAAACTGGACAATACATTGAAATAATCTGATACTATATACAATGTTCTACTCATAATCCCTCAACTCTACAAAAAAAGTGGGAAAGGAGACTTCTTATAACTCTTCTTCGGGGGTCAAGATTGGGCGTTATGTTTTCTCAGCACTCAAGTTTCAAATGTTTTATGGTTCTTTCCATTTGCATTGTTGAAGTCATTATGTATATTGCTTTCCTGATTTTGCTTATTTAGCTGTGCATCAGTTCATATAAGTCTTCTCATGCTTCTCTGCATTCATCATAGCCATTATTCCTTATAGTATGGTAATATATATTCATGAACCATAATTTGTTTAGCAATTTTTAAAATCAGTTGTTGATACATCCCAAGTAATAATGTGTGTTATACTAGAATTTAGCATGATTAACTCATCTTGTCACCATGAATTCTTTAGTCCATTTTAATGATTATGTGGGAGTGCAAGAGTTTCTATCTATTCATAATCTAAACCAGTGATTATTGAGTAATCCCGTCCATACTAGACTATCATCTTCCTCACCAACAAATATTCTAGATATTCATGTATTCACTTCCTAAGTGACTAAAATCTTAATATTCAAATAAGGTAAAATTAAAATATGGACTTCTAGGATCTTTCAGTTTGGATAAACATTCTTTTGGATGTAACCAATCATGGGTCATAGCCATAGTAAATTTACAAAAGTCCTTAAAGTCCTAGAGAGTTGTGAGGTTATACTTATGGCACTCTGGAACCCATATCATAACTTGCCAATCAACAGCAGCAGAGAAAATACACAAATTCAACAAGTGATTAAGAGGCTCATATTTGTCAATATAACTAAATAAATTCTTTACATTTTAAAAAACCTTCATATTTATGAAGGCAAATTCATATAAAAAGGTTCTGTAAATACACAGTAGACAGTACTTGAACCTAACCAAACAAGATGTATTGAACCAAGCAAGCCCTTAAGACATAGAACTACAGTTTTTGTCCTCTAGAAGTTTGCAATTTAGTGGGAGAAGATAGGAAAAAGCAAATTATACTCAAAATTACCTTATAATTAGATACTACTTAACTAATTACAGTATAGCTGCATATAAAAATTAAGAGAATTTCTAGAAAAAACTGCATTTTCTGTAGGATTAAACAAAAAAGTCCAAGTAATTTGGAACTAGGCCTGAAAAGTTGCCAAACCTTGAAAATAACCTTTGATTCAGTGATACTATTACTAGGTTTTTATTTGCCAGAAGAGAATTATACCTATGTATAAAAATAGTTATAGCATCTATTTTTATGATGAAAAGAACTGGAAACTAATAGGGTGTTCATCAGTTAAGGGATGAATTAACAAATTATAGATATGAATGTAATGGAATACAATGCATTGTTCTTTAAGAAATTATAGGGGGGCGGAGCCAAGATGGCGACAAGAAGGGATGGAGTCTTAGGAGCTCTCTGATAAAACTCATCAGCTAAGGACTCTAACTAAACTTTCGAAAGACAGAACCCACAAAGGGACCCAGTGAGGCAGTTCTCCTATTCAAGGTAACCTGGAAAAGAACAGAAGGGCTCTGCTCCCCGGGGTTGGAGGGGCGGCCCACCAGAGGGGTGGCCAGCCAGAGCCAAAGAACGTCAGCCTCCTGGAGGCAGCCCCAGGGCGCTGGGAGCCTCAGCTCACAGCAGCAGGGGAGTCTCCTGAGCTGTACCCCGGGGAGCACTGGGCACAAAGTGGGGGAATAGCAGGGGACCTCTGCCAGAGCAAGCACAGTGGAGCCCAACCCTCACAGGGAGCAGCTTGATCTTTCTGCAGCCCAGAGCCAGAAACAGAAGCAGGTGAAGCCGGTAAGCAAGAGCCTCCAGGGCATGAGCCCATTGAGCTGAGGGAGGGGAGTGAAGAGAAACTGCAAGCTCTGTCTTCTGTCCCTGGAACAGGACTCTGGGGCTCTGACCACATTCAGATCCTGATCCCAGTCTAGGCCCCCCCATAGAACAACAGGGCCCCCCCACCTCAGCCCCGTGGCAGAGGGAGGTACTTATGGTCATTCACAGACCAGGAGGGAGGACAGAGCCTCACACACTGAGACCCTTGTGGGAGGGTCCCAAAAGCTCAGGAAGCACCCCCAAAACAGGCCCAGGCTGGGAAAATGAGCAAGCAGAGAAACAAAAGGAAGACTATTGAGAAATATTTTGCAAATGAGCCCAAGAAGGATCAAAATACTCAGTCTGAAGATGAGGAAGCACAAGCTCCTGCATCTAAAGACTCCAAGAAAAACAGAAATTGGGCTCAGGCTATGACAGAGTTCAAAAAAGACTTTGAAAATCCAATGAGGGAGTTGGAAGAAAAACTGGGAAAAGAAAGGAGAGAGATGCAGGAAAAACATGAAAATGAAGCCAGCAGCTTAGTCAAGGAAATCCAAAAAAATGCCGAAGAAAATAGCATGCTAAAAACCAGTTTAGGTCAAATGGACAAAACAGTTCAAAAAGTTATTGAGGAAAAGAATACTTTAAAAAGTAAAATTGGCCAAATGGAAAAAGAGATAAGAAAACTCTCTGAGGAGAAGAAATCCTTCAGACAAAGAATAGAATGCAGGGAGATTGATGAATTTGCCAGAAATCAGGAATCAATACTTCAAAACCAAAAAAATGAAAAATTAGAAGAAAATGTGAAATATCTCATTGAAAAAACAACTGATATGGAAAACAGACTTAGGAAAGATAATGTGAAAATTATTGGAATACCTGAAAGTCATGATCAGGAAAAGAGCCTTGACATCATTTTCAAAGAATTACTACAGGAAAATTGCCCTGATATTCTAGAAGCAGAGGGAAAAATAGAAATGGAGAGAATCCACCAATCCCCCAGAGAAAGAGATCCCAAAAAACCAACCCCTAGGAATATTATAGCCAAGTTCCAGAACTCCCAAGTCAAAGAGAAAATATTACAAGCCGCCAGAAGGACACAGTTCAAATATCGTGGAGCTGCAGTCAGGATCACTCAGGACTTAGCAGCAACTACATTGGAAGCTCGTAGGGCTTGGAATACAATATACCAGAAGGCAAAAGAGCTTAGAATGCAGCTAAGAATGAACTACACAACAAGGCTGAATGTCCTCTTCCAGGGAAAAAGATGGACTTTCAACGAACCAGGGGAATTTCAAATGTTCCTTTTGGAATGGCCAGAGCTGAACAGAAGGTTTGATCTTCAGATACAGGACTCAGGTGAAGCATGGAGATTGGAGGAGAAGGGGAAAATATGAGGGACTTAATGAGGATGAACTGCATGGATTCCTACATAGAAAAATGACACTGATAATACTCATATGAACCTTCTCAGTTAATAGAGCAGGTAGAGAGAGCTTTTATAGTTGAAGCACAGGAGAAAGCTGAATTTGAAGATAAAATATGGTGTAAAAATGGAGTCAATAGAAAAAAAAGGGAAATGGAATGGGAGAAAGACAAAGGAGAGGGGGAATAGGCCAAGATATTTCACATGAGATTATTTTTATTACAATGAGCTATTGCAATGATATGGAAGGGGGGAGGCAAGGGGGAAGAGGGAACCTTTGCTCTCATCAGAGATGGCTAGGAGAGGAAACAGCAAATATACTCAATGGGGTATAGACATCTGGAGTAAGAAGGAGCGGGGAGCAGGAGGAAGGGGTGGGGATGTGAATAAAGGAGGAGAGGATGGACCATGGGGGGACAGTGGTCAGATATAACACATTTTCTTTCTTACTTCTTGCAAGGGGCTGGGATTGGAAGGCCTGCCCAGGACCATAGTGCCAGGTGGATGCTGGGCCTAAGGGGTGGTATGGGGGCTCAGGGCTTCTTGGCCCCAGGACCAGGGATCTGTCTGCTAAGCCACTCAGCGACCCTACAGCAGAGTCAGAGTGAAAGGAGAGAGAAAATATAGTACATGGTAGTGGAGAAATAAGAAAGGAGGGAGTTGCGATCAGCAATGGCAACGGTGGAAAAATATGGAAGTAACTTTTGTGATGGACTTATCATAACGAATGAGATCCACTCAGGACAGAGTTGTTGGTGTTGGAACAAAGACTGAAGCACATTTTTTGTTATTATTATTTGGGGGAGGGTGCAGGGCAAGTGGGGCTGCATGGCCTGCCTGGGGCCACATAGCAGGGTGATCTTTGGGTGTCTGGGGCCGGATATGGACCCAGGTGCTCCTGGCTCAAGGGCCAATGCTCTGTCTGCCACCCAGCCACCCCTACTATTATTACTATTTTATTTTATTTTGGGTCTTTTTTTTTCTTTTTTTGGTTTTTGCAGGGCAGTGGGGATAGGGTGGCTTGCATGTCACACGGCTGGGTGATTATTGGGTTTACAAGGCTGGATATGGGCTCGGGTGCTCATGGCTCCAGGGCTGGTGCTTCGTCCATTGTGCCACCTGGCCGTACCTACAATTATTACTATTATTTTTTTTAATTTTAATTTTTTCTCTCCCCTTTACTTTTTTTCGCCCAAGCAAGCCTATCTATATTCATGGGGGAGGAGGGATATTTTGTTTACTTGTAAACAAGAATATTTTATTAATGTAAAAAAAACATTTGTACAAAATGAGAATAAAAAATAAATTAAAAAACAAAGAAATTATAAAAGGGAGGCAACTAGGTGGCACAGTGGATAGCACTCTGGCTGAGTTCAAATCCAGTCTCAGATACTTAATAATTACCTAGCTGTGTGACTTTGGGAAAGTCATTTAAAAAGTATAAAAAAAATTATAAAAGGGATGGTTTCATTGAAACTTGGGAGACTAATACAAACTGATACAGAATGAAGTGAGCAGATCTAGGAGAAGTGATGTTTAAAAATTGTAAAAGTAAACATCTTTTAAAGACTTTAAAACTCTAATCAATGCATTGATCAATCATGATTTCAGAGGACTAATGATTAAGCTTGCTCTCCTGAAAGAAGAGATAGATTCAAGATGCAAAATATATTTAAAGAGCATGTTCAATACAGAAATTTGGCTGAATTATTTATGTCTATTGCGAGACTTCTGTTTTTTCTTTTCCTTTTTTCCATTGAAGAGGTGTCAGTTAAAGGGAGAGAAAATCAACTTTTATTCACTTTTTTAAAAAAATTAATTTAAAAAAGTACAAGATACTTTCTGCAATACTTAGAGCAAATTTCTTAAAATAGATTTTCTGAGAAAATTCAGATTCAAGATGAAATTTCTTTTTTTTAATTTATTTTTATTAAAGATATTATTTGAGTTTTACAATTTTCCCCCCAATCTTACTTCCCTCCCCCCCCACCACCACACGGAAAGCAATCTGCCAGTCTTTACTTTGTTTCCATGTTGTACCTTGATCAAAATTGGGTGTGATGAGAGAGAAATCATATCCTTAAAGAAGAGAAGAGAAATCTAAGAGGTAACAAGATCAGACAATAAGATATCTGTTTTTTTCCTAAATTAAAGGGAATAGTCCTTGAACTTTGTTCAAACTCCACATCTCCTTATCTGGATACAGATGGCACTCTCCCCTGCAGACAGCCCAAAATTGTTCCCGATTGCTGCACTAATGGAATGAGTGAGTCCTTCAAGGTTGAACATCACCCCCATGTTGCTGTTAGGGTGTACAGTGTTTTTCTGGTTCTGCTCATTTCACTCTGCATCAGTTCATGCAAATCCCTCCAGGCTTCCTTGAAATCCTGTCCCTCCTGCTTTCTAATAGAACAATAGTGTTCCATGACATACATATACCACAGTTTGCTAAGCCATTCCCCAACTGAAGGACATTTACTTGATTTCCAAGTCTTTGCCACCACAAACAGGGCTGCTATAAATATTTTTGTACAAGTAATATTTTTACCCTTTTTCATCATCTCTTCAGGGTATAGACCCAGTAGTGGTATTGCTGGGTCAAAGGGTATGCACATTTTTGTTGCCCTTTGGATGTAGTTCCAAATAGCTCTCCAGAAGGGTTGGATGAGTTCACAGCTCCACCAACAGTGTAATAGTGTCCCAGATTTCCCACATCCCTTCCAACAATGATCATTATCCTTCCTGGTCATACTGGCCAATCTGAGAGGTGTGAGGTGGTACCTCAGAGAAGCTTTAATTTGTATTTCTTCAAGATGAAATTTCTAAAGAAACTTTTAAAAATTCAATTCAATACCTTCACAGACATTTATTTGATGCTATAATGAACACACAAGAAATTTCTCTATCAGTAAAATATCTATTTTTTTCCCTCTACCACAATCACAAAAAAAACCCCATTAGAATTATGTGTTGCTTTACAAAGTAAAGTACCTTGTACAAAACAGTATGAATAATTTGAAAACTTTCAAAATCAGAGCTACTTGAACCCAAGGCTTTAGTGGCAATATTGTATACTGACCTAATAATTCAGAAATACAATAAAGTTACATTATGTTCTGTTGAGCAGAATAAGTTTTACCATTCATAGTTCAAATAGTCATTAAAAAAAGACTTTTAGAAAAAAAACAACAGGATCGCTGTGATCATAAAAAGGTTACTGGCATTTCCTGCAACAAAAAATAAATGAACAAATAAAGCTTTCAGATTCAGAGAATTCAAAAATAAACAATTAAAAGAAACTGTAGTTTCTTCTCTGTAATCATTTCAGCTCTTAAAGTCCAAACCATCTTTAGGAGAAGCTAATTCCTATTTAGTTCTTCCTCACTCTTCTCAAATTAGATCTGGCTATTAGTGCCACTGTCTGTATGATTTCTCCTGAGAATGCTCTGTATTTTACAAACAACTACAAGGCTTACAATTCCTAACCCTGTTAATGCAAGTTGGTATTATCCTTTATTTGAAAGATTATTTCCCAGCAAGGAAATGTAAGGTCTAGGCTAAGAAGATGTGAGGCACTCATGAAAGAAAGAAAGTTAGGAAGGGTATGGAAAAGTAATAATGTTTACTAAAAAGATAAAGTACAACACTGTTTAATTTCTGAAAGTCTCTTGATCAGAACTGAAAACAAGTTGGGACAGACTTTATTAATGAACAATGAACATAGTGATTGTATTTCATTCTTAAATTTTTTATTCGTTTTGAACAAAAAGACAAAAAAAAATTCCATGAAACCAGTATAATATAAAGAGGATTCAATATAAAACCATGAAATTCCATTTCACATTTTACTTTTTAAAAAAGTCATGTAATAATTACTACCACATCATTTTCAGTTATCCTATCTTTCTGAGCTTTCTTTTAAGTTTTTTGTTTTTCTCTGCTGTGCACTTGTTTTTTCTCTTTCTCCCTCCTTCCCCACTCTGCCCTATAAACCACTCTGTGTGTGTGCATGTATATTCTGTTTATTAGATTTTTTCCCTCTGGGATGTGGATAGCATCTTCCTTCTTAGGTTCTTTGTAGCTGATTAGAGCATTTGTAATGTTCAAAATGAATTAATCATTCAAAGTTGTTCTTAGAATAAAATTGCTCTTACTATGTACAATGTTCTCTTAGATCTGCTCATTTCAGTCTTCATTATATCACACAACTCTTTTCATGCTTTTCTAAAGTCAATCAGTTCATCCTTTCTTGTAGTACCAAAGGTATTCCATCCTACCATGTCATATACCACAACTTAAGCCACTCCCCAATTGATAGGAGTCCTTTCAATATCTAGTTCTTTGCCACCAAAAAGAGAGTTTTGTGTTTACTTAATTAAAAACCTCAAGAATCTGTGACTTAATCACTGTATCTATTTCTTCCACTGAAGTAAATCTACAATTTATTAAATGGTCTTCAAGAGTTTCTGTAAGGTATCTTTTCAGTGGAAGACTAATAAATGATGATACACTAAGATTTGAAATGCCCTTCATCTGTGTTAGTTTTGTATGCATAACAATATACAAATGACCCAAAGGACTTTTTAAAGTATCCTCTCCCACTAAAGGATCTAACTCTGGACTTGGATAGCCCTAAATCTTTGGAGGTCAGTTCCCCCCAGACCTGAACCAGGTCTACTTGAGCCCAGTTAGGCCCTTTAGCTAGAAGGTATTCTAGGTTCTACTTGCCTACAGGTCTTTACACATCCTAAATGGCCTGGTCTCCCAGCAGCTTCCCTTCTTTAAAGAAAGTTCAGTCTTCTGGAGTCTTAAGTATTGGTCTATGATAATTCAGTGTGTCACTGCCACTGTCCTAAATTTTCTTTGCTTACAAGTATGAATAAGTACATGATTTTTTCAAGTGATAATAGTTGAGATAAGAAGTACTATAAAAACAAGAGACCTCAGTCCTCTGAACTACTCACCTGGAAATGACACAATTTCAGTTCCAGCAGGAGAAATCTGATTGCATCACAGGTTGTTCCTCAACTATTGATTCTTCTTCATGTGCAACTATTATCACTTGCAAAATCATGTACTTCACCATACTTATATAGCATAAGAGAATGAGAAAGGACAGCCAATGAATGGACCTTGGCTTCATTGAGATCCCTGCAATGTCAAGGGATCTGGAGATGTGCCCCCAGTATGTTGCAGGATCCCCAGAAAATATGGATGGGAATTATTTATGAACAAAAATCACATAGGATTAGAAGGAATAGATGGGTCATGATCTAGAGCTGATGAGATTGCAGACTCCTGAAGTCTCAGAGTATTATGCTATTGTTGCTATAGCAGTTACCTAGTACCCTACCATAGAAGACTGGTTTTTCAATTTGTTTTTTCCTAATTTTGTGCCAGATTCATTTTGGCTGATAGCAGGACCTTGAGGTTCTAGATGGCAGACAAATGTCAGAGAGTAAACAATTCACACCCTTTTGGGGCAAAACTACATCCATAATATAATCAAAGGCACTGGAATTCATAGATAACAGGAATTAGGGTAAGAGTCAACAAGTTTTTCTTAAGTACCTACTATGTTCAAAGCGCTATGCAACAAAAAGCAAAAGACAGTCCCCTCCGTAAAGGAATCCATAATTTCTTGAGGGAAGACAACACATTAAAAACTGAAAAGGTTTAGAAGGGGGCTGTAATCTCACTCAGGAGTATGATGATGTCCTGCAGTCAGAGGGGACAATAATCTGAGGAGGTGTGAAATACAGAAGTGGTTTTATCTTGCAGGGTGATGAGTTCCTGATGATCAGGAAGTCAGGGGAGCACCCAGGTAGGAAATGATGAGCTGAATGTCCTGGATACTCTCCTAAAATGGTGGAGGCTCTATAAGGAGCTCTCCAATATCTACCCTCCAGTCTCTTCAAACAGCTCAGAGGGAGGGATCTCAAGGAGAGAATGCTGAGGAGTTATGAGTTTCAGAGTTAATGTCATCTTGCAGAATGATGGTTTGTTTGTTTTTAAATCCTGAAGTCCCAGAAAGCAGCTGTTGTGGAAAATGATGAGAGGTGGAAAGAGTGAGGGTGCAGGTGTGACAAGGGGAAAACCACAACAGTACACAGTACACCTGGAACCACATTCTAATTAGCAGCTGCCCCTCTTGATAGCAATTATCCTTTGACTGAATGATGGATTATATTGGGTCTCTAAATATTAACATCAGGGACACTTCTAATGTTGGCAATCTGGCTGCCTTTCTTGGCTTGAGGACAGGAATTATTTCAGGACAGAAATTCATACTAAAATGAGGTAATGTTTAAGTCATTTGCAAGTGCTATATAAATGCTAGCTATTATTATACCTGTAAACTCATATAGAGGGTAACTAGGTGGTCCAGTAGAGAGCTGGGATTGGAATCAGGAAGTCCTGAGTTCAAACCACCCTCAGACTAACTATACTATCCTGGGTAAATCATTTAACTTGTCTGCTATGTTTCCCCATCTGTAAATTGAGGATAATGACACCAATTTCCTAGGGTTATTGTGAGGATCAAATAAGATAAAATTAGTAAAACGTATTTAGTCTGTAATAGGCACTATTTAAATACTTAATCTTTAGCAAGAAGGAATCAGGGTGAACTGATCACATTGCCAGATATGTTGGTTCTATTGGCAACAGGACTTGAAGAAAGCTATCTCTCAAGCTCCCTCTGTCCTTATTCTCAAGGGACAAGGGCTGGGATCTATATCACTTTGATCTACCTCCTTCCCTCCCCTCAAAATTAATATTATTAATACATGCTAGTCCTGAGATTTCTATTTAATAGCATTTCAGCTAGTGACAGTGCTGATCATTGGTGCTGTCTTAATTTTAATAAGTACAAATATAATTTTAATAAGTGCAAATATATAGGTCAGAGTTAGACTCAGTACTCTTGTCAATCTGAATTTCCAGTTTCTATGAATATATTATATTAGGTATATGGAGTTCTAGTTATAGTTGTATTTGACTTCAAATTGTCTGGATTCATTGCAGTAAACTGCATAAACTATTGTCAAACATCATAACTTAAGAAATGCTGTACCTGATGAAAATATATTTAGCATAAAAGAATAATTTCCCCTAGAAAGCTGTCTCTGGAAAGTGACAAATAATTGCAGAAATAGATACAACAGATAGGCTTTAATAACCAAATATTTTCACCAAGGAATAAGTAGTAATATGGGTTCATTGATATGAATGAAAAAAGCATTTATTTTTATTTTTAAAAAAATGAAATTTTTCCAATGAGTAAAAATCCAAACTCCTTTCCTTTTACCCTCCTCCCAATTTAGAATAAAATAAAAACAAGTTTTTAATAAACATGTAACATGTGTCATATCTAAAAGAAATATATACAAACATACATGTGTCACATTTTATACTGTCTAACTTTTCTCTCTGAAGGTGGTATCATGTTTCATCATTAGTTCTCCCGAATAATCATGGAATGATGCAGATTAGAGCTCCTATATCTTTCAAGGATATCTGTCTACAATATTATTATATAAGCTGTTCTGATTCTGTTCATTTCATTCTCTATCTGTTCCTACAAGCCTTCCTAGGATTATCTGAAACTTGTCTTATAGCACAATTCTATTCAATTACATTTATATACTGTAGCTTGTTCAGCTAATTCTCCAATTGATGGACACTTCAGGTTTTAATTAGCCAGTCTGAGAAGTCTCTCAACTGTTTTTAAATTTCAAAGTTTTTACATTATTCTGTTTGTTTTTCATCAATAATGCCTAAAAGTCCTCTTTTTCATTAAAGATTTATTTTTCCCTATCCCTCCCCTGAATACGTATACTATGCTATTTAAGTTATTCTGGTATATAAATGAAAAATCATAACCAAGTTTTCCTCTGGCTGATTGTAAAATTAATTAAAGCTTTAGGAATTGGACTGCAATATTCCTCAGTTTCTCTGCCCCCTCCCACATCTCAAGAGTTTATTGCAGGATTTTTTCTATTTCCATTTTATCCTATGAATTTAAGACATCTGGGCAATTAAAAAAAAATTTATTTTTTGAATTTTACAATTTTTCTCCCAATCTCACGTCCCTCTCCCCACCCCCCCACAGAAGGCAGTCTGATAGTTTTTACATTGTTTCCATGGCATACATTAATCAAAATTGAGTATGTTGAGATAGAAATCATATACTTAAGGAAAAAATAAAATGTAAGAGATAGCAAAATTACATAATAAGATACCTTTTAAAAAAAAATTAAAGGTAGTATAGTCTTTGGTCTTTGTTCAGACTCCACAATTCTTTCTCTGGATACAGATGGTATTCTCCGTTGCAGATACTCCAAAATTGTGCCCGATTGCTGCACTGATGGAATGACCAAGTCCATTAAGGTTGATCATCACCCCCATGTTGCTGTTAGTGTTTACAGTGTTTTTCTGGTTCTGTTCATCTTGCTCAGCATCAGTTCATGCAAATCCTTCCAGGCTTCCCTGAATTCCCATCCCTACTGGCTTCTAATACATATACCACAGTTTATTAAGCCCCCAATTGGTGGACATTCACTTAATTACCAATTCTTTGCCACCACAAACAGGGCTGCTATGAATATTTTTGTACAAGTGATGTTTTTACCCCTTTCCATGACCTCTTCAGGGTATAGACCCAGTAGTGATATTGCTGGATCAAAGGATATACACATTTTAGGATATACACATTTTATTGCCCTTTGGGCATAATTCCAGATTGCTCTCCAGAAAGGTTGGATGAGTTTACAGCTCCACCAACAATGCATTAGTGTCCCAGATTTCCCACAACCCTTCCAACATTGATCATTGTCTTTTCTGGTCATATTGGCCAATCTGAGAGCTATGTGAGGTGGTACATCAGAGATATTTTAATTTTCATTTATGTAATCAGTAATGATTTAGAGCAATTTTTCATATGATTATGGATCACTTTGATTTCTTCATCTGAAAAATTGCCTGTTTGTCATGAAACAGTGTGCCAATCATGAAACATCACTACCAATATTGATTGTTCTCTTTATTCATTTTAATAGTTTGAGATAAAACCAGTTGTGTTATTTCTCTTACTATTAAAGATTTGAAGAATGTTTTCATATGACTATTTACCATTTACTTCTTTTCTTTTGAAGGTTCTTTAATGACTTTTAAAAGTCTATTAGCTGGCAATCATAACAAGAGAAAAAATTATGGAATCTGAATGCAAAGCATTCTTACTACATTCAATTTTTAAAACTTCTTTTATGTTTTCTTCTTTTTCATGGTTTTTCTTCCCCTTACTTTTTTTGTTTTTTTGCAAGGCAATGGAGTTAAGTGACTTGCTGAAGGTCACACAGAAGGATAGTTCTTAAGTGTCTGAGAACAGATTCTCAATTAGTTATTACTTCAAAATAACTTTCACTATTTCTTTCTCTAACTTAAAATCTTCTCCCACTCCCACCACCCCAGATTCTCATATATCAAACAATAAGAAAAAAACATTTTAAGTTACTGGTGTCACAACTTCTTTTTTTTAATTAATATGAATTTATTTAAAGTAATGGGGCCTTAAGTGACTTGCCCAGGAACATATAGCTAAGCAATTATTAAGTATCTGAGGCTGGCCAGAGTTGAACCCACGTACTCCTGACTCCAGGGCTGGTGCTCTATCCACTGCGCCACCTAGCCGCCCCCACAACTTCTTGTAAATATCTTTCACATCTTTTCTTGAGAGCAGGCTTCAACAAATGCTCTCATCCATCCCTTTGTCTCCACTCAGATGACCATCATCCTAATTTAAGCTCTGATCACCTTTCCTATGGATTCTTCAAAATCTCTACTTCTAGTCTCTCCTCTCTCCAGTCCATCAACCACACAATTGTCTAAGTAACCATCCTAAAACAGAGGGCTGATAATCAACCCCAGCTCATAAAATTAAAGGAATTCCAAATACCAAAGTCTGACAATTAAGGTCTTCCCACATTATAACTCTTAACTACCTTTCTAGTTTTATTTCATACGTTGATGCCGTATCATGGTATAGAGATGACCATGGTTTCTTAATCACTATCCCCCAGAATACAAACTCTTTCAAACTCTACCATTCTGGAATAACAATCCTTCATCAATAATGGGGTGAACTGCAAAGATTCTAGGAAGCATATTTCTTCTCAGACTGGGAAAAGAAGAAGCTAACTCAAGTTCAAAGCTAGAGAATAATTGTTGAATTTCTTTTAATTCCCCTTAGAGTCTGTGGAGTTTTGGACAATCTCTTGAGAAAGAGAAGAAAAGAGGCAAGTGGGAGGACTTTTTCATACACAGGAAGCAGCAGAACTATCATGTTGGGGTCAATAGTAGCAATATCCCTAATTGTTTTTTTAATCCCTAGCTTCCAGGAATAACCATGAGAAGTAACATCTAAATAGACAAGAGAAGCAATATGTGACTATGATTTTTTAGACTCTTTTGTTTTTGTCAGATATGAGAGCACTGAAATAAAAAAATAACAAGAACAGGTATTTGCAGTCCCCCAGTTCACTATGTTAGGTTAGTGAAGTACTAGGGGTGGATAAGTCAGCTCCAAAAACCAATTGTTAAATTTTCAGTAGATACATTTATACCTAGGAAATCAACAAATGCTATAAAGATCAGTGCTTGATTTATTGTTTTTGCTCACTGTCTAGACTTAAAGGCTAAAATGTTTAATAATGTAGATTAATGTAAAAGTATGTGAGCAGTACATATTTTTTTCAAAGAACCACTTATTAAACATTTACTAGCACATACTTATGTCTGATTTTAAAGTGTCCCAAGTTCATTGAAATTCTGCTTTTGAAAGTATAATTGAGAAATATTTGAATGACTCCTGAATATGATTTCAGAGCAAACACTCTCTAATATTGGGTTAGGGGATTAAGGCTGCAACCCTGAGGACAGTCAATCAACTAGCCCCTATTAAGAACCTACTGTGCGACTTCCAGCCAAGATGGCGGAGAGAAGACAGGCACAGTTCTAAAGTCTCCTGATCTTTCCCCATCTATCATATGAAGTAAACCTCTTAACAGAAACCCAACCCACAAAACCCAGAAAGAAAAGCCAGGAGAAAGAACATCTACCTCAGGATTTGTCTCCCACAGCAGCCTTGGGCGAATCCAGGCGGGTAAACCTGGGCGAAGAGGGCAATCAGCCAGATTAGCGACTGAATTGGAGCCCTGGAGTCTGAGGCCCGAGAGACAGACCTCCTGGATCAGCGGTGGGGCTGGACTGAGGGGGTTTGAGTCAACTAGGGAGCAGAGGCAGTGGTGTTGGCGCTGACCCTCTGGAGCTTGCCGACAGGGCTGGGGGGAGAGTCCCGGTGCAAGAGAGCTGCGGACACCATCCCTGGGTTCCTCTGGTTTGAGGAACTCTGAGTCCACATCTCCATTGTGGCCCAGGCCTCTTCCCAGAACAAACAATTACAGACTACTTCTGCCTCAGGTGTGTGAGCAGAAACACCAGCCCAGCTGACAATAGGGAGAGGAATGACCCCACTCCAAGGGTAAAACCCACCATTGATAGAAGGCAAAAGGATTCAATAGCTTCAATCACTCCCTTCAGGCTAAGGGAGAAGGTCTCAATCAAGGTCACAGACACTCCAGAGAAAGCAACCAGCACCTCCTACTGGCCGGCCAGAGAAATTGCACTCAGTGAGTAAAGCCTCTAGGGATCCCAAGCCCCTGTGAACCAGCCCCTCCCCAACTCAAGGTCTTAGCAAAATGAAGAAGGGTCAGCAGAAAGGTGGATCCATAGAAAAATTCTTGGAAGGAAAAGACCCTAAATTCAGAGAGACCTAGAACCTCTGAGGAGAATATGATCTGGTCTCCAGCACAGAAAGACTTCCTAGAAGAAATAAGGAAGGAGTTTAAAAAATCAACTGGAAAATTTGGAAGAGACAATTAATACCTTGCAACAAGAAAACAAATCCTTAGAAAATACAACTGGACAAATACAAAATGAGAATAATTCTCTCAGATCCTCAATCAGACAAATGCAAAAAGAAAATAATTCTCTCAAAACCCTCAATCAGTCAAATGGAAAGCTCTTTCAAAAGTAAAATTGACCAATTAGAAAAGGAGTTGCAAAAGGTTAATGAAGAAAATTGGACTTCCTGAAAACATTGAAGAGAAAAAAAGCCTGGACTTAATATTACAGGATCTAGTGATGGAAAATTGCCCTGATATCATGGAACCAGAGGGCAAAGTAGTTATTGAAGAATACATCGATCCCCTCCAGAAAAAGATGCTAAAAATGAAAAGATCAAGGAATGTTGTGGCCAAATTCCAGAACTATCAGATAAAAGAGAAAATCCTGCAAGCAGCCAGAAAGAAACAATTTCAATATCAAAGAGCCACAGTAAGGATTACATAGGACCTGGCTGCATCAACATTAAGGGATCAAAGGGCATGGAATGAGATATTTCAAAGAGCAAGGGAGCTTGGAATGCAGCCAAGAATCCACTATCCCGCAAAGCTGAGCCTTCTCTTCCAGGGAAAAAGATGGACATTTAACAAAATGGAAGAATTCCGAAAATTCCTGATGAAAAGAGCAGAGCTAAATAGAAAATCTGGACATCAAACAGGAGGTTCAAGAAACACATGAAAAGGTTAAAAAAAAGAACCTACTGTGCTCTAAGCACTGTGCTAAGAGCTGAGAATAGATAGATAGGAGTCTGAGACAGACAGGACAGACAGAGAGTCCCTGCAGGGTCTCAAGGATCTTGGTCTAAGGCTAGAGAGGAAAACACACACACACACACATATCACATAATTCATACAGGAGAGAATGGGGGAAGGTACCAGAATTAAGTGGAACTGAGAAAAGCTTCCCTGAGAAATTTTGCATCTGACTTGAAGAAAGTCAAGGAAACCAGAGCATGATGATGAGGAGGGAGAGTTTACAGGCAAGGATAAGAACCAGTGAAAATGCTCAGAGAAGGAGCTTACTAGGAAAGGTCATTCTTAGGAGACATAAGGAAATGCTAGGATAAAGTCAACTATAGGAATTCATGAGAAATAACATTAGGACACCATTTATATCTTTTCAAAAGGATAACAGACTTAAAATTCATAAAAAGGTTTGGAATTTTGGACATGCCAACATGGGATTTGTTTTATGATTGGACTTGTTTGTGGCAGCTAGGCAGTACAGTGCCTTCAGCACTGGGTCTAAGGTCAGGAAGATCTGAATTCAAATTTGACCTCAGACATTTCCTAACTGTGTGACCTGAAACAATCAGTTAATCTGTTTGCCTCAGGATCAAATGACATAATGTGTGTAAAATATTGGTATAGAGTTGGTGCTAATAAATGTTCATTCTCTTCTTTTTTTGAGGGGGGTGGGGAATTAATTGCTCAAAAGGGGGTGGCAATGAAAGGGTTAAATAATAAATTTTTATAAAAATAGTTCTCTAAAGAGGGGAAAAGAAATAACATTAGATTGGTCAGATATAGTCTTAAAATAAAAGATATCATTAGATACATACACAGGTTACATTCATCTAAGAGATTGGGAGGGTGGAGTGGGGTTTATATCTTACTGTAGAGGAGAAAAAAAAGCCTCACCACATAGTGCTGACCTCATATTAGTTTCCTTTCTTTAAAGGATAAGAAGAAATACACAATTCAGTCTTTTCAGCTAGCCCAAGGCTTGGCTGTTCAACTATAAAGACTCCTAGTACAACCCTGGAAGTAAAATGAGTCTGCTATCGAAGGGCTGCATGAGTTAATGTGAAGAGGTTTTCATCACTCAATTGGCTACTTGATGATGAATATTTTTTTAGCCAGGAAATAAAGAAAAATATAAAATGTCTCTCAGAATTGCTCTACCCTCTTCCTCTTCTTAGTTAATAGGAAAAAAGTAGACGAAAGGGGCAGAGGGTGTTAAGGATCACACTTTGCCAGAGTATCTAGAAACATTAACTTAACTGTCTGCACCTTGTCGAACAGCTGAGTGTCCATATTATTGAAGGAAAGGAATCACACAAATCTTGATGTTCTCAATATAAATTAAATGAAGCAACTGTTGAAATATTATTTTTCAGAAAGGTAACTAAAGGGGCTCTTGAATTTGGACTTGTCATGGGTCCAAAGACAACAAAAAATGTTATTTCAAGGAATGTTAGATAACCCCATTTAACAGGGAAAATGATAAGCACTTGCAAAAAAAAAAGACTACCATGAAAATAATTGCAGCTATTTCCCACTATTACATAAAATAGAAGAATTTTATAAAGAACTTGTTAAAGACCCTCCAAATGATCTTGTCATTTACTCTAATAATTTAATAACTTATATGTAAAGGTAGAAATAGGTAGAATGGTGAAAATTACATAGCAGAATATGGTTCAAGGGCAAGCAATGGGACAGGTGAAATATCTGTCGGCTTCACTGACACCTGATGCCCATACATTTTGAATAATAATAATTAGTATATATATATATATATATATATCCATATATAATATATATGTCTATATGTATATGTATACGTATGTGTATATATATATATATACATACATATTACTTTGAGGTTTGTAGAGAGCCAGTCTTCTTAGGTAGGCTAATATTTTCTTCATTTTACATTAAAAAAAAAAACTGAAGCAGAGGGCAAATGAACTGTCCAGGGCCAAATAGCTAGTTAAGTGTCTAAAGCAGGATTTTAATACAAATCTTCCTGACTCCACATCCCATACTTTATTCACTGCACTGCCATGCCAGAATATTTTGAGAAAAGAATTTAAAAGTACTGGACATTCATGAATACAGAACAGCATCATAAAGAAAGTGATTAGATCTTTAAAAAATAGGAAAAAACGTCCAATTAATGTGAATCATTCCTGAATTTGCTCCCTGAGTACCTTAAACAACTTACTTGTTAGAACAAATATTAAAAATTAAAATAGTAAGAAAAATAAAAATTCTAAAAAGAAATGGTGTACAAATAAAAATAACTTCAACCTGACACAAGTTATTATTGCTAACAAATGGGAAATGGATGAAGTAAAGCTATTGACACCAATTTATAAGAATTTCTTACAGAAACTATGTGATGTTAATTAATTGGAATAATCACCAAAAAAGGAGTCTTAGAAGAGAATAAATATGATCTTATTCAGCAATTTTGAATTATCAGAAATATATGGCAGCCAAAGAAAAATAAATAGTGAATATTCCATAAAGGTGTTTGCACATGACATTGTGCTAATTGATTTAAGCCTTAAAATACTATAAGGCTCTTGGAAAAAAATCTATAATAATACTAAAGAGTCTGGTCTAATTATTTGCCCAAGAAAGACCAAGGATATAAAGAATGTTTGTGCATATTATAAAATACAATTGAACCGATAATCTAGAGCTCTCATTCAACAACATACAAATGTACATAGATGTCTGAAATCATAAGATATGAGTTCAAAACTGGCCTCAGGCACTTACTACCTATGTGATCCTGGGCACAACACTTAACCTCTGTTTACCTTAATATACTGGAGAAGGAAATGGCAAATCACTCCAGTATCTTTGCCAAGAAAACCCCACAGGCAGTATGGTCCATGGGCCCACAAAGAGTTGGACATGACTCAATAACAATATATACATAAATATTTTGTATAGATATTGCGAACAAAACAGTAAATCTATGTCAAAATTGAACAGGGGGTATAGTTGGATAGTTTGATTTTAGGAAACTATAATATTCTTTTGTGGATAGAATTCAAATTTGCCCTCCTAAACCTACTACTAGCTTTGTGACCCTGGGTTACATCACTTAATCCATTTGTCTCCATTTCCTTATTTGTAAAATGGGGATAATAGTACCTACCTCTTTTTATCTTAATTTCCTTATCTGTAAACCTACCTCTCAGGGCTACTGTGAGAAACAAGTGAGAAGATAATTGTAAAGTGCTTAACACAGTATTTGGAGAAGCTAGATGTATCAGTGGGTAGAACCCCAGCCCTGAAGGCAGAAGGACCTGAGTGCAAATCTGGCCTCAGACACATGACACTTAACTAGCTGTGGGACCTTAAGCAAGTCACTTAACCCAAGTATCTCGCATCCAGGGTTATCTAGCCACTGGACCCAGATGGCTCTGGAGGAGAAAGTGAGGCTGATGACAACACTGCAACCCCTCACTCAAATCCAATTCACAAGCATGTCATGGAAACCCTCATGTATCTTGGTCTTCTTTGAGACTGAAGGACAAACACCAACTAATAAATACAGTGGGAGGAATTATTGTTGTTGTTTGCCTTGGGATCCATGGGATCATAGCTTGACTTGTGCATGAACTGTATGAACTGGATTTAAGTGAGGAGACACAGTGGGGGAAAATAAAAAATAAGCAAAGGATAATGTATTCTCCTCTGGTATGCTAATGATGTGAAAGAAATCAAGAGAAGTGTCAAATATGTTGGATGGGTTCCTCTTGGAGCATTTATGGGACAAGAGAGACTCAAGATTACCAGCTGTGATCTGCATCATAGAAGGGAAGCCCAAATTAAAGAGATTCTTTTTTGTCTTTAAAAGAATTCAAGTATCACCCTAAAATGAGGACAAATAAGCAAATGTACTCTTGGTTTGTGATTTGGCTATGTAAGTCTGGCTGAACCACGCATAACCTATGTGACCTTGGGCAAGTCCCTTATCCTGTTTAGGACTCAGTTTCATTATCTATAAAATACAATCCTTGTATTACACCACTGAGCTCCTATCTAGCTCTAATATTATCACTCATCTCTCATTCTAATGCTTATACTGGAGAAAGTAAAAAGCCCTAGTACATAAGGGTGGTCAAATTAAAACCAACAATTTCAGGACTTCTTGAAATTTTCTGCAATTCAAACTGATTTTGAAGATTTGGACCGAATGAAAGAAGAAAAAAAACCACATAAGCTTTCAAACTAAAAGAAAAAAAAGTGATTCTGTTTATCAGTCTTTGTCCTAAGGTATATTGTTCAACCAATAAAACTAACACCATCTTTTTTCAGATTTATTATCCACTAATGCCCTGTTTTAATTTCCTAAAGTTCATAATACTGTCTCTGGGGAAAATTGTACTTAAAGGAACATCCTAGTTAAATTTAAAACCATCTTTCTGTAGATTTCTACCTCAATAATTCTAGAAGTCAATATTTATCAGCAGTTTCTCTGCTATTCAAAACTCTCCACCATGTCTTTACTCTGCTGGCCTGTTCATTATTTTGAAATACTAATGACTCTGCGGGGCATTTCTTCAAGCACTTCTAAAGCAAGTAATTAGTAAGAATGTAAACATAAACATGCTACATAATAACTACACTTCCACAAACAAAATGGGCATTTTAGGTGTGGTAAAGATTTTTTAAATTGCTTTGCTATCCTTATTTAATGTAAAGGTCTATTTACCAATTTGTTTTCTACTTTTCAAGCAATGTCTTAAATTAGCTATAGTTCAATCCTGTAAAACACTCTAATTCCTCCCCTTCCAACTTTCCCTTCCCCTACCTTCTCTCTGTCTCTATCCATACACTCATTCTCTTTCTTCTCTCCCACACAATCCCATATTTAGGAAAATATTTTTTGTATGAACTAGGACTCAAGGGAATTCATCCTTCTTGAGGCAGTCTTGTACATAAGCCCAGTTCTAATTTCATACATAGAATCATGAAATTTTAAAGTTAGAAGGTCATCTATCCCATTCCTCTCAATCTCCTGCCTCAAACTGTTCAAGCATTGAAGGACCTCCTCCAGCAGCTGGATTTTGAGATCCCATTTGGGTTTTTTCGGGCAAAGACACTGGAGTGGTTTGCTGTTTCCTTTTCCAGTTCATTTACAATTGGAGAAACTGAGGTCACATTACTAGATAGTGTCTGAGGCCATGGGGTCAAATTCAGATAGAAATAGAACCACTAATCCATCCATAAGGATTCCTATGGGCCTTTTGTGGACATAGTTTTAGAATGTAATACTTTCTTGTTTTATTGTAATTTTATTTTTGTTCAATATTTTCCAATTGCATTTTAATCTGATTCCACCTGGATATCAAGTATTTGACACCTCTATCATAACACTGAGGATGCGTTTTGCTGAAATTCAAAAAGCTTTACTCACTCACAAAATGATATGCCACCTGGAAATTTTGCTATTCCTATATCAGAAACAACACATATAAATGGCATAGGAATGCTGAATGATACATAATCATTTAACATTCTTGGATCATATTTTTTGTTTATGATTTGTCCCCAAATATCTGAAGGATCTAAGGGGAAAGTGTGCTAGATACTTTTCCAATGTCATCATGTTCTTGGCCGATTTCCTCTTATTTATATTTCAGACTTCTCTGTCAATTGCCCTTCATTGAATTCCATCCAATTTTCTCTCCACAGTTTTCCTGTAGGGTCAACCTAGACACAGGTGTTACATAGATCATTTCATTAAAATGAGTACTCTCTCCACCAATGTAAATCACAACCAACCTTCCATGCCTTTTCATAACATATCTTGTCCATGTTTAATGACAAATTCTCCATAAAGAAACCTTCCATGGATGAACTTGAGGGATTCAAGATGGTGGAATAAGCAAATACACTGTCATAACTCTCCCATATTAAAATCCAAACAACCATAAAATAGTGACCCCAAACAATTTCCAGAACTTCAAAACGAGCAAAAAAAAAACTCAGTGAAACAATCTTTGAGCCCAAGAAATTTGGAAGAATGGTAGAAAAGGCCTTCCTCACTCAGGTATAAGGAGAGCACAGGCCATGACAGAATCTTCCCTGTAAGCTTCCACAAGCCCCATCTCAGGAAACCAGTGAAAGAACCTGAACCCCAGTACCGTGGAGCAGGTAAAAACTAATACCAGGACCCCAACAAGCCTCAGCATAGGCAGGGAAACAGGCAGACTCTTCCTTGAAGAATTGCCATTTTGTTTCAGCAAAGCCCCAGGCAAACAGGCAACCTCCAGGGGCCAGAAGCCATGTGCTGTGGCATTGCCCAGGGCCAACAGACGACCAGTAATATCCAGACCACCTTGTACCTCAGCATAGCCCCAGAGAAATGCAGAAATACCCAACCCTTCTCATCACATGCCAAAATCTACCACCAGAATCCCAGCTCAGTACCTGGTAAGCTGCCAGATCCCTATGACCTAAAACTGCACCCTGTCAATCCTCACTCCACCCTGTCAATACACCACCAGACACAAGGCTCCCGAGTGGTCCTCAGGCAGCATAGTGAAGTATTAGGTAAACAGTCAGCACCTGCAGTCCTTGGAAAAAGAAGCCTGAGATGCAACCCTGTCCATCCTGGGAAAAGAGTTCAAATTAAAAAGAAAGAAAAAAGGTCAAAAAAGATGAGCAAAAACAAGAAAAAAGAATCTGACCACAGAAAATTATTATGGCAACAAGAAAGATCAAGGAGGAGAATAACAATGTGAAAACAATGAGCAAAACCCCAGAGAAAAATGGGAAGTGGCTTCAAGTCCAGAGAGAATTCAAGAAAGAGATTAAAGGGAAAAAAAAAGGAGCTTGGTTACTACATCACTACATTAGAGACAAGTTGTAGTTTGTCTGCCTGTGGCTGTTCAGAGCAAAAGGATCAATGCTCTACCACAACATATCAAGTTAAAAAAAAACAAGCTTAAAAATTAGGAAAAAAAATGAGTGATACAAGAGAATTATTAAAAAAGTCAACAGTTTGGAAAAAGAAAACAACTGCTTAAAATTAGAAAATGATAAAGTACAAAAGCTAATTGAGGAAAATAATTCTTTAAAAGGCAAGAATTGGGCAAGTAGATGTTGATGACTCTATGAGATATCAAGGATCAATCAAAGGAATGAAAAAATGGAAGAAAATGTAGAATACCTCATGGGGAAAACCTAGAAAACATATTCAGAATCATTGAACTACTTGAAAGCCATAATCAAAAGAAAGATCTGGACAGCAACTTTCAAGAAATTATCAAGGAAAATTGCTCCAAAGACTTGGTACCAGAGAGCAAAACAGGCACTGAAAGAATCCACAAATTATTTCAGGGAAGAGATCTGAAAAGAAAAACTCCAAGGAACATTATAGCTGTATTTCAAATTCTCAGTCAAGGAAAAAAATACTACAAGTGGCCAGAAAGAAACAATTCAAATATATTAGGGAGCCACAATCAAGACAACACAAAACTTGGCAGTTGCAACGTTAAAATATAATATTCTAGAAGGCAAAGGAACTAAGACTATAACCAAGAGTATAACTGAGACTACAGTCTTAGTTCTGCTGCAGCCCCTCACCTGAACTCTGTAAGTGTCTCTCTTCTTCAAATGTGTTGATTGTAAATAACATATAGTAGGATTCTGGTTTTTTGATCCACTCTGGTATTCACTCACAGTTACGATTTCTACTTATCATTTCCTCCAGCCTATTCTTCTTCCTGTTTGTCCTCTTTGTCTCCTTTTACCCTTTCTCTTCTGTTATCCCCCCAAATTCAATTGATTGTATACATCAGGGCTGTTCAATTTTAGGTTATCTTAGGGCCACATTAAAATAAAACAGCTATTTGTGGGCTGCACCCAGAATAAAAATATAGTGCATTAAAATAACAGTTAATTTATACTCTTATCTTAGGTTTAGCAAGTGCTACAAAAAGTCATGGTATTTTTTAACTTCTTAGAAAGTGGAGGGAACGTGTGTCATCAATACTACAGGCAAAGGAATGAAGCACAAAAGTCAACACAAAACAATAAAGCAACAACACAACAGTACAAAGGTAGGTGACTAGTCTGCATTGTACAGATGGAATGCATCCCACAGATCAAATGAAAATTCAGTGTGATATGTTCCATCTGTAATATTGCTTAAAAAACAAAGAAAACTAATATCAACGAAAATTATTTATTAGTTATGGAATTTAAAAATCTAATACATATTATTTATTATTTTTTGCTTGTGAAAATTAAAATCCTCAGACAGGCTGCATAAAATTACACTGCAGGCCTTTTGGACAGCCCTTGTGTATATTATTCCCTCTCTGAACTTCCCTTCTGTCAGTCCTTTCATAAAGACAAGACCAGAGTTAAACCAAAAATTTGATGTCTAATATCACACTCAAGAAAAACATAAACAAGTAAAAAGGGAAAAGAAATCATAAGGGATTCAATAAAGCTAAACTGTTTACATTCCTTTATGGGAGATGATACTTGTTATTCTTAAAAATTTTATCACTAACAGTACAGCTAGAAGAAATATACATAGAGGGTATGGATATAAGGTAAATTTGAAGTAATGACAAAAAAATTAAGGAATGAGAAAGAGAAGCACAATGGATGCAGAATAAAGAGAGAAGTAGAATGGGATCAATTATTTAGAGGAAAAGGCACGAAAGACATTACAGTGTGGGAAGATGGGAAGGTGGGTGATGGGTATTGCTTGAACTTTACTCTCATCAATATTGATTCAGAGAGAGAATAATATACACAATCAGTTGACTATATAGGGGACATGAGAAGGCAGAGAAAGGGTAAAAGAAGAGAAAGAGGACAAATAGGAAGAATAGAATGGAGAAAATCTTAAATAATAATTATAACTGTGAATGTGAATGGGATGAACTCTACAATAAAATGGAAGTGAATAGCAGAGTGGATCAAAAACCAGAATCCTACAATATTTTGTTTACAACCAATGCATCTGAAGAAGAGAGACACACAAACAGAGTAAAGGTAAGGGGCTGGAGCAGAATCTATTATGTTTCAGCTGAAGCAAAAAAAAAAAAAAAAAAAAAACAGGGGTAACAATCCTGATCCAGACAAAGCAAAAGCAAAAATTGTCCTAATTAAAAATTATAAGAAAAATTATATTTTGCTAAAAGGTACCATAAAAATATCAATACTAAATATATATGCACCTAGTCATGTATTATCCATATTATTAAAGGAAAAGTTAAGTGAGTTACAGTAATAAAGAGATAGCAAAACTATACTAATGGGGGAATCTCAACAGGCCCCTCTTAGAACTTGATAAGTTCAAGTAAACAATAAACAAGAAAGAAACTAAGGAGATAAACAGGATATTAGAAAATTTATATATGACAGACCTTTGGAGAAAACTGAATGGGAACAGGAAGGAATATACTTTCTCCTCAGCAACACATGGCACCTATTAAAAAAAAATGACAATGGGCCAGATGGGTTCATGAGTGAATTCTACCAAATGTTTAAGGAACAATTAATCCTAATACTATATTAACTATTTGGAAAAAATAAGTAGTCTCACCAAACTCCTTTTATGATACCAATATTCTGCTAATATCTAAACCTAATTTTCCTAATGAATATCGATGCAAAATTTTTTAACAGAATACTAGCAAGATGATTATAGCAATATGTTATGATGACCAGGGGAAATTTGTACCAGGAATGCTGGTTTGTTTCAATATTAGGAAAACTATCAATACAATGACCATATCAACAACTTAACCAACAGAAATCATGTATTATCTCCATAGATGCTTTAAAAAGTGTATTTCCAAAAAAGTGCATGACAAAATATAGCATTCATTCCCATTAAAAAAAATAGGAATAAAGCGAATATCCCTTAAAATGATAAGCAGTATCTATCTAAAACCATCAGTGAGCATTATTTGTAATGGGAATAACCTAGAAGTCTTCCCAATAAGATCAGGGTCAAGTATGCCCATTTCAGCACTATCATTTAACACAGAACTAGAAATAAGGAAAGAAAAATAAATTGAAGGAATTGTAATGGGCAATGAGGGAAAATCTAACACTCTTTGCAGATTATATATATATATATATATATATATATATATATATATATATGATGGTATACTTAGAGAACTCTAGATAATCAACTAAAAACAATTGGAAATAAGCAACAATTTTAGCAAAGCTGCAGGATATAAGAGAAACCCACGAAAATCATCAGTATTAAAAATGAAACACAGGCTCATATCTCATACCCTATACCAAAATAAGGTCAAAATGGGTACAAGATGTAGATATAAAGGGAGATCAATTAACAGATCAAGAAATATTCAATCTATTAGATTTATGGAAAACGGAGAAATCTTTGATCAAGATAAGAAAGAGTACATTATAAATTGCAAATGGATGAATTTGATGACATTAATTTAAAAATTTTTTGCACTAATAAAATTAGTGCAAACAAGATTAGAAGGAAAACAGAAAACTGGTGGACAATTTTCATATCTAGGGGTTCTGATAAAAATCTCATTTCTAAAATACAGAGAGAATTGAATCAAATTTACATGATTACAAATCATTCCCTAATTGATAAATGGTCAAATGACAGTTTTCAAATGAAGAAATTAAAACTATTCATAATCATATGAAAAAATACTCCAAATCATTACATTAGAGAAATATATTTTTAAAGCAATAGAATGTTTATTAAAGATATTATTTGAGTTTTACAGTTTTCCCCCAATCTTGCTTCCCTCCCCCCACCCCCACCCCACAGATAGCACTCCATCAGTCTTTACTTTGTTTCCATATTGTACCTTGATCCAAATTGGGTGTGATGAGAGAGAAATCATATCCTTAAAGAGAACAGAATTCTCAGAGGTAACCAGATCAAACCATAAGACATCTGGGTTTTTTTTTTCCAAATTAAAGGGAATAGTCCTTGTACTTTGTTCAAACTCCACAGCTCCTTATCTGGATACAGATGGTACTCTCCTTTGCAGACAGCCAAAAATTGTTCCCAATTGTTGCGCTGATGGAATGAGCAAGTCCTTCAAGGTTGAACATCACTCCCATGTTGCTGTTAGGGTGTACAGTGTTTTTCTGGTTCTGCTCATCTCACTCAGCATCAGTTCATGCACATCCCTCCAGGTTTCCCTGAAATCCCGTCCCTCCTGGTTTCTAATAGAACAATAGTATTCCATGACATACATATACCACAGTTTGCTAAACCATTCCCCAATTGAAGGACATTTACTGGATTTCCAATTCTTTGCCACCACAAACAGGGCTGCTATAAATATTTTTGTACAAGTAATGTTTTTACCCTTTTTCTTCATCTCTTCAGGGTATAGACCCAGTAGTGGTATTGCTGGGTCAAAGGGTATGCACATTTTTGTTGCCCTTTGGGCATAGTTCCAAATAGCTCTCCAGAAGGGTTGGATGAGTTCACAGCTCCACCAACAGTGTAATAGTGTCTCAGATTTCCCACATCCCTTCCAACAATGATCATTATCCTTCCTGGTCATACTGGCCAATCTGAGAGGTGTGAGGTGGTACCTCAACGAAGCTTTAATTTGCATTTCTCTAATAATTAATGATTTAGAGCATTTTTTCATATGGCTATGGATTGCTTTGATCTCCTCATCTGTAAATTGCCTTTGCATATCCTTTGACCATTTGTCAATTGGAGAATGGCTTTTTGTTTTAAAAATATGACTCAGTTCTCTGTATATTTTAGAAATGAGTCCTTTGTCAGAATCATTAGTTGTAAAGATTGTTTCCCAATTTACTACTTTTCTTTTGATTTTGATTACATTGGTTTTATCTGTGCAAAAACGTTTTAATTTAATGCAATCGAAGAAAAATATATTTTAAAACAACCATGAGGTTCCACCTCACATCTATCAGATTGGCTAATATATCAAAAAGGGAAAACAATGTTGGAGAGGTTGTGCACTATTGTTGGTGGAGCTGTGAACTAATCCAACCCTTCTGGAGAGCAATGTGGAACTATGCCCAAAGAACAATAAGACTGATCATACTCTTGTACCCAGGTTTATATCCAGAAGAAATAGAAATTGGGGAAAATAGTCATAGGAGCTCTTTCTGTTGTGGTAAAGAATTGGAAATTGTGGGAATGCCCATCAACTGGGGAATGGCTAAACAACTTATGGTATATGAATGTTATGGAGTACTATTGTTCTATAAGAAATCATGAATGGTTGGACTCTAGAGAAATATGGAAAAATTATAGGAACTGATGCTGAGCAAATGGAGCAGAACCAAGAGAACATTGTACACATTGACAACAACATTGTGAATTGATCAACCTTGATGGAGGCAGGCAGATCCTCTCAGCAGTTCAGAAACTAGGTCAGCCCTATTAGATCTGTTATGGACAATGCTATCCACATCCAGAGGAAGAAAAACAAATCAAAACAAACCCATAAAACCCTAGAGAATCTGAATAAACACTATATTAATTTAAAAAAAATTTTTTCTTATGTTTTTCTTTCCTATGTCATGGTTTCCTTCCTTTTCCCTTAATCCTAATTCCTCATACAGAAAATGAACTAATCTGTAATCATGTTAAACACAAATGTTTAAAATATTCACCAAACTATTTGCCACTGGGGATGGGGGGTTGGGGGTGGTGGAAGGGAATCATGTAACTTATAAATAAGCAAATGAAAATCATATAATTTATAAATAGACAAATGCAATTACAATAACATGTAATTGGAAAAATAAAATATCAATTCATCAGCATTTCTTTATATGACCCAGTAGGAAGAGGTAAAAAGAGAAATTCCATTTAAAATTACTGTAAAATTTATAAAATATCTAGGAATCTGGCTGCCAAGGCAAAATCAAGAACTATATGAACACAATTACAAAACACTTTTCACCCAAATAAGGTCAGTTCTAAACAAATGGAAAAAAATAACTGCTCAAGGGTAGGATGAACCAAAAGAATAAAAATGTCAGTGCCATAAATCAAGCTACGAAAAATTTATTTGATAGGAAAAATAAGAACAAAATTCATCTAGAAGAACAAAAGGTCAAGATTATCAAGGGAATTAATTGAAAAAATACAATGGAATGCAATTGGAATACATTGGAATACAAAGAAGGTGGTCTAGCAACAGGTACACTAGTTATAGAACTCAATGACCATAGTAGCCTGGTGTTTTGTAATGAGAATTTGTAATGAGTAAGCCTAGCTTTTGCAATGAGAATTCACTATTTGACCAAAATTTCTGATAAAACTAGAAAGCAATAAGACACAAATAAGAAACAGACCATCATCTCACACCATACAAAAAGATAAGGTCAGTAAGGGTATATAATTTAGATATAAAAGATGACCCAATAAGTAAATTAAAAGAACAAGTAATAATATCTGGGGAATAGAACAATTCATGATCAAAGAAGAGGGAGAATTAGGAAATGTAAAATAGATAATTTTGATTATCTTAAATTGATAAGTTTTTGTACAAATACAACCAATACAACCAAGATTAGAAGGAAAGTAGAAAGCTTCAGCAAATGACTCTGAAAAAGGCTTCATTTCTCAAATATATGGAGACCTGAGTCAGATTTATAAGAATATAAGCCATTCCCCAACTGATAAATGGTCAAGGAATATGAACAGGCAGTTATCAAATGAAGAAATCAAAGCTATCTATAGACATATGAAGAAGTGCTGTAAATCACTTTTGATTAGGAAAATGCAAATTAAAACAACTCTGAGGTATCACTTTATACCTATCAGATAGGCTAAATATGATATAAAAAAAAGGGAAAATGACAAATTTTGGAAAGGATATGGGAAAATTGGAACACCAATGCATTGTTGGTGAAGTTGTGAACTGATCCAACCAGTCTGGAGAACAATTTGGAACCATGTCCAAAAGGCAACCAAATTGTGCATACCCTTTGATCCAGCAATACCACTACTAGGGCTATTATCTCAAAGAGATCATTTAAAAAGGGATAAAGAACTACAGATGCTAAAATATTTATAGCAATTTTCTGGTGGTGGCAAAATATTGAAAATTGAGGGAATGCCCATTAATTGGGAAACAAATGAATAAGCTGCAGTTTTTGAATGTAGTGTAAACATATTGTTCAATAAAGAAACAATGAAAAGTCAGATTTCAAAAAACCTGGAAAGACATTTATGAATGGATGCAAAGTGAAATAAACAGAACCAGGAAAACTTGTATGAACTAACAGCAACATTTTGTGATGATTCACTATGATTGACTCAGCTCTTCTCAGCAACACAATGATCCAAGACAAGTATAAAGAACTCACAAAGGAAAATGCTCTTCACCACTAGATAAAGAACTGATGGACTCTGAATGCAGACTGAATTTTTTTTTCATTTTATTCTTTTTTTCAGGCTTTTCCTCTTTTGATATGTTTCTTCTTTCACAAACTGGGGCTGTTTTACATGATAGTACATATAAGATTATATCAAACTGTCCAAGATTTTTGAAAGAGATGAGGGGAAGAATGGGAGGGAGGAAAAAATTGAAGCTCAAAATCTTATAAAAGTGAATGCTAAAAATGATTTCAACATGTAATTGGGAAACTATTAAATGCTATTAAAATAAGATCAAAAGAAATGTAGTAAATCGGGAAACAATTTTTACAACTAGTACTTCTGACAAAGAAGTCATTTATAAAATATATAGAGAACTGAGTCAAATTTATTAGAAAAAAACCATTCCCCAACTGACAAATGGTCAAAGGATATGCAGAGACAATTTACAGATGAGGAAATCAAAGCAATTTATAGTTTTATGAAAAATTGCTCTAGATCATTACTGATTATAGAAATGCAAATTTCTATACCTCACAGCTCTCAGACTGGGCAATATGACCAGAAAGGTCAATGATCAATGTTGGAAGGGATGTAGGAAAAATGGGACACTAATACATTGTTGGTAGAGCTGTGAACCATCCAACCTTTCTGGAGAGCAATTTGGAATTATGCCCAAAGGGCAACAAAAATGTGCATACCCTTTGATCCAGCTACACCACTATTGGGACTATGTATACCCTGAAGAGATTATGAAAAAGGGTAAAAAACATCACTTGTACAAAAATATTCATAGCAGCCCTATTTGTGGTGGCTAAAAATTCGAAATTGAGTGAATGTCCATCAATTGAGGAATGGCTTAATAAACTGTGGTATTATGTATGTGATGGAACACTATTGTTCTATTAGAAACCAGGAGGGATGGGAATTCAGGGAAGCCTGGAAGGATTTGCATGAACTGATGCTGAGTGAGATAAGCAGAACCAGAACATTGTATACCCTAACAGCAACATGGGAGTGATGATCAATTTAATGGACTTGCTCATTCCATCAGTGCAACAATTAGGTACAATTTTGGGGGGGTATCTGAGATGGAGAACACCATCTGTATCCAGAGTAAGAATTGTGGAATTTAAACAAAGACCAAAGACTGTTACCTTTAATTTTTTAAAAAGGTTATATTATTATGTAATTTTGCTATTATATATTTTTTCCATTAAGGATATGATCTCTCTCATCACATTCAACTTAAATCAATGTATACCATGGAAACAATGTAAAGACTAACAGACTGCCTGTGGGGAGGGGTGGGGGGAGGGAAGCAAGATTAGGGAGGACATTGTAAAATTCAAAATAAATAAATTTAAAAAATAAATGCTATTAAATATTTTGATTAGTTCTGTATATCTAGGGTTGTTATGGGTCTTTTGTCATTTTGTTTATTTGTCTGGGGTATTTTGAAGGTATAAAAATATCATGTAGAATCACAGGCTTTAAAGTCAGAAGGGTCCTTAGATTTTATCGAATTCAATCCTAAAATTTTGGAGATAAGGTAAATTGAAACCCAGAAAGGTTAAAGTAATTTTTTAAGGTGATATAGCAGAGCATAGACATATCTCATGTCTTTCATAAGTGGAATATAATGAACCACCTTATTTTGTAGTTATAAATACCTGAATGATAATTTTCCTAAATTAAGACTTCTAGCCTATCATGTTCAATGGTAACTTGCTGAAACCCATTTATATCCATTCATGAACCATCCCACTGCCTTCTGAGTTGTTATTGTAATTTTCAGTTTTCTGTTATTGCTGTATTCCATGGAAGACATACGGGTATCACAGAGAGAACAGTGATATTAAAAAAGACAGTAGCATCTATTTGCCTATTGAACATTTCATACTAGATCATATCAAGCTCAACATGTAAAACACAGATTCAATATCTTTCCCCAAAACCCATCTGATCTCTGGAAAGGACACCACCATGCTTTCAGCCATCCAAGTTTATGACCTTGGAGGCATCCTTGACTCTTCATTCACCCTCTCTCCACATATGCAGTATTCACCTGTCAGGTCTTGCTGATTTCTGCCTCTATAAAATCTTTCACATCTGTCCCCTTCTCTTTCATCCCATCCCATGATCACTGCACTAGACCAAGCCCTTATCACCTCTTGCTTGTACTATTATAAAAGTCTCCTAATCAGTCTCCTAGCTTCCAGTATCTGCTCTCCAATATATATCTGGCACAATACCAAAGTCATATTCACAAATTACCAGTCTGCCTATTTCATTCCCCAGTTAAAAGAATTCCAGTGTTTTCCTATTAGCTCAAGGAAAAAATACAAATTCTGCTATTTGGTATGCAAAGCCCATAATTTTGACTACAACCTACCTTTTCAGCCTTATTATAATACATACATACATAATATGTATGTATTCCTTTTAACACATTCATTGGTCCAACCAAACTAACCTGGTTTGTTTGGTTTTTTTTTTTACTCATGAATTGCATCTCCTATTTCTACACTCTTCCAGGTTATCGAAATTCAGTCCCTACCCTCATTTCTACTTTTAATAACCTGTAACTCCCTTTAAAGGTCAGCTCAAATACCATCTCCTAATCAAGATCTTGTGAATTTTCTCAGTTTTCAAGTTGCCTTGCTTACAAAATTATCTTCTTTTTATTTAACATACATTTTTACATATATACATATTTTATATATTGCTTCCTTCTATACAATATCAGTGCCTTGAGAAGAGTACTTTCATTTTTGCTTAGTATCTCCAGAACACCTGTAACACATTTTATAAATGCTTGCTAAGGCAGCTATTATTTGATAGGAGCTAGAAAAAATAACAACACAAGAATGATTGATTATTAAAAACTAGTAATAGCTAAGGTAGCTAGGTGGTATAATGGATAGAGTGCCAGTCCTGGAATAAGGAAGGTTTGAATTCAAATCCTCAAGTCTTTTGACTTTAGTCTATTTTCTACTCTAATATGTTTAGGTTTTTCATTTAGCCATCAAACAAATCCTTAATTCTTGATATTAAAAAAGAAAGTTTTGTTTGTTTGCTTTACCCCTGTTAATTACTGTTCTGTACTGGTCATTTTAGTTTATGCTGTGATTGAGCTGTTAATGTTGTCATTATTTTCTTCCATACTTTGGCTATAACATATCAAAGATGCATTATTATGCATCATTTATTGAGGCTTTAAAATAATAATAACTAGCATTTACATTGTAATATGCAAAGCAATATTGTAAAGCAATGAGGTGTTATTATCTACAACTGAAGCTGAAAAATATCAATCAGTTCTATTATACCATGAATTTTGAAAAATGTCAATTTATTCTAATGCAATCAATATATTAGGAAAAAGCTTAATCATAACTTGAATTTTGAGTTTTCTTCTAAGGAAATTCTTCCTCAAGAAACAGCAAGAGAACAAAATTTTTAATTTCAAATACATTAAATATTGATAGCTATAAACCACATTAAGAAAAGCTCTTGGGGGGGGCAGCTAGGTGGCACAGTAGATAGAGCATCAGCCTTGAAGTCAGGAGTACCTGGGTTCAAATTTGACCTCAGACACTTAATAATTACCTAGATGTGTGGCCTTGGGCAAGCCACTTAACCCCACTGCCTTGAAAAATCTAAAAAAAAAAAAAGCTCTTGGGGAGGTCTTTAATAATTTTTAAGAGTATAAAGGGGTGCAACTGACAAATGGTCAAAGGATAGGCAAAGGCAGTATACAGATGAAGAAATCAAAGCAATCCATAGTCCTATGAAAAATTGCTCTAAATCATTACTTATTAGAGAAATACAAATTAAAGCTTCTCTGAGGTACCACCTCACACCTCTCAGACTGGCCAATATGACCATAAAGGATAATGATCATCGTTGGAAGGGTTGTGGGAAATCTGGGACACTATTACATTGTTGGTGGAGCTGTGAATTCATCCAACCTTTTTGGAGAGAAATTTGCAACTACACCCAAAGGGCAACAAAAACGTACATACCCTTTAATCCAGCAATACCACTACTGGGTCCATACCCTGAAGAGATAATGAAAAAGGGTAAAAACATCACTTGTACAAAAATATTTATAGCAGTCCTGTTTGTGGTGGCAAAGAATTGGAAATCAAGTAAATGTCCTTCAATTGGGGAATGGCTTAGCAAACTGTGGTATATGTATGTCATGGAACACTATTGTTCTATTAGAAACCAGGAGGGACGGGATTTCAGGGAAACCTGGAGGGATTTGCATGAACTGATGCTGAGTGAGATGAGCAGAACCAGAAAAACACTGTACACCCTAACAGCAACATGGGAGTGATGTTCAACCTTGATGGAAATGCTTATTTCATCAGTGCAATAATGAGGGACAATTTGGGGCTGTCTGCAATGGAGAGTACCATCTGTATCCAGATAAAGAGGCGTGAAGCTTGAACAAAGTTCAAGGACTATTCCCTTTAATTAAAAAAAAAAACCTGCTATCTTATTGTCTGATCTTGTTATCTCTTATACTTTATGTTTCTTCCTTAAGGAAATGATTTCTCTCGCATCACACTCAATTTGGATCAATGTACAACATGGAAACAATGTAGAGACTGACAAATTGCTTTCGGGGGGGGGGGGGAGTAAGATTGGGGAGAAATTGTAAAACTCAAATAAAATCTTTAATTAAAAAAAAGTAGTTCTTCCACCTAACCCTCTTCTGGATCACATCTTTATCAAAATCACCAATGGCTTGAAGTTGAATAGTAATTTCTGAATAAGACAATCAGGAACTGAAAGGATCTCACAGGATGGGGAAAAACTCCTTGAATAAAATTTAATAAGGTTAAATGTGAAATTCCACACCGAGGTTAGAAATATCAACAATACAAGAAAAAGGTTAAGGGAATCTTGGCTTAACCATGGTTCTTATTAAAATATTTGGGGGCTTTAGCTGACCCAAAGATGAATGCATGTTTTGACTGTCCTGGTGCTAAAACAAGCTACAGAAAAAAACAAGTATACTGTTCAGCCAGGTGAGTTTGAGAGTTCTGAGCTACACAATATAATGGGGGAGACAATGTGCAAACAACTATATACAAATTAACTCTGTATGGAATAAATTTGAAGTAATTCAAAGAGAGAAGGCATTAGAAGTAAGCGAGATCAGGAAAGGCTCCCTATAGAAGGTAGGAATTCAACTAAGACTTGAATGAAACCTGGAAATAGAGATGAGGAGGAAGAACCCTTCAGGCATGAGGGATAGCTGGTAAAAAGAATAAGATAGGAATGTCTTGTCTGAGGAACATCAAGAACAGAGTCACTAGATCACAAAGTACATGGTGGATGGGAATTGAAAACAGTGGGTATATTATAAAACATAAGAAAATAGGAACAGTGGAGTGGGAGTAAGACAGTTTATAGAGGTCTTTAAATGTCAAACAGGGGGTTTTATAGTTGATCCTTGAGGCAATGGGGATTTATTGAATGGGGGGGCTGAGGATGGGATGATCACACCAGTGTTTTAAGAAGATCATTCTGATAACTTCGTGAAAATAATAATACTTCATTTTCAAAGAAGATCATGACATCAGGGAGGTGATGCGATGACAAGCACATAAATTGAATGTGAGTGAGTGATCTGTGCTAAGTCACCAGCCTCACTTTCTTTTCCAGTCATATGGGTCCAGTGGCCAGATATGAATCAGGACGATTGGAGATGGCCCTGGATGGGAGGCAATCAGGATTAAGTGACTTGCCCAAGGTCACACAGCTAGTACAATCCAAATGTCTGAGGTCACATTTGAACTCCTGTCCTACTGACTCCAAGGCCAGAACTCTATCCACTGTGCCGCCTAGCTGTTCTAATGGAAAATGGACTAGAATGGGGAGAGACTTATGGCAGGCAAACCCACAAGAAGTTTACTGAAACAATTCAGGTGTGAGGTAACCATGATTGTGGCAGTTTCAGGGGAGAGTGCTGTTAAAAGGTAAAATTGATAGACTTTGAAAACAGATTGGATATATAGGGATGAGGAGGAAAGGACAAAACAAGGAGTAAATAACTTTAGCTGGGGATTCAGAGAACTCGAATTCTGGTATAATATCTGTTTGATTTTGGTGAAGTTATTTATTCTGTCTGGGTTTCAATGTCTGTATCTGTAAAACGAGAATAATACAATCTCTAAAGTCCCTATCAATTCTGGATCTGTGAATTTATTTTTACTCTGATTTAAGTGAAAAGAAATACTTTTTTAAATTCCAAATCTGTTAAATGATTGGAAAAGAAAAAAACTTTTGTATGACTTTTTCTTGTGATAAAAAAATCCACATTTTCACTCATACTCTAATGAGTACTTCCTGTCTGAAACAAAAATCAATATAGTTTTATTTGTAGAGTGGCATACAGTCTGTACAAAAGGCAAAGAAAAGGATTGCAATGCCAAATATGTTATAAAAGAATGAAATGCCTGAGTCATAAAGCTGACACCAGTGTTAGAAATATTTTATAACATGATCTAGGAAACTAACTCACTGCAACCACATTTAGGTCAAACACAAATCTCTCTAAGGTCATTTTTTTGTTCTAGCCATCTTCACTGACTTTCTATCCAAGTAAAATGATATCCCTTCTGACAATGTGTAGCATTCAGGAACTGCTAATACTTGACCTCCTCAATGATCAGAGCTCTCTCACCACCCAAATTCAATCTGCCAAATCTTTCTCACTCCTGTGTCCTTAAGGATAAGTTCAAACACAAGCTTCTCTAGCAGCACCTCATTGTTTCCTGTTCTCCTCCTTGGGATATAAGCCAAATGATATATATCCTAGAGAGTCACCCTGGTAACAGCAAAATCAGCTGTTAGAATGCTCCAGGGCTGAAGGTTCTTAATTATAACTAGAGACATAAGCTCACAAGTAATACAGTTGTCAACTCATTTCTTTACCATTTGAATTAACCACTAATTGGCAACCTAATCTTTAAAGAGTCTACTGCTCATACTATTGCACAGTATAAATACTTTCTATTTGACTTATTGATAAAATAAATGTTTCCTTAGCTTAAATGACAAAACACTATTCAAAATCAAAGCAGTACATACATGCTAAAGAACAATGCTAATAAGAATCAAGGTAGATACAGAATAAAGCATACATAGAAAATGTTTTCATTCCATTTTATGCACAATTTACTGCAGTCATATATAGAAAACACATGAAAGGGTGCCATAGCACTTTCTAGAGCAGGTGTAATTGATTTAAAAAATTAACATCTTCAATATCAAATAATTTTAAATGGTTTTAAACTCCTATAATTATGAACAAATGATTTTCTAAGCTATTAATATGGAATAATAATTTAAAGCAGAAAAATACCTAGCAAAGTAAGACAGTACCTTTGCTGTTCAAGTTTTACCTAGTTTCTGAATCATTTCTAATATTCACAAGTACTTCTGTAGAAAATTCTCAACTGTGGGTAGGATTAATCATCTTTGCTAAGGAAATAATATCTGGATTGGTCTACAGCACAGACAAGAATTGTAATTCTATTTTTATTGGAGACATATTCCTCAAGAGAAAAACATAAATCAGGTTTATTATTAAGAAAATATCTAGGGGCAGCTAGGTGGGGTAGTGGATAAAGCACCAGCCCTGGAGTCAGGAGTACCTGGGTTCAAATCCAGTCTCAGACACTTAATAATTACGAAGCTGTGTGGCCTTGGGCAAGCCACTGAACCCCGTTTGCCTTGCAAAAACCTAAAAAAGAAAATCTTCCAGGGGCGGCTAGGTGGCACAGTGGATAGAGCACAGGCCCTGGAGTCAGTAGCACCTAAGGTCAAATCCAGCCTCAGACACTTAATAATTACCTAGCTGTGTGGCCTTGGGCAAACCACTTAATAACCCCATTTGCCTTGCCCAAAAAAAAACCTAAAACAGGGAGCCAAGATGGCGACATGAAGGGATCCAGTCTTAGGAGCCCTCTGATAAAATTCATCAGCAAAGGACTCTAACTAAACTTTCAACTTTTGAGAGACAGAACCCACAAAGGGACCCAGTGAGGCAGTTCTCCTATTCAAGGTAACCTGAAAAAGAACAGAAAGGCTCTGCTCCCCGGGGTCCGAGGGGCAGCCTGACAGAGGGGTGGCCAGCCAGAGCCAAAGAACCTCAGCCTCCCGGAGGCAGCCCGAGGGTGCTGGGGGTCTCAGCTCACAGCAGCGGGGGAGTCTCCTGAGCTGCACCCCAAGGAGCGCCGGGCACAAAGTGGGGGAACAGTGGGGGACCTCTGCCAGAGGAGCCCAGCCCTCCGGGCACACAGTGAGCAGCTTGGTCTTTCCCCAGCCCTGATCCTGGAAACAGAAGCAGGCAGAGCCCGTAAGCAGGAGCCCCCAGGGCATGAGCCCCTTGAGCTCAGGGAGGGGAGTGAAGAGAGAGATACTGCAGAGCTCTGTCCTCTGCCCCTGGAACAGGACTCTGGGGCTCTGACCACATTCAGATGCTGATCCCAGTCTAGGCCCCCTCACAGAACAGCAGGCCCCCCCACCTCAGCCCCGTGGCAGAGGGAGGTACTTATGGTCATTCACAGACCAGGAGGGAGGACAAAGCCTCACACACTGAGACCCTTGTGGGAGTGCCCCAAAAGCTCAGGAAGCACCCCCAAACCAGGCCCAGGCTGGGAAAATGAGCAAGCAGAGAAACAAAAGGAAGACTATTGAGAAATATTTTGCAAATGAGCCCAAGAAGGATCAAAATACTCAGTCTGAAGATGAGGAAGCACAAGCTCCTGCATCTAAAGACTCCAAGAAAAACAGAAATTGGGCTCAGGCTATAGCAGAGCTCGAAAAAGACTTTGAAAATCAAATGAGGGAGCTGGAAGAAAAACTGGGAAAAGAAAGGAGAGAGATGCAGAAAAAACATGAAAATGAAGTCAGCAGCTTAGTCAAGGAAATCCAAAAAACTGCTGAAGAAAATAGCATGCTAAAAACCAGCTTAGGTCAAATGGATAAAACAGTTCAAAAAGTTATTGAGGAGAAGAATGCTTTAAAAAGCAAAATTGGCCAGATGGAAAAAGAGATAAGAAAACTCTCTGAGGAGAACAAATCCTTCAGACAAAGAATAGAATTCAGGGAGATTGATGAATTTACCAGAAATCAGGAATCAATACTTCAAAACCAAAAAAATGAAAAATTAGAAGAAAATGTGAAATATCTCATTGAAAAAACAACTGATATGGAAAACAGACTTAGGAAAGATAATTTAAAAATTATTGGAATACCTGAAAGTCATGATCAGGAAAAGAGCCTTGACATCATTTTCAAAGAATTACTACAGGAAAATTGCCCTGATATTCTAGAAGCAGAGGGCAAAATAGAAATGGAGAGAATCCACTGATCCCCCAGAGAAAGAGATCCCAAAAAACCAACCCCTAGGAATATTATAGCCAAGTTCCAGAACTCCCAAGTCAAAGAGAAAATATTACAAGCAGCCAGAAGGACACAGTTCAAATATCGTGGAGCTGCAGTCAGGATCACACAGGACTTAGCAGCAACCACACTGGAAGCCCGTAGGGCTTGGAATACAATATACCAGAAGGCAAAAGAGCTTAGAATGCAGCTAAGCTACTTTTTTCGCCCAAGCAAGTCTATCTATATTCATGGGGAAGGAGGGGTATTTTGTTTACTTGTAAACAAAAATATTTTATTAATGTAAAAAGAAATTTGTACAAAATGAGAATTAAAAAAAAATTTTAAAAAAAAACCTAAAACAAAAAATATCTTCCCTACACCAATAGTTTTAAATGTCTGAAGTGAATCTTTTTTTAAAAAAATGATGCTTTTCTTTCAATTTCTTTCCATTTATTTATTATAAAATTACACAACATGTCTATGCAGATCAAGTAGCATTTCAGGTTTAAAGATTCCCAAGATATTTTCAAAGAGATTAACAACTAATTAAGGATCAATTTAGAATAGAAAATCTCTACCTGGATCTAAGTAAAACTGTAGGTAGGTATTTGCTGTTCCAGAGGTCTTATTAGTCATCCATATATATATATCTCATAAAAAAATGCAAGTGATAAGGGTTACCAAGCAAATAATAGCCCAAGACAGGCCTGTCTAAGCCAAGGAGGGTTCACAGGCAATAACTCAAGCACATTTGCTATCCTATAGTAGCAGCTTAAAAAATGTACAAGAGTAAGGAAACCAGATATAATACTGTAAAGAGAAAGAAAAAAAATAAAAAAAGAATTGGGATAAAAAAGAGACTAGCATTACAGGGGAATACTATAGACATCCTTCTTTCCCCCTCCACTGACCAGACTTTTCCAGAACTCATATGGGATTTCTGGACCATGGGAAGACCCACCAATGGAGCACTTTCCACATGACTTTCCCATTTGTCTATTCTAAGTATCACCCCTGGACTTTGTCATCTACCTTGTCACTGAATCCTTCTGTCCTGTTGCTGAACTATCATATAAGTGTTATCTCCTCCAACTACAGTGTGAGGGTCTTCAAAGCTGGTACTTCCTAGTTTTTCAATCTGTATCACCAATACTTAGATTGGCACATGGTAAGCACTTAAATTCGTTTGTTGAATGAATTCACATGCTTCTAGCTAAAAGATTAGATAAGATACGATAAGATAAGATAAACTCTGACCTATTTGAATGACCAGACTCAAAGATGATCACATCCTGAGCACAACCAGGAAGATGAACATGAAGCCTGGATCTGTTCAGGATCTCATACTGTATATTTTAACCAATGACTTGGATGAAGGCACATACTGATCTAAGTTTTAGCTAAGACCATCAGCTCACATCAGTGGTTGAGACCATCCAGCCCATCATGGAAGCCCTCAGAGATGCCACAAGAAGAAGAGCCTTTCACTCTGGTTTCTTAGGCCTATACCTCCATCATCACTGATGATTTTGCAGTATTTGTTGGACTTCCTGTAGAAGCTGTGAAAAGTGTCTTAGAGCAAGGATGGCAAGCCAACTCCACCATGAGGATAGTAATGCCCAAGATCCCTGTTCCCTGGATGTTTCCTTTAACAGATTTATCTATCAGAGCCTGTTCCAGTTCCCCCAATCCACAATGAACAACAGTTGGCCAGATTGACCAACTGTGGCTTTTCTCGAAAACTGATTCATCACCTTTTCTGTTCGAGATCAAACTTGGGAATCCCATATACTGACCAATGTGAAAAAGCAACATTTGTACTGTGTTCTGTTGGATGTTCTACTGGATGAATCCCCTGATGTTCTTGATTAGAACATGGGATAAAATATATGTTAGATACAGTTTTTTTGGTCTTTAAACATTGTGCTGAATTCATCATTGAACAGCTTCTTAGATTCACAATATTTATTAATATGGAGTACAACAGTACTATGTGGCTAGGTCTTATTCTGTAGTGATTTCTGGTGGAGAAATCATCTGTCTCCTTCAGTGGATTTAAAATGCAATAGGGACTTCTGGCCAAGATGGCGGAGAGAAGACAGGCACAGTTCTAAAATCTCCTGATCTCTTCTCCATCTATCACATGAAACAAACCTCTTAAAAGAAATCTGACCCACAAAACCCAGAAAGAAAAGCCAGGAGAAAGAACCTCGGGATTTGTCTCCAGCAGCAGCTTTGGCTGAATTCAGGCCGGTGAGTCTGGGCTCAGAAGGAGAATCAGCCCGGATCAGCCAGATCAACAGCTGAATTGGAACCAGGAGTCTGAGGGCCCGAGAGCCAGACCTGCTGGATCAGAGGTGGGGCTGGACCGAGTACGTGAGTCAGCGGGAAGGCGGAGGCGCTGGTGTTGGTGCTGTCCCCCTGGAGATCCCGGACAGGGCTGGGGGGAGAGTTCTGGAGCAGGAGAGCAGCTGACACCATCCCTGGGCTCCTCTGGTCTGAGTCCCATTACAACTCAGACTTCTCCCCTAATAAACAAATGCAAACTACTTCTGCCTCAGGCCCAGGTGTGTGAGCAGAAGAACCAGCCCAGCTGAGGAATGACCTCAAGCCAGGGTAAAGCCCACCATTGACTGAAGGCAAAAGAATTCAATACCTCCAACTCCTCCCTTCAAGGAAAGGGAGAGGGCCTCAGCCAAGGTCACAGACACTCCAGAGAGGGCAACCAGCACCTCCTACTGGCCAGCCAGAGAAACTGCACCAAGTGAGTAAAGCTTTTAGCCATCCCAAGTCCCTGTGAAACAACCCCTCCCCAAATCAGGTCTTAGCAAAATGAAAAAGGGTCAGCAGAAAGGTGGATCCATAGAAAAATTCTTGTGGAAGGGAAAGACCCTAACTCAAAGAGACCTGGAACCTCTAAGGAGAATACAATCTGGTCTTCAGCACAGAAAGACTTCCTTGAAGAAATAAAGAAGGAGTTTAAAAATCGACTGGAAAATTTGGGAGAGACAATTAATACCTTGCAACAAGAAAACAAAACCTTAGAAACTACAACTAGACAAATACAAAATGAGAATAAATCTCTCAGATCTTCCAATGGCCAAATGCAAAAAAAAATTAATTCTCTCAAAACATCAATTGGTCAAATGGAAAGCTCTTTCAAAAGTAGAATTGACCAATTGGAAAAGGAGTTGGAAAAGGTTAATAAAGAAAACTCCTCCCCCAAAAAAAGAATGGAGTCTACAGAGACTAATAACTCCATGAGACAGCAAGGACCAGTTAAACAAAATCAAAAAATAGAAAAAATAGAAGCAAATGTAAAATACCTCATCAACAAAACCAATGACCTGGAGAATAGATAGAGGAGGGGCAACCTGAAAATTATAGGACTTCCTGAAAACATTGAAGAGGAAAAAAAGCCTGGACTTAATACTACAGGATCTAATGATGGAAAACTGCCCTGATATCATGGAATCAGAGGGTGAAGTAGTTATTGAAAGAGTACATGGATTCCCCAATAGAAAAATTCCTAAAATGAAAACACCAAGGAATGTTGTGGCCAAACTCCAGAACTATGAGATAACAAAGAAAATCCTGCAAGCAGCCAGAAAGAAAGAATTTAAATATCAAGGAGCCACAGTAAGGATCACACAGGACCTACCTGCATCAACTTTAAGGGATCAAAGGGCCTGGACCGAGATATTTCAAAGAGCACGGGAACTTGGAAAGCAGCAAAGAATCTACTTTCCCGCAAAGCTGAGCCTTCTCCTCCAGGGAAAAAGATGGACATTTAACAAAATGGAAGAATTCCAAAACTTCCTGATGAAAAGACCAGAGCTAAATAGAAAATCTGGACATCAAACAGGAAGATCAAGAGACACATGAAAAGGTATTAAGGTGGGGGGGGCCAGTAAAAGGAAAAAAAAATGCAATCCAAGTAAGTTGAGACAGGCTACATCCCAGCATGGGGGAAAAGATTCTCAGAAATTGTGAGAATTTTAACTGTAACAGAGACAATATACCTAGCCATAAATGATGGACATTCATGACCTATCCATGAGACTGCTATCTAAAGAGATGTAACTGGCTTTAACCCCACTTGGGAAAAAGACCCTAATAACTCTCAGGAATTTTGACTCTATTCGATAGAATATAATGAATTAGAAGGGACAGACACTCAGAATTTTCTATGACTTAGATAGAATGATTTAAAAAACAATACCTCCTTAAAAATGGGGACAGGAAAGAGACTGGAGGGAGGGGAGTGAATGGGGTAAAATGCATTACACTAAGAGGTACAAAAAACCTATGGTAATAGAGGGGAAGAAGGGAGCAGAGGAGAAACACCTGAATCTTCTTCTCATCAGACTTGGCTTAAAGTCAACCTACACATACTCAGTTAACTTATAAAACATCTAGCCTTTCAAGTATTAAAAGGGGAAAAGCAGAGGGGGGGGATGGAGAAAGGGAAGGGGAGTGGGGGGGAGGGGAAATAACAAAAGGAAGGGAAGGGAAAAGGGAAAAATGGAAGGGGGAAAGAAAGGCGAGGGTGTGATATAGGAGGGCAAACACACTGAAGGGGGTGGTATTCTGAAACAAAATACTGGGAAATATAGATAAAGGGGGGAGAAAGGGGGAAAAATAGGGAAGATAGCACGGAGGGCAATAAAGAATTAGTAATCATAACCTTGAATATGAATGGGATGAACTCTCCCTAAAAATGTAAGCAAATAGCAGAGTGGATTAAAAACCAGAATCCTACAATATGCTGCTTACAAGAAACTCGTCTGAAGCAGAGAGATACATATAGAGTAAAGGTAAAAGGTTGGAGCAAAATATATTTTGCTTCAGCTGAAGCAAAAAAAGCAGGGGTAGCAATCCTTATCTCAGACAAAGCAGCAGCAAAAAATAGACAGCATTAAAAGAGATAAGGAAGGAAACTTTACTCTCCTAAAAGGTACCATAGACGATAAAGTCATTTCAATATTGAATATATATGCACCCAGTGGGACAGCAACCAAAGTCTTAGAAGAGAAGCTGAAAGAACTACAGGAAGACATAGACAGCAAAACACTACTAGTGGGAGACCTCAACCTCCCACTCTCAGATCTAGATAAATCGAATCATAAAATAAACAAGAAAGAAATTATGGAGGTAAACAGATTGTTATTTATGGAGGTAACTGAATGGGGATAGAAAGGAATATACCTTTTTCTCTGCAGTACATGGAACTTATACAAAAAACTGACCATGTACTAGGACATAAAAACCTAATGATCAACTGCAGGAAGGAAGAAATAGTGAATACACCTTTCTCAGATCACAATGCAATAAAAATCATATGCAATACTGGGCCAAGGAGATATAGACCCAGATCAAATTGGAAACTGAATAACCTCATTTTAAAAAATGAGTGGAACAAAAAACAAATTATAGAAAGAATTAACCATTTTATCCTAGATAATGATAATAATGAAACAACATACCAAAACCTATGGGATTCATTCAAAGCGACTCTCAGGGGATATATTATAGCTCTAAATGCTTACATGAATAAATTGGAGAAAGAGGAAATCACTGAACTAAACATGCAACTAAAAGAATTAGGGAATGAACAAATCAAAAATCCCCAATTAAATACTAAATTAGAAATTCTAAAAATTAAAGGAGAAATTAATAAAATCAAAAGCAAAAAAACTATTGAATAAATAAAACCAAAAGTTGGTATTATGAAAAAACCAATAAAATTGACAAACCTCTGGTAAATCTGATTAAAAAAAAGGAAAGAAGAAAACCAAATTGCTAGTATCATAAATGAAAAAGGTGAACTCACCACCAATGAGGAGAAAATTAAAGTAATAATTCAAAATTATTTTGCCCAACTCTATGCCAATAAATTTGATAATCTAAGTGAAATGGATGAATATTTACAAAAATATCAGTTGCCCGGGTTAAATGAAGAAGAGATTAAATACCTAAACAACCCTATCTCAGAAAAAGAAATTCAACAAGCCATTATTGAACTCCCTAAAAAAAAATCTCCAGGGCCTGATGGATTCACAAGTGAATTCTACCAGACATTTAAGGAACAATTGGTTCCAATTCCATATAAACTCTTCAGAAAAATAGGAAAAGATGGAACTCTGCTTAACTCTTTCTATGAAACCAATATGGTGCTGTTAGCTAAACCAGGAAGAGTTAAAACAGAGAAAGAAAATTATAGACCTATTTCCCTGATGAATATAGATACAAAAATCCTAAATAAAATCTTAGCAAAATGATTACAACAAGTTATCACTAGTATAATACATTATGATCAAGTAGGATTTATTCCAGGAATGCAGGGTTAGTTCAACATTAGGAAAACTCTTAGTATACTCAATTATATCAACAACAAACCCATCAGAAATCATATAATCATATCAATAGATGCTGAAAAATCTTCTGACAAAATACAGCATCCATTCCTATTAAAAACACTAGAGAGTGTAAGAATAAATGGACTGTTCCTTAAAATAATTAGCAGTATCTATCTGAAACCATCAACAAGCATTATATTCAATGGGGAGAGGCTAGAGGCATTCCCAATAAGATCAGGGGTGAAACAAGGGTGCCCAATATCACCACTACTATTCAATATTGTATTAGAAATGTGAAGTTTCAGCAATTAGAGAAGAAAAAAATGAAGGAATTAGAATTGGGAAGGAAGAGACAAAACTCTCACTCTTTGCAGATGACATGATGGTCTACCTAAGAGGATCCCAAAAAGTCATCCAAAAAAACTACTGGAAACAATTAGCAATTTTAGCAAAGTTGCAGGTTATAAAATAAACCCTCATAAATCCTCAACTTTTCTTTATATGTCTAGCAAGATACAGCAGGAAGAGCTCGAAAGAGAAATCCCATTCAAAGTAACCTCAGACAATATAAAATACTTGGGAGTCTATTTGGCAAGACAGACTCAGAATCTTTTTGAAAACAATTATAAAACACTTCTCACACAAATTAAATCAGATTTAAATAACTGGGCAAATATCAACTGCTCATGGATAGGTAGAGCTAATATAATAAAAATGACAATTCTACCAAAATTAAACTGTTTACTACCCTACCAATCAAAATTCCAAAAAATTACTTCAATGAGTTAGAAAAAATTATAAGTAAATTCATATGGAGAAATAAAAAAGTCAAGAATTGCCAGGAGCTTAATGGAAAAAAAAAAGTACAAAAGAAGGTGGCTTAGCCCTACCTGATCTAAAATTATATTACAAAGCATCAGTCATCAAAACTGTTTGGTATTTGCTAAGAAATAGAGTGGTGGACCAGTGGGATAGACTATTGTAAAAGCAGGAGAGGATTACAGTAATCTGCTGTTTGATAAACCCAAAGAGTCCAGCCATTGGAATAAAAACCTCCCTCATTGATAAAAACTGCTGGGATAATTGGAAGTTAGTATGGAAGAAACTTAGATTAGACCAACACCTCACACCCTTTACCAAGACAAGATCCAAATGGTTACAGGACTTAGACATAAAAAACAATACTATAAGCAAATTAGACGATCAAGGATTAGTTTACCTGTCAGATCTATGGAAAGGGGAGCAGTTTATGACTACAGAAGAGTTGGAGAACATCACCAAAAACCAATTAGATGATTTCGATTACATTAAATTAAAAAAGCTTTTGCACAGATAAAATCAATATAACCAAGATCAAAAGAAATATAGTAAATTGGGAAACAATCTTTACAACTAATGATTCTGACAAAGGACTCATTTCTAAAATACACAGAGAACTGAGTCATATTTTTAAAACAAAAAGCCATGCCCCAATTGATACATGGTCAAAGGATATGAAAAGGCAATTTACAGATGAGGAGATCAAAGCAATTTCATAGCCATATGAAAAAATGCTCTAAATCATTAATTATTAGAGAAATGCAAATTAAAGCTTCGTTGAGGTACCACCTCACACCTCTCAGATTGGCCAATATGACCAGGAAGGATAATGATCATTGTTGGAAGGGTTGTGGGAAATCTGGGATGCTATTACACTGTTGGTGGAGCTATGAACTCATCCAACCCTTATGGAGAGCTATTTGGAACTACGCCCAAAGGGCAACAAAAATGTGCATACCCTTTGACCCAGCTATACCACTACTGGGTCTATACCCTGAAGAGATGAAGAAAATGGGTAAAAACATTACTGGTACAAAAAATATTTATAGCAGCCCTGTTTGTGGTGGCAAAGAATTGGAAATCAAGTAAATGTCCTTCAATTGGGGAATGGCTTAGCAAACTGTGGTATATGTATGTCATGGAACACTACTGCTCTATTAGAAACCAGGAGGGACGGGATTTCAAGGAAGCCTGGAGGGATTTGCATGAACTGATGCTGAGTGAGATGAGCAGAACCAGAAAAACACTGTACACCCTTAACAGCAACATGGGAGTGATGTTCAACCTTGAAGGACTCGCTCATTCCATCAGTGCAACAATCGGGAACAATTTTGGGCTGTCTGCAAAGGAGAGTGCCAGCTGTATCCAGATAAGGAGCTGTGGAGTTTGAACAAAGTGCAAGGACTATTCCCTTTAATTTAGAAAAAAACAGATATCTTATTGTCTGATCTTGTCACCTCTTAGACTTCTCTTCTTTAAGGATATGATTTCTCTCTCATCACACCCAATTTGGATCAAGGTACAACATGGAAACAAAGTAAAGACTGACAGAGTCCTTTCTATGGGGGGGGGGGGAGCAAGATGGGGGGAAAATTGTAAAACTCAAATAACATCTTTAATAAAAATTAATTTTAAAAAATAAAATGCAATAGGCTGATAAAGACAACTATCTCTTTTTTTAAACAAACTGGCTTGGTCAATCTTAGTTCTCTGCTGATGTTTTCCATCTACCCACTGCTGGCAGTAAGGAACTTGCCATGAGCAGGGACAGGGGCCCTGAAAGGAGCCAGGAAAAGAGGACAGATCCTCAGAAGAGGGAGAATGCTGGATAGGAGGGGCCTGGTTCAGTCAAAGCCATTTGTAGAGGAAGGGGAATGAGTCTAAAAGCGATGCCACTGCCTCTTAGCCACCTTCCCAAAGAGAAGCCTCCCTTTCCTGAGACTCATTTGGGGCCCTGGAAATGGATCTGACAGAGGGCCAGGCCTGTCTTTGCTGATACTGGTTGACAAAGTGGCTGGGAAGCTACTTAAAAAGAAGCCACATTACAGAGGGTATCTAGACTACCGCCATTGAACTCCGAGAACAGGGCTCTTGAAATTCTAGAGTTTAAAGTTGGTTCCATGTTTGGAAAGACACAACTTGGATTACCATTAGGATTCTATCTAAAAAGAGAACTTTGCATATTCATGATGATTGACTGGCCAGAGTGTTTCATTCACCTTTTCATGGTGACAAAGTTCATTTTTTAATAGGTGCCTTTTATTGGGTGGTTTCATTTGTTTGTAAGATTGGTAGATTCTGAATTTGTAGTAAGATTTCCTTCAGCACACCTTACTACTGTACATTTTTTGAAAACTTTAGTTGTTTTTCAAAAGGTCCTGAATTATGCATTGTTATTTTAAAAGTCAATTAGACATGCTTGACAGTTAATCACAAAGGATATTTATTTGAACCCTTTGAAGTCCTGGAGCTTTTCATAAGTGTTGAAAGAAATGTAATTTCATTGACATTAAATATGTTTACACTTGGGGAGGCTAGGTGGCGCACCGGCCCTGTAGTCAGGAGTACCTGGGTTCAAATCCGGTCTCAGACACTTATGTGTGGCCTTGGGCAAGCCACTTAACCCTGTTTGCCTTGCAAAGAAAAACCTAAAAAAAATGTTTACACTAAGAAAAAAAAGGTCTTGAAAGTTCCCACTAGAGGCTAAAATTCAATTTAGATGAAATTGCAGAGATAAATGTAAAATACTTACTGAGGTTCAAAAATCAACTTTACAGGTTCAGAATAGGGGATGAATAGCTAGACCTTTTGCTCATCAAGAAGATTTTGAGCTTTTTGTGAACTGGGAGGTTAAGTATAAGTTAATGAACTGAATGTGACAAGGCAGTCAAAATTAAATTAATGCCATTTTACCCTGAATTAAGAAAAGAAGAAGTGTTCAGAAAAGCGGTGTCCACAACTCTGTAGCATTCTACTTTGGTCAGACCACATTAGGAATACTGTTTCTTGTTGTGAGCCCAAGATTTTAGGAAAGTTGTTTTCAAGATGTAGGAAAAACAAAGAATGGTAATGAGGATGATTAGGGGTCTCAAGATGATGCCCTCTGAAATATAATTGATGAAACTGGGTGTCGTTAAACTTCATGTAGAGTGTTATTATGAGTAGGGGCATATAGGTGGCACAGTGGATAAAGTACTGGACTTAATATCAAAAAGATTCATCTTCATGAGTTCAAATCTGACCTCAGACCCCTACTAGCTTACAGACCCTGGACAAGTCACTTAACCCTGTTTGCCTCAGTTCCTCATCTATAAAATGAGCTGGAGAAGGAAATGGTAAGTCACTCCAGTATCTTTGCCAAGAAAACCCCAAATGGGATCACAACAGAAATGCCTGAACAAGTATGAGTAGACAATTAGCAAAACAATGAATCAAACCTTAATTTGTAGCAATTAAGAATTTCTGAGGTAAAAATGGTTATAATAAAAATTTAACACTGAGTTCCCACATGAACTTTAAAGAGGACTCCAATATATACATCTGGCAAAAGCCTTCATCCAAGTTATAGGTAAAAACATTAAAAAAGTATGAAACCCAACACAAATCTAAGGTTCATGTTCACTAGAGACCACTTTAGAAATTGCTATCAAGATGGAACATTCTTTCAGTCTGGTCATTCAAATGGGTCAAAGTTTATTTCATCTAGTGCATTACCTAGATAATATTACCAATGTGTCCACAAGAGTGTATGTGAATTCTAGGTAAACTATGAATGAATAACTTAGGAAGGAAAGACAAAAGGACTCATTCAAAGTTGCAAAAGGCTGGTAGGGGAAAAAAAATGAAAAGACCCAAGTCATATCTTACCTCCAGTAATCTTTCCTGACCTCATCAACCTTCCCTTAGCTTTGATAGCATTTGTTCATCCCTCCCTTCTGACACTTGCACTGTGGATGCATAATGATAAATGAACCTCAAACCTTTATACCAAAAATGTCTGTCTTTGAAAACTGAATAGGATGTGCAAATGTATATCCCTAAGCACAAGAGGGCTATTTTCAATATTTATTATAACTCACAGAAGAAATGTATGTGCGAGAACACTGATAATAATCATCTCTAGTTGGTACAGAGGGACTTTTGATTTACTTTTCCTGTCTTTTGATAACTTGAAGTTATTTAATGCATTATTCTTGACAAAAATTTTACTGACAGTTTGTTGTCTTTTTTTCTTTTCCTCAACTATGAAAAAGTCCAGGAGACAATATATATTTCAAGTTCAGTACCACACATCCCTTTGGAGTATTGTCAACTCCAACTGCAAGCCTCCTATGTCACCATTTACCAGAGAAGTACATGATTAATTTTTAAATGCCTTAATGAGGTTCAGTGCTTTCTTAATAACAATGTGATTTCTTTTTCCATCAAACAAAATTCCCTAAACTGGGGACTCTGAATTCATAATCTGAAAGATATTTTAAAAACCTAACTTTACTCTAACACTGTGGAGGACCCATATCATCATCAGTGGGGATAATCACTCCACCAAAACAAATCTCATGCTACAGTTGGAAATGCACATGCTGCAAAATTCATAAATGTTTACTGATATTGATTATTTCCTCATCTGTGAAATGAGGGATTTGGGCTGGATGACATAATAATTCCCTTCTGGTTTTAAATCTTTGATCCCTCCATATCATCTCATCTCGTATAGATCCTCCATAGAAGCTCTAATTGATGGATGCCTATCTATTGTTGTCTCATCCAGCCCACCTCCCTTTCTGGTAGTTCACATCTTTTATACTATTTCTCATATGCTGGTAATAGACAGCAATCTACTTAAATCCATCATTATCACTGCTTACCAAGACATTTTTAAGAGTCTCTTAATTGGTCTCCCAGACTCAAATCTTTCCCCTTTCCTATCTGTTAGCCACAACAATTTGAACATGTCATTCCTTTGCTTAAGAAGCTCCACTGACTCCCTGAAAACTGTTGTATTTGGCCAAAATCTGACTCCAACTGACATATCCAGGTGTGTAAATTATTCCTCTTCTCAGAGGTAGCTAAGAAGTATAATGAATAGAGATAACTGAAACTGGGGGCAGATTACCTGTGGCTGTGTGATTCTGGGCAAGTCACTTAACCTCTGTCTGCTTTAATTTCCTCAACTATAAAACATTTTTTCTGACTGTCCCCTATGCCTGGAATGCTCTCCCTCCTCTTGTCTGACTCCTGACCTCCCTGGATTCCTTTAAGATGCAACTAAAATCCTACCTTTCCACAGGAAATCTTCCCTAACCACTCTTTTTTTTTAAGTTTTTTTTTGCAAGGCAAATGGGATTAAGTGGCTTGCCCAAGGCTACACAGCTAGATAATTATTAAGTGTCTGAGACTGGATTTGAACCCAGGTACTCCTGACTCCAAGGCCAGTGCTTTATCCACTATGCCACCTAGCCACCCCCCTAACCACTCTTAATTCTAGTACTTTCTCTCTTTTAATTATTTCTTATTTATCCTCTATAACTTTCTTAGTTTAGTGTACATGTTGTCTTTCCCATTAGATGATAAGTTCTTTGAGGGAAGGGACAATCTTTGGCCCCTTAGATAGTACCTAGTACATAGCAGGCACTCTTAATAAATGTTTATTGGATTGGACTGAATTGAATTAAACAGGGGTATTAATAGCACCACCTCCCAGGGTTTCTGTGAGGATCAAGGGAGAAATAAATCATAAAGCTCCTAGCACAGTGCCTAGCAATAGACGGTGCTTAATCAAGGTTTACTGCTTCCTTTCCTTCCTTTACATACTATACAACCCAATTATGCATGTGTATGTGTCTGTACGTGTACATACATACACATAAACATGGAACATCTCAAAAGTTCCAAAAGTGCAGGTTTAAGCTTCAATAATTTCAGGAGAGCTATAAATGTGTAAATAACAATATTCTGAAGTTCATTTAAATTTGTTTTCTAGTTTTTTTATTTTTGAATAGTGTGTTTTTAATTTTAACAGCACAGGATACCCTGTCATTCTGTACTGTATGCACAACAATTTCTAGATGACATTATCTCAGAAGGGTATGTAAAGAGAAGGTCCTCTTGCTTGGCCACCTCAGTCTCCTGCTATTTCCATTAGATATTTTCTTACGGGGCCTCAACTGTCATTTGTGCATCAAAACTTTATTCTCAAGATGATCCCAAGTCTAGTATTATAAATTCAATCCTTTCAGTCATTGAGTGCCAGCTGAATAAAGTTTTTCTACATAAAAAATGATTAAAGCATGATATAGCCCCAAATGGTGTTTATGATGAATTTTAATTTTAAAAAATCCATCAATATTTTTAAAAATTAAATAATTAACCTTTCAATTTTTTGTAGTATTTATACTTCTGAAATGATCAAACCTTAAAACTGAATTACTATTTTGGGAACAGTGTATGCGTTGGACAGTGATTCTGGGTATATATTTGGTATATACTTTACATGTGTCCATTCTGTCTTCCCAGTTGAAATATAAGCTCTCTGAGAGTAAAAACTGTTCAATTTCTGTTTCTGTATTTCAGCACTTAAAACAGTTCTTGGCACACGGTAAGCACTCAGTTGTTGATTAACTGATCATTAGTTTTTCCACTTCTTTTGGGAGTTATTTGTAATCAAGATTCACAGATACATGCCCCCATGAGGAAAATATGAGTGCTGAATATAATGGGCATTATTCCCCATACAATCAGTTTCTATTTGTCTTAACCTGTTCCACCACAAGTTTTTCAAAAGAAAATCTTAAAACCCCCAGAACTGCAGTCGACTTTCTTCCATTTTATTATTCCTAGCTCATTCAGATAAGGTACCAAAGTGTCATAAATCAACCCTATTAAAATCACCTTAGCAACAACATAATCAGAACTCCTGAGTGATTATCAGCATTTTGAGCAAGGCATGTGCTTTAAAAACCACAGTTAAACTGCAATCCAACCATCCTATATTACATTTAATTTCTGCACTGTAGACTCCAGAATAAACAATGATCAAAATCATAATCACTCCTTACTATGACTTCCTGATGTTATTATGCTCAAATGTACCGCAAGATTTGAAATTCAAAGGCAATATTTACTACCATTTGGTTAAACAACAACAACAATTAAAATTAAACAAACCACCACACCAAGGAATAGATACTTAACCATTTTTGTGTCATAGACTTCTTTGAAAGACTGATAACCTTTGGATAACTTTTTTTTTTTAGATTTTTCAAGGCAATGGGGTTAAGTGGCTTGCCCAAGGCCACATGGCTAGGTAATTATTAAGTGTCTGAGACCGGATTTGAACCCAGGTACTCCTGACTCCAAGGCCGGTGCTCTATTCACTGAAGCACCTAGCCACCCCCACTGTGCCACCTAGCTGCCCCCTGGATAACTTCTTAGAATAATCTTTTCAAATGCATAAAATATGGAAGATTCCAAAGGAAACAATTATTGGAAATTGAGGGTATACCCATTAATTGCAGAATGGCTAAACAAGGGGTATATGAATATAATGGAATACTATTCTACTATGAGAATTGAAGAACAGGTAGAGAAAAACCTAGAGAAGTTTACATGAACTGATGAAAAGTGAAGTAAAAAGGAAAGATTTCAGAAAAACCAAGAAAAGTTTATGTGAATGATGCAAGTGAAGAGAGTAAAAAGAAAGTAAAAAAGTAAAAAAAATAGTAATAAGAACATTGTACACAGTTACAGCAACATTGTGCAGAGATCACCTATGAATGATTTAGCTCTTCTCAGCAATTCAATGCCCAAGACAATTCCAAAAGATTCATGATGGAAAATGTCTACATTCAGAGAAAGAATTGATGGAATCTGAATGCAGATTGAATCATACTATTTTCATTATTTTTAGGGTTTTTTTGCAGTTTTTTCCTTTTGTTCTGTCTCTTCTTTCACAATACATGACTAATATAGAAATATGTTTTATATAATTCCACATACATGGCCTATATCCAACTGCTTACCAATTTAGGGAAGAGGAAAAGGAGTAAAGAAGGGAAAAAATTTGGAATTCAAAACTTTATGTAGATGAATGATAAAAATTGTCTTTACATGTAATAAAAATAAATATCATTTAAAAGAAAAATTAAAAATCTTCCTCTCCAAATAGTTATCAAGATATATAACCCCAGATTCATAATCCATGTTTAAAGGGCATATGAAAAAGCTGCTTTCTGTATCTAGCAAAATAAGTGATAAATAGAAGTACATAGAGAACTATATATATATATATATATATATATATATATATATACACACACACACACACACACACATATATATATATATATGTATACACACACACACACACACACACACACACACACACACACTCACATACAAATTAGACCTAATGGGTAATCTCTCTAGAAAAGAGTGGGGGGGAGGAAGAGAGGAAAAAAAGAAAATAAATAAATTTAATTATTTTGTTGTATATTTGAAAAATAGCAAGTTGTACATATTATATTTGCAGTATCATGTGCAATCATCTTTCTGTTTATTGTACCATGTTAAGGAAATGCTTGTTGTATTCCATAAATTATAAAAATAAAGCAGATGAACTTCATGCTTTCTAAAGGAACTCTCTTCTCCTGCCTACTTTGCTCAACGACATCTCTAAGGATTCTTAAAACCTTACAGCCACAACCTTTGGCTATGATATTTCTAACAATACTGTTTCCATGATAAAATAAGAAAATTGGGGTTTAATTTATGAAGTTGAACACAAGTCTTTCTGTAAATATAGAGGTTGTTTTCTGACCTGAGTATTCTGTTTCAAGTACAACCCATTTTTGTGTAGATTGTGTCTAACCTGTCCCTTTCAACACCTGCCCCAAACCCCATTAATTCCTTACCCAGCTTTCCTTCTCTGAGAGGAAGCAGAGGCAGAACAACAGTTCCTTATACTATGTACTGTGTTTACTCTAATCCCTGCCGTACAGACCAGATACTATACAATGCTGATCACAAATGAAATCCAAGAGCTATTTCTAGCTTTCAGCTTAGTTTTTAAAGCTTAAAATTGCATTGGACGCAGGGCTTAAAGACCCTAGATCCGTATTTTTTATCCCCATTATTTTCTCTGGTATACTATATTCCCAGAGAATCACAGAATTCATAAATGGTAGAGACCAGGTCAACTAGTCTATTCCTCTGCTCAACACAGGAATCCCAATAATCCTGAGAAGCAGTCATCTAGTTTCTGTTCAATTATATCCAATTGTGTAGAACTATTTCCTTACAAGGTAGTGCATTCTATTGGCACATAGCTTTACTAACAAGTTATCTGCCTTATGTTTTGTTGAATTCTGTTGGTTCTGGTTTTCCCCTTGGGAATGAGGCAGAATTAGTCATTCTTTTTTCTTTTTTCTTTGGTTTTTGCAAGGCAACGGGGTTAAGTGACTTGCCCAAGATCACACAGCTAGGTTATTATTAAGTGTCTAAGGACAAATTTGAACTCAGGTCCTCCTGATTTCAGGACTGGTGCTCTATCTACTGCATCACTTAGAATCAGAAATTCTTTGTCCACATCCTTCAAAGAAGGATGAAGATAATTTATTTAATTTCATTCAGAACACCACCAGAAGTTTAACACACACAATCTGAATGACAGGAAGCTTCTTTGGTTACTTCCATATTTCACTATGATTTAAAATTGACTTGTGACCTGTGATTTCACTGGCATGGATGCTCCAGGTGATGCCCAGATCACAATTCTCCAACAATTTAATAGAAAGCTTTTGTCATGGCCAAAGCCTTCATCACTCTAGGAACAATCTGTGTTGACAAACTTAGTTGCTCATGGTCTACACTAATGCCTGCACTAGAGACTTTTTGAGTTGGATAAGACCTGGCAGAACCCCAGTTCCCCTCTCAATCTCCACGCTACACAATAAGCCATCAGAGCATGTTGCTAGCTAGGACAACAATTGTAAAAACACTTAAGATTTGCCAGCATAGGAATTTCACTTTCTGCATACATAGGACATAACCCATCTATAATTTAGTACAGGGCTGTCCAACTTTTCTTTTAAAAGATTTTATTAAAACAATAGATAATATATGTGAGAGCTCTGCAGTAGTCTTCATTTACTAAAGCCACAGGAGGGTGGCATAAAATCGTCCTGCAGGCATATGGGGCAGCATTTTGGACAACCTTGATTTAGTAAATAAGTCCTGCAGAGTGCCTTTAGACTAAGAATAGTAAAGTGATTTGCCCAAAGCCATAGAGTAGAGGTGTCAAGAAGTAGAACTTGATCCCAAGTCAGGAATTCCTTTCTCCAAACCGAACACTCTATTTGTTACAAATGGGTAAAATCAGCTAATGTGGATGAATATGGAATAACGGAAAGGGTGTTTAGAATCAGAGGATGTGGGAGTAAATTCTACTTCTGCCCTTGTGACATTAGACCAGTCACTTAACCTTCCTAGGCATCAGTTTCCTCATGAATAAATTGAAGGGACTGGTTAGATTTTTCTCAGAGTTCCCTTCCAGTTATATCTAATATAATCCAATGAAAACAACATTTAAAAAAGTCATCTGAACTCAGATTAAATTCAATGCTCAATATTGCTTCCAGAGGACAGTTGAAACATATCTCCTTCCTCTTGATAGAGGTTAGGGATTATGGATGATGAATGTTGCATAATACAATAGATGTAGCCACTATATTGGTTGATTTTATTTAATTGCTTTCCTTTGTTACATGGTAGTATTAAAAAAAAAATTAGGGGTGGCTAGGTGGTGTTGGGGCAGCTAGGTGGCATTAGGGCAGCTAGGTGGTGTAGTGGATAAAGCACCAGCCTTGGAGTCAGGAGTACCTGGGTTCAAATCCGGTCTCAGACACTTAATAATTACCTAGCTGTGTGGTCTTGGGCAAGCCACTTAACCCCATTTGCCTTGCAAAAACCTAAAAAAAAATTAGTAAAGCTTATTAAAAAACCCAACCATCATCATAAATCAAAATGTATAAAATCACTTCAGATAACTAGAACTCAGCTATCTGATAACTTTACCTATCCAGAACAGAGCTGGAAATTAGAAAGGAAGCATCAAAGGACTCAAAGCAGACAAAATAGATTGTTCTGTCCTTTCCTCACATCCTCACTCAGAGCTTCAATATTTTTCTCCCCCATCCCTGTGACAGTCCATCACCAACATTTTGAAATTCTGCAATTTTTGTCATTGGTACTTTTGCCCTGGATTCAAAAACTTCTAGGCATAACTCTGTAGATAAGTACTAGGGAAATAAGAGTAGAAAGGGGAGCCGCGGAAAGGTTTTGAGCTTTAGGAAGTTTCTTAATTAAGGCAGTGTCTTGGAGAAGTGAGGGAATACAAATTAGGGGCAAGGAGTCAATTTAGAAGATATGCAATATGAACTGATGCTGAGCAAGATGAGCAGAACCTGAAGAACATTGTACACCCTAACAGCAACATGGGGTGATGATCAACCTTAATGGACTTGCTCATTCCATCAGTGCAACAATCAGGAACAACTTTGGGATATCTGCAATGGAGAATACCATATGTATCCAGAGAAAGAACTGTGGATTTTGAACAAAGATCAAAGTCCTTTAATTTTAAAAAAATCTTATTATGTAATTTTGCTATCTCTTATATTTTATTTCTTTTCCTTAAGGATATGATTTCTCTCTCATCACATTCAACTAAGATCAATGTGTACCATAGAAACAATGTAAAGACTAACAGACTGCCTTCTGGGGGTGGGGTAGAGTATGGGGGAAAAGAAGTGAGATTAGGGGGAAAAATTGTAAAATTCAAAATAAATAAATAAATATTTTAAAAAATAAAAAAAAGGAGATAGGCAACATTCTAGGCAAGGAATAATGAGGGCCTGATGTAGGTTCACAAGTTTGAAATGTTTTTTAAATCTGTAAGATTTCATTATTGTAATTTCCAGTGGCAAACTTTTTGCTGATCATAGAATCACAGATCTATAGTTGGAAGGTCATGGAGTCAATCCCCTCAATACAGATAAAGAAACTTACGAGATGAGGACGAGTGAAGTGCCCTCTTACCAAGGTCAAACTGATTATAAGTGACAGAATCAGGATTATAACTCTAATGATTAAATTCAGCACTCTTCCCATTTTACCATGTTAACTCCCTAAGGTAGTAGAATGGAAAGGACTAAATAAATGTAAGAGGTATTCAAAAAGAATATCTCATGGAACCTGACACTTAAGCGATCAGTGGGAGTCAAAAGTGTTTTTAAGCCTAGGTTACTAGAAGAATGATGAGAATGTCATTAGAGGGAAGAAGTTCTCTTACCTCTTTGTCTCTGTCTCTCTTTCAGAAGATATGGAGCAGATGAAGAGTATATTTTGGGAGAGAGGGAAACAAGATACCTATATAGAAATATCCAGCAGATCCTTTAAACTGACCTAAAAAGTAGGAGAGGAATCAGAACTGCAGTTTTAGTTTGGAGAGTTAGCTATATTTTAAGCTGTGGTCCTAAATACAGACCACTAAGGAAAGGAGATCAGAGAGATAAGGAAGTCCCATGTAAATAATCTTGGGGCATGCAGGGGGCAAGTACAGGAGTCAGTGAAGGAAACAGCGAAAAAAAGTCAGATAAATAAGAAATCACAATTATGCAATGTCATAGAAGCTGAAGAAGAACAGAAAAAAGTAGTCAAAGATATCACAGAATGATCAAAGAGAATATGAATTAAGAAAAGGCCTCTGGATATGGCAATTAGAAATTACTGAATCATTTGACAAATATTTATTTAGAGTCTGATATGAACAAAGTAAGACTAAAAGTCATTAGATAGTCTGTATGCTATACTGATAGCCCTAGGTATGAGAGGAACAAAAGGAAGCCCCCTAGCCTACTGTGTAATAATGCTTTAAATTTTAAAATGCACTTTCCTTAACAATAATTCTATTAGGGGGGCAACTGAGGAATTATTATCCCCATTTTGCAGGTGAAGAAATCAAGTGTCAAAGTTTTAAAGTAGTATTTATAGAAAAATACAATATGTATCAAACTGAATGAACATGTGTAAAGGCTGAAAACTGATAAAGGAAATAAAGTGCTTTATCTACTTATATGAAAAATGTGCAGAAACTTATTATCATCAAAGTGTCGGACACTGACTAGAGTAGGAGTTCCTAACCCATTTTTGTATGTCATGGACTTTTTCAGCAATCAGAAGAAGTTTATGAACACCTTCTTTGAACAATATTTTTAAATGTTTAAAATAATATGCATCAGATTACAAAGGAAAACAAAGGTTAGTGAAAATAAAGATGTATTTTTTCCTAAGTTTACACATGCTCTGAAATCTATTCACAGATCCACAGGGCATCTGTAAGCCTCAGGGCTAAAAATCTTTAGTCTAGACCCAGCACAAAGGATGCTATTTAAAAAAAAAAATACCATATTTCCCCATGTGTAAGACACACCCTTTTCCAAAAAATTTGGGGTCTAAAAACTGGGACCATCTTAGACAATGGTTGGAGATTTTTTAACTTGCATTTCTGGCCTTGTGCTTGTTGCCTTTGCGCTCATTGTTTCACATTTGTTATCAGGATATTAGGGTACATCTTGCCAAATTCTGCTCATAAATGGCTCAAAAAGATTTCTGTACAGTGCTGAATTCAAGTTCAAAGTGATCCAGTTTGCAAAAGTGAATGGAATTGTGCTGCTGAAAGTAAGCTTGGTCCTCCAAACTGAGAAAACAATCCAAGGCTGACTATGGGAAGAAGAAACCCTACTGAAAATGCCACAGCAGACCGGAGAGGCAAGTCAGCCAAATGGCCTGAGTTAAAGAGGAAATTGAAGATGTGAATTGAAAAGCAAAGGGCCATTGGAATTCCTGTGTCCACAAAGATGGTTCAGGATGAGGCAAGAAGAACTGATGATGAAAAAGAAATGACTGATTTCAAAGGACACAAGTGGTGCTGCAGGTACATGAAACGGAATGGACTAAGCATGCATCCTTGCACCAGACTTGCCCAAAAGATGCGTGAAAGCTATGAACAGAAGGTCCTTGAATTTCATGATGAATAAAACTTGAGTTCAATAACTATTTGTAATAGTTTTTTTTCAAATTTCCAAAATTAAGGAGAAATTATATATGGGAAATATGGTTTATCTCCAGCCCTATAGGTCATTATGATCTAAAACTGACAATAATGATGCAGATATAAAAATCAGAGAGCTCCATAAAAACAGTCTCAAGTGAAGTTCAGGAGCACCTCCATTTTCTGAATTGGTTGAGGAATACTTGAAACATTTGCTCATTTTTTAGATATCTGAGTGCTTATTCTCCAAGAATTTAGGTTTTTGGTTTTTAATTATCTTTATTAAAATCCTCATAAAATAAATCTCCCTGTATTAATAGTATAGTGAACAAAATTCAATCTGTTTTGATGAGTCAGTCATCTTTACAAACTCCAATTATTATATAGTGGGTGTCCTTAGGGGTTCTTGAGCTCTTTAGGTCTTCTTGAGGGCAACTAGGTGGTGCTGCTGCAGTGGATAGAGGGCTAGAACTGGAATCAGGAAGACTCATCTTTCTGAGTACAAATCTGACCTTAGAAACTTACAAACTATGTGACACGGGCAAGTCACTTAACCCTGCTTGTCTCAGTTTTCCTCATGTGTAAAATGAGATGGAGAAGAAAATGGCAAACTACTACAGTATCTCTGCCAAGAAAACTCCAAATTGACTCAAGAATCAGACACAATTGAAAACCTGTGGACTGGACAATAGGTATTCTTGATTCCATACTAAATGTCTCTGCATTGCTGTGCTAGTTTGCTTTACCTTCTCCATCCATTTCTTTCTTTTTCAATCCCTTTTCATTGTTGTTTCTGCTGTACAAATCTCCTAGGATCCTATATTGAAATAACCTTACATAACATCTTGACCAACATCCTGCTTGAGAATGGAAATCTCCTTTGAAACACTTTGACAATATCCACTGGATATTGGGCATTATCTACTTAGGAATATTTTCAAGGTTGGAGAATTCACTATATCACAAGACAATTTGTCATTTATACTTTAAACAAAATGTAATTAAAATCTTTTTAACACCATTTTCATTCATTTCTAATTATTTTAAAAAATCTTCAATAATTATATTGAGCCAAATCTGCCTTCTAATACTTTTTTACCCATTTGGTATAGTTTGGCTTTCAGAAACTGCAAGGAATAGCTTTTCAAATATCTGAAGGTAACTATTATATCCTCTCTTCATCTTCTCTTTTCCAGACTAAATATTGCCAGTTCCCTCAACCATTCTTCATATTGTATCATTTAAAATCCTCTGGTTACTTGACTTTGGACACTCCAGACCTATTAAAATGTCATGCCCAGAACTATAAACAATACTATACTAATTGATACAAAGGATTCTCCCTAATTTTGGATACCATTACCTAAGTTTGCTATTGTTATTATTGCTGTTGCTTGGTTGTTTCAGTAAAGTATGACTCTTTATGATCCCACTTAGGATTTTCTTGACAGATACTGGAGTAATTTGCCTTTTCCTTCACACCATGAGGAAAATAAGCAGAGTTAAATAACTTAACTAGGGTCACACAGCCAATAAGTATCCAGGGCCACATTAAAACTCACAAAGATGAGTCATACAGACTATAGGCCTGGCACTCCATCCATTTTGCCACCTAGCTACCCTCATAACCTAAGCAGTGCCTTCCAATTATTCATGAGGTTTTTAGGCAATCACTGCACACTAGTGACTAATTCTGATCTTGCAGTGAACTTAAACCCCTATAATTTTTTTCATATGAATATACTGTAAACATATTTCTCTTATGCTGTGCTCATACCATTGAATTTTTTATCTTGTACAGAGCTTTGCTTTTATTCCCTTTAAATTTCAATCATGACCAATCAGTAAACATTTAAAAGAATATCCATGGTACTATTTTATTTTCCTTTGTTTTAATTCTGCATACATATTTATGCCATTAAAACTGTGTATTTATATATTTTTTCCTGAGAAACTTGGGGCAGGCACTGTGTTAAGCACTGAAGACACAAAAAAGAAGCAAAAGAGATTATCTGCCTGCGAGGAACTCATAATCCAAAGGAGAAAACAAATATACACAAATCATGCTATACATTTTATCTCCTTAGATTTAGTTCATCAATACTGCTGTCAAGATCTCCTTGATTCTTTGGTCTGTTTCCCCAACATATATTACCAATCCCTTCCAGCTTCATATTATCTGCATAATTGTATCTCATAGGTCTTCTTCCAAATCACTGGTAAAAATGTTTTTGTTTCATTGATAAAAATGTTGAACAAGTTGGGACCACATCTCTTCACCTTTACCCTAAAGAACATGAGATATTTTTTATCAAAAGTCTTGCTGAAATTCATATATACTAAAATATTTCAGATTTATAGATCTAATAAGTGCTATCAGAAAAACAAACAAAAAAACCCCTTTGAAACAATTCAATGCTATTCCTTGTTCTATTGCATTTATTTTCTTTTCATTCTATCTCTCCTAAAAAAAATTATTCTAAAAGTATTCAAACAAATAGTCAGGCAAAAAAAATTCCTTCATTGGCTGCATTCAAAAAAATGCTCATTCTGCATCTTGAATTCATTCTGTCTGATATAGATTTATATAATTCATCACCCTAGTAACTTTGCATTTGCTAATCTTCATCAGTTTGTGTCTGATGGCCTCAGATAGCTATGCCAAAGAAGCCCCCAAGTTTCTCAGGAAAAAATATATAAATACACAGTTTTAATGGTATAAATAAGCATGCAGAATTATTAAACAAAGGAAAATAAAATAGTACCATTTATTCTTTTAAGTGCATCTTCAAAAAATTTGAAAGACAGCATCTATATATATCACTTTACTGGTACTTTGGGGGAGGGGCAACTGAAGTTAAGTAATATGCCCAGGGTCACACTAGTAAATGTCAGACTAGATTTGAATTCAAGTCCTCTTGACTCCAGGGCTTGTGCTCTAGCCACTACTTCCCAAGTTCTTAAGCAGAACTTCATGAAACTGTATGTTTTATTTACTCTTACCTCCTTTGAGTAGCCTTGTTCTAGAGTCCATCAATCCTTGCTATCAGGAAGTTCTTCCTGGAGCTTCTTTCAAATCCTTTCTAGTAAATACTAAAGCAAGTAATACTAAACAATCCTAAAACTTCTAAAACATCTCAGAGGAGCTCTGACAATATAGGTAGTGAAGAAAGATTCTCTTTCCAAGTCCTAGATCTAAACCCCAAAATGACTGTTTTTTATTATATGCAGACCACACTTACAGAATTCACTTTTCTGTTCTGGGTTGGAGCTGTTTTGCTACTCTGGGTAAGTTTTCCATTGGAATTCCTGTTAGGCTCATCCATAGTACTAGGTGTGTTTAAATGGTGACAATTATAACTAACTTTACAGGGCAGTCAATGAATCAATAAGCCAGGCACTATGCTAAATAAAAAAGAGAGGCAAAAGACAATCACTCCTCTCAAGGAGTTCATAAGTATAAAGGGGGAAACAGCATTCATACAATTTTGTACAAATAAGCTCTAGACAGGCTAAATTGATGATAATCATTAGGAGGGGGATCAGCAAAGGTTGCTCATAGAATATTTCATTAGGAAATCCAGAAAGTGGAGATAAAGAATGTGAGTATTCTAGGGATAGGAAACAGCCAGTGAAAACATCTGGAGTCTGGAGGGGTATTATCTTGTGTGAGGAATAGTGAGACCAGTATCACTGGATCATAGATTTTTGTAGAGATCTGTAAGACTGAAAAGGCAGGATGGGGCTAGGTTATGGAAGGACTTTGAATGCCAAAAAGATGATTTTTATATTTGATCCTAGGAATGAAATGCTTAAGCCTTCTGTAAGGGAGCATTTATTTCCTACTAAAAAAGAATTCAGCTTTTTTTGTTGTTTTTACACCCCAAGAGAGGCAAAAAAAAAAAGTAATTATATCAGAAAGCAAAAATAGCTAGACTTTTCACACTATGTAACACTGGGAAAATTCCATCTATGAATTAAATTCTAACTTGCCCATTATAATATTCCCATGCTGTTTATTTGGGAAAATAATCTGCAATCTTTATGTAGTTAGGAGAGCAAAAATCCTAAATGGGAGGTAAGAAATATTTTTGAGTTGTGGAAATAAATGTCACTTGGAATATTGGTTCTCTTTAATCTCATAAGTCATGAAAAAAGAATTTAGTATACTAGGTTAATTTTCAAATGAAAAGAATTACAAATCAGTACTCTTTTCCACTAAGATTTACTCCAAAGAAACAGGGATGACCTTGGCTTCTCAAAGTCTATGTTAATGGAGAATAAATTTTGTTTGATTCTACCAAGTTAGAAAGGTTTTTGATTCCAAACTAAGGGGAAAAAAGCAAAATTAAATGAAGCAACTTTTTATCACATGTTTACAAATGTTAAATGGGCATGTATATGGAATATTTATATCTAGTAATGGGTTTGTGAAGACCTTCCTAGCTAAGCTACAGGATGAGGAATTCCTCAATCACAGCAACTCTCAGACGACCACCTATAGAGTTATAAAGGAGTTTTCATCAGTTGGAAGAAAAAAGTCACACCAAAAAAAAAAATTGCAAAGCCCTGAAATTTTGAAGATGCACTAGAACTCTTAGGTATTTGAGGGAGAAGTTTGAAGGTAAGGAGGAGGGAGAAGAGGAAGAACAAAGAATTTTCCCAGGAGGCTGACTAGACTAGTGGATAATCTTGCAGGGAAAGAGGTAAGAATACATATGAGACACTTAAAATGAAACAATTAGAATTAGAATATACACTTAGAATGATTTCTGGAAGAAAGTCAACTGGTAGTTTTATTCAGTCATTCTATGCCACTTCCTTCTTCCCTTTAGAATTCACCAATATAAGGGGAAAAGAAATTCACACTCAAAAAGAAAATTCTCACTCACTAGGGTTAATGTGGTTTAACAGGCAAAAAGTCTCACACTACTACATATCCAAATATGCTAATAAGCAGGGATAATCAGAAAACTTGTATTAATTTCATTTAGACTCATTTTTTTAAAGCATCCTTCTTTTTTTTTAAGGTTTTTGCAAGGCAAATGGGGTTAAGTGGCTTGCCCAAGGCCACACAGCTAGGTAATTATTAAGTGTCTGGGACTGGATTTGAACCCAGGTACTCCTGACTCCAAGGCCGGTGCTTTATCCACTACGCCACCTAGCCGCCCTAAAGCATCCTTCTTAAGGAAAATAATGCAACATTGATATGCTCCACTTTATGGAAACAAGATTTAAAAATATAAATTTAACAAACAAATTAGGAGTTATTTATGCAGTCACAAAAAGATAGTTTCTTTAAAGCGCAAATTCTACTGATGCATTTCAAATTTTGATTCAGTTCAAAGAATGTTACCTGTATACAATTTTTCATGAAGTATTTAATTTGGAAAAATAACCTGCAACCTTCTGATGAAGACAGAATGTTTCCATGACAGTGAAAAACTTGACAAAAATAGGACAAATTATATTTCTGTGAAAGGACTTATCCAGTATGATGTTTTCATAGCAATAACATAAACACTAAGTTTTCATTAAATTTCAAGCAGAGATACAAGATATTATATCTAAGTTTTAATATTAAAAAATAAATTCCTAATAATATTAACGAACTCTCAAATGCAAAGAAATCTAACAAACACTCACCTTGTCTTTTATAAATGAATCCACCATCATGCCTACATATTCTTTAGGTTATATAAAAATTAATTCACCATCATGCTAAGATATTATGTCCTTTTTGAAAACAATAGCCCTCAGGAATTAAGGTTCAAAAGTGCCTGAATCTCATCCTTTATATTTGAATTTGTTGTCTTAACTGATGCTACCTAACATATAGTGGTCATTGGGAAGCTTTCCATATTGTTATCAGTAACATTAACATTTGTTCTGGGCAGTCCTCATCCAAATACATACAACAATATGACTGCAGGATGGGGGTGGGGGATGCATATTGCCATAATGACATCCAATTCCAAATAATCATGTCATTGCATTTACCAGGTCCGTTAACTCAGTTCCAACATCCTAGCTCTCATGCTATCACACACAGTTTATATTTCCAGTATGAAACCACAAACAATTCTCATGAAAGTCAATGCTGAAGATCTATATGATGTGATTTCTCCTCCCAAATCTTCAAATGACATGAATAAGAGGAGTGAAATGGGGAAAAATCATTTTCATCATTCACCATCTAATAGCAATGTTCCGGTAAAGACAATGGAACACATCACAATCCAATGTCCAGTTTATAAATGGGAAAGAGATATCTAAGTAGTTATTTTTTTTTTAGTTTAGCTATATTGAAGAAGTCTCAGTTCACTCAACATCAATCTCATGCTTCAATGTAAGCAGACTTTTGACATCACAAATGTTGCCCTCATGCAAAAAAAAATCCCCTCCTTTTGCATATTTTTTTTGCTTTATTGTTTTCTTTCACTTTTACTAAAGTCAAAATTTCACAGAGAATAAGTTTATAGAATATATTACACACTGAAGCAGCGCCTGGTTTAATCAATTTTTAAACTGAATTATCTTTTTCTCTCAATGAAGCTGATGAGTACAGATTGGCTGTGTTCTTTAACATTATGTGACAGATGTTTTAAAAAATCACTTAAACTATTTTGCAACTGAGATTCACTTACTTTTGTAGCACAAAATCCTTTGTTTTTATTTCCTTATAACATCATGGATATTTGCTATTGAATATAAGTAAAAATAAAATAGATAATGTCATTTTTTTCTATATATCTATATCAATCAGCAAATATTTTTCTCTTGCAAGTATTTTAAAGAATCAGCTTGCTTAGAGCTGAATAATAGTGAAAATGACATTGATGATATTTTAAGTGAAGTAAATGCATCCATGCAAAACAAATGGGTTGCTGCAGGCTACACAAGAGCTCTAACAACTCACTAACATTGAATTACAAAATGCAAGCTATATCATTAGCCTTACCTTAAGCAATTTCAAGAAAATCTATTCATCTCTAAACATTATACATGTTTTATTAAACTTAATTATATTTATGTCATAAATCATATTCAATCACTGTAGTTACCAGTTCCCTCAGAGAGGCCCAGATTATCCCTCAATAACTCAAGAGGAATATAAACTTTCTTGGAAAATAAACTGCTTTTATTTATTGAACAAGCTTAAATTTTACTGGGCATTTTTGTTTACTTCCAAACATAGAGTTTTGTTCAAAAAAAAAAATTCCCCACAAAGAATGGGTCATAGAAAACCCTCAGAAAGATGTCAAAATTCAGTAACTACTTATCAGGCAGAGATTCTACACAATTCTTGGTAGATTCTGTACCCAGATCTATAAATGTGACTTTTCCTCAAAATTCATCCCCAACTCTTCAAAGAGTTAGGACAACCTCAAACTCAGATTTTAAAAGTTTAAAAAGAAATTAATAAAACTATGCTTCAAATTGACTTCTTTCAAGAAAGCCTTACATTATTGTTGATGAACAAAATACATTAAGTAATTGCTTATACAGTAAAAGGAAGGTAAAAGTGGCTTTCCTATTAAGCATAAACTGCAACATAAAAACAATAAAAATGCAATCTTGAATTCCTGTGAACCTTGTGATAACAATGTGTTATATGTTTATTTGTATGGGTATAATAACTTAAAAGGGGGGTGGGGTGGGAGAGAGACAAGGCAGCCAGTTTGGATTCTGACAGCAATGCAGTAGAATTTAAAATATTGTGACTAGAATATTTCAGAGCCAGCTAAGCTAACCGTACCATGTGTTAACAAAGAAATACCAAGGTGTTTAGTATAAAGATAAACAATTCTTTTCCTCTCAACAGAAAGACATGTGTGCCAAGGATTAAAATTAAATTGTACACGCCTGGTTTCTCTTAACCACGGTTATAACATGATTTATAGACACAGTTTTCATTTTTATACATGTGTCTATACATGAATGTTACCAGTTTCTCATGAGCTATAGATGCTTTGTGTCAATTCTAGTGGGGGCTTATTCTCACTGGGCAGAATCAACCCAACAATGACGCTTTTGTTTGTCCATCTCTACGACCCCTGGCTCTGATTCAGCTGGCTATGAGCAGACCTCAAACTCCCCCCAAGAGCAAAGCACAAAGTAAAAGGGCAGAGGACTTTTCAGCACACACGCATCTATCCCTTTGGTCCCTGGGAGACGTCGTTAAAGCACCCATTAGTGAAAACTAGGAAAGCTAATTTCACCGGTGCCAAGGAAGAAGGCAGTCAATTTCTTCAACATTCATGAAAACACGAATGCACCATTTTTCTCCTGATTTTTTTTTAACTCTTCTCCCAAACAAATGTTGCCTAGAAAAAAAAGCTCAGCGAGAATAGCGGCTGCCCGCGGTTGTCAGGACTTTAACGGAGCCGGAGTCCCTGCTGGTGGGCGCGGGAGACCGAGGTCTGGGGGCGGGGGCCGGGGCCGGGGCGGGGGCCGGGGGGCCGGGGCCGGGGGGCCGGGGCCGGGGGGCCGGGGCCGGGGCCGGGGCCGGGGCCGGGGCGTGGAGGCGAGAGGAGCCCGGTCAGAAACGAGACAAACAATAGGCGCTGCATCTCCGGGAGGGGGCTCGGACCAATGCAGAAACTAGGCGCAAAGCGATGGCACCTGCGTGGCGCCGCGGGCAGAGGCGGGGGCGCAGGGGCGGCCAGCTCCGCCACGAGGCGGCACGGCGTCCGCGCGCCCCGCGTCGCCCCCTCCCTGCGTTCCAACCTGGGGAGGTCGGGCACGGAGAGGGGCCGAGCCCGCCGCGGGGCCAGGATCCGTCCCGGGCACGCCGCGGGCGGCGAGCCGGGCGCCGAGCCCCGCTGCGTCTGCGGGCAGGGGTTCGGCCACAGGCGTTTCCCGCTCACGCGCGGGCACACACGCACAGCGCGTCCTACCAACCCTCCAGAGTTCTCCCGGCTCGTGGCCCCGCGGGGCCGCCGGCGCGGTCGCTCCCCATCACTGCTCCCGCATCTTCCGTGCAGGGGCTCCCGGGGCCCGGGGCCACCTCCCGGCCCGAGCCCCTGCTCCCCCGTCCGTGCACACGCGCACACGCACACACTCACACGCGCACACGCACGCGCCCCCCACTCACGAGGGCCCCCCGGGGCTGCGCTGGCGCTCCGCGGGCCCGGCCCGGCGCCCTCGCGCCGCCCCCCCCCCCGCACCCGTACCTGCCGGCCCGACCGCCGGGCTCCGGCGGGGCCCACACTGGCCGGCGGCGCGGGGAGCGGGACGGGAGCCTCGGCCCTGGCCGCCGCCGCCCGCGGCTGCACCATCTTCCTCCCCGCCGCTGCGCCTCCCCGCCCGGCACCCGCGGCGGCGCCCGCTCCGGCTCCGCTCCCGATCCCCGGCCCCACCTCCCTTCCCGTTCCCCTCCCACCTCCGCGTGACGCGCCGCCGCGCTGGCCGGGGTCGGGCCGCGCGTGGGGGCGTGTGCGCGTGTGTGTGCCCGCGCGCGCGCGCCCGCGCCTCGGCCCGGGGGCGCCTCCGCGCTGCGGACACACGCGGCCCGGCGAGGGCGAGGGCGAGGCCGGGAGCAGGCGGGCCGGGGGCCGGGGCCGGGGGGGGGCCGGGGGCCGGGGCGGGCCGGGGGCCGGGGCCGGGGGCCGGGGCCGGGGCCGGGGGCCGGGGCCGGGGCCGGGGCCGGGGCCGGGGGCCGGGGCCGGGGCCGGGGCCGGGGCCGGGGCCGGGGCGGGCCGGGCCGGGCCGCGACAAGCTATGACGGTGCAGCCCAGCCGCTGCCCCTCGGCACCGCCCTCCCTTCCCGGCCCCCGGCCGCCCTTGGGGGGCTCCGATGACACAGGTTTTGCGGTTCCCACCGAAATACGCTGCAGTGAAATCTGTAAACGCAAGGGGGAAGAGCTCATGGAAGAAAAATCTGGCAAGTTTGCCCCTCCTGGGGGCACGCTGCTCAGCCCCCTGGGAGAAGGGGGGATGGGAGGGGGCTCCAAAACCCCCTGAAAAGACTTTATATTATTTTTCTCCCACTTTCTTCCTTCAGCGAATTAAAACTTTATACAACTGCATTTGGTTGTGTTTTAAAGAACGCATTTCAAACAGAATAAACAAATCAGCTAGGTGTGATGGAGAGCGGCTGGACTTTGGGGGAAATTCAGTCTTCCCCTAAGCCCTTCCCGGTTGTCTGTCATCCTGGGCAAGTTATTTAAACATTCCTTAGTTTTTCCTCATTAAGGAGGGGCTTGAACTTGATGCTCTAGAAGGTTCCTTCCACTTCTTAGTTCTAAAAGATAGTGATAGCATAATGTTAGCTAGATCTGCCCTACTTGGGTAAGGACTCACCAATGACAAAAGCTAGAAAGTAATATGGTAGAAATTCGGTTTACATCAAAACTTTACACCGTTTATCAAAAGTAGCTCCATCTGGATGCATGACTTAGGTATGATTGTTGTCCTTCCTCCTTCAGAGGATCAAAATGACATCACTATGTTGGGACCAAACCACAGACCTCTCTCTCTAGGCTTGGAAGGGTCTTCCGCTGGTCACTTAACAAATAGTCCACATGAACATTTAGAGAGGGAGATGGCTCTAAATGTGGCAATCTCACATTTCTTTTGAAATCCTGCCTTTGATGTAGGCACGTGATATTGAATGGGCCTGCACCAAAGTCTCCCATGTCTTCCAATCAATTCCAAAGATCTTCAGAGAAGCCCTGAGAGTGGCCTTGTATCGTTTCTTCTGACTTCCATATGAGCTCTTCCCCTTGTGACAAAGAAATAAGATGGCATAGTGGATAGAGTGCCCAGCCTGGAGTCAGGAAGACTCATCTTCCTGAGTTCAAATCTGGCCTCAGACACTTACTAGCTGTGACTCTGGACAAATTCCATCTCCTCATCTGTAAAATGAGCTGGAGAAGGAAACCGCAAACCTTTCCAGTATCTCTTGCCAAGAAAATTCTAGGGGCAGCTAGGTGGCACAGTGGATAGAGCACCAGCCCTGGAGTCAGTTTAGTAAGTTCAATTCTTGGCCTCAGACACTTACTAATTCCCTAGCTGTGTGACCTAGGGCAAGTCACTTAACCCCATTGCCTTGCAAAAAAAATAAAAAGAAAAAATTCTAAATGGACTCACAAAGGGTCAGATAGGACTGAACAACCATAGAATCACAAACAAATTAGAGGAATAAAAAAAGAAACTTCCTTTTAGATCCTAGGGGATGGGAGAAGAATTCATGAGCAAACATGGGATACAGAGGCTCACACAAGATACAATGGCCAAGGGTGGCTAGGTGGCACAGTGGATAAAGCACCCACCCTGGAGTCAGGAGTACCAGGGTTCAAATCCGGTTTCAGACACTTAATAATTACCTAGCCGTGTGGCCTTGGGCAAGTCATTTAAACCCCATTTGCCTTGCAAAAACCTAAAAAAAAAAGATACAATGGTCAAATTTGATTACATAGAATTGAAGAGTTTTTATATAAACAAAACCATAGCAACCAAAATTAGTAGTGGAATATAAACGGGGGGGGGGGGGGGGGGGGATCTTTGCAGCAGTTTCTCTGATAAAGATCTCATTTCCAATCTATAGCTAATGACAGCATTTATAAGGATTTATAAGCTTTAAGGCTCTGCAAAATGCTTTTCAAATATTTCACTTTATACTCACAACAACCCTGTAAGTCAGGTGCTATTATTATACCCATTTTATAGCTGAGAACCCTGAGGCAGACAAAGGTTAAAGTGACTTGTCCTGGGCAACTCAGCTAGGAAATATCTGAGGGTAGATTTTAACTCAGGTCTTCCTAATTCCAGTGTAATGTCTATCCATTGTGCCAATTGGGAATTAATTCAAAATCATAAAAATAAGAGATATTACCTAATTGATAAACAAAGGATATGCATAGGCAATTCTTTCTTTTTTTTTAGATTTTTTTTTGCAAGGCAAATGGCGTTAAGTGGCTTGCCCAAGGCCACACGGCTAGATAATTATTAAGTGTCTGAGACTGAAGGTACTCCTGACTCCAAGGCCAGTGCTCTATCCACTATTCCACCTAGCCGCCCCTGCACAGGCAATTCTTAAAGGAAAACAACTAAGTTTTCAATAAACTCATGCACAAAACATGCTCCAAGTCAGTAAGAGAAATGTCCTTTTTAAAGTAACTGAGTGGCTATAGGAAAAGAGGCACATTTTATTGATGGAGTTATACATGAGTACTACTGAAAAGTAATTTAGAACTATGCCCCAAAAGTCATTCATGTCCTTTGATCTAGTGATATATCTACTGGGCCTTTATCCAAAGAGATCAAAGGAGAAGGGAAAAGACAAATAAATATAACCATTTATAACACCTTTCCTGCAGTGGCAAAGAACTGGAAACTTAAGTGTTGCCCATCAACTGGGGAGTGGCTGAACAAATTTTGGTATATCATCTGAAAATAATGAAAGTTTAGAGAAAGCTTTAAAACCTGAAAAAATTGATATGGAGGGAAGATGGCAGAAGCAGGAGGCAATTCACAAAATAATGATAAACAAAAATTTTAGATCTCCAATCAATGCAATGACTAGTCCCTATCTCCAATCAATGCAATGACTAGTCCATATGATTGATCATGATCTATGTAGGCTACCTACCTCACAGAGAGAAGACAGGTTTAAGATGTAAAATAAGATATATGGTTTTTAGCACATCCAAAGTGGGAATTTGTTTTGCTTGATGACATATATTTGATACATGAGTTTTGTTTTTCTTTGTTTTACTTCATTTAAATTTAGGGGTTGGGATGGGAGGAAGAGAAAATAAATATTTGAAAAGCAAAGAAATTAAATATGGTTATTCTAGGAAAAAAATAAAAGCAATGCAATAGGATAACAACTTACATGGTCCCCAACAAGGTAGGTTCTTAGTCCCAGAAATGAAGCAACACTTGAGCCAAGGAATGGCAGATTTAAAAAATCTTGCTCAGACAGGAAATGTGTTCTTTTTTTTTTTGGAGTGTGAGTGGTCTTTTTTTTAACAAGTAAAAACCTAAAGATGCCAAGCTTTAATGAAACAATTCAAATTCTTACAGCAACTATATATTGAAATTTTCATAGTAATATGGGGTACCCACATCCCTTCAAAGTGATAAAATTGTCAGTAATAATCATGTTCATTTTTTCAAACCTATAAGCTCAAAAGCCCCCCCCATGTTTCTTTTTTACCAGATCTTACCAGATGACCATGAATTAAAAACAAAGCCATCCCATGAAACAGAATAGCTGAAACCAGGTAATTTTAAAAATATTAAACATTCTTACGTTCCATAGGGATTAATTACCACCATTAACCACAATGTTCGCCCCAACAAAGCAGGAAGAGAATAGATCAATTATTCTCATAAAGCTTCAAAGATACTGCTGATACTATAACTAGAGAATATTGAACTTTTCTGCACAAGAAATACGATAATCAGAGTGGCTAGGTGGTGCAGTGGATAGAGCACTGGCCTTGGAGTCAGGAGTACCTGAGTTCAAATTCGGCCTCAGACATTTAATAATTACCTAGCCATGTGGCCTTGGGCAAGCCAATTAACCCCATTGCTTTGAAAAATATAAAAAAAAAAGAAAGAAAAAAAAGAAATAGGATGATCATTGACATGTACAACAATTCTTAAGACTATTTCTTCTCAGCAATGGAATCAACTGAGATACAAGAGCAAACAACGTAGTGGACATTTTCTTCTTCATTCAGCTAGTCCATCCTTCCTTCTTCTTCCTCCACTTTCTGAAATCCCAGGATTCTTCCTTCTGAAATTTCCTTTCTGGGCCTTTACAGATGGGTTTTGTCATATTTCAGGGGGTCCTTGAATTCCTGGCACCTAGCTGAAGACCTTATACAAAATGGCATTTAATATAAGAATGTTGTATTAAATTGAACTGAACACTAGACACAACTGGCATAGACTATACTCAGTTATTGGAGAGGTGAGTATGCATGAATATTTATGTAATTGAGGAACTTTGTTTTTCCATTATTTCAGATTCTCAAATGTCTCGCAGTCGTGAGGCTGAAGGCAGTTAGAGTGGATAAGCTTGTACCTGAAGTCAGGAAGGCTTGGGTTAAAATCTTGCATCATTGATAGCTGTGTGACCTTGGGCAAGTCACTTAACCTCTGTCTACTTCAGTTTTCTCATCTATGTGGTGACCAAATGAGATATTTGTAAAGAGATGTGAAAACCTCTACTACCTATTATTAATATAAATCAAGTATTTATTACCTTACTCTGGGAAAGTAACTTCATCTATTTGGGCCTTCTCTGAAATGAAGGGGGTTGCCTGAATTATCTCTAAGGTCTTTTATGGCTCTAAATCCTATTATCAATATCATGTCTAGTGTTTTGAACCAAAGTAACATTTTTGATTCAGTTACACAGTGTATGACATTGGATAGTTTCACATTAAGGAGTTCAAACTTTCCGTGGGATTATGGTTGCTAGGTTCAGGATCTTTATAAAGTCATTTTAGAATTTTTTTCCCCTTTCATTTAGTAACTTCAGCTGTAGGGTATGATTTTTAAAAGACAGTTTTTGTAAAGGGCAGCAAATTTCTTCTTTTAGATAATGTGAATTTCAGTTCTGCTGACACATTGCCTTTTTATTCTTGTCTTTTTTTGTTTGTTTGTATATCACAGAATTTGGAATAAAAAATGTTATGTAAATTTGTTTGATGTGGTTGTTCTAAACTTTAGTACAATTACTTTTAAGAGTTGCATCCCTTTATCTCTGAATGCTTCCAGGTCATGGAGCCCTACTCTGTCCTGGCATGGGTCCCATGACAGACTTCTTCCTTTTCCTTCCCTGGGCAAAAATCAGGTCATTCCATCACTTTCCTTAACTTCTGTAGCTAATTTCTCTGTGCTCTCTATGCTCTAAGACTTCCATATACATGTTCTATGTTCAGAGGCCTGTTTGATTTATTCTCTGGTATTTACTTCTCTTTTCATGCCATTTATCTTTTTGTGTAATATCTTTGATCACAACCTTATGCTTTCAATATTATTTCTGCCATTGGTAATGATTTTTTCATAGTCTATCAACAAAAATTTATTAAATTCCTACCATTATTTTAATTTTGCTAGGCACTGGGGACATAAAGACAAAGAAATGTCTTTGGGATCCTGAAATGAACCTAGTGATAATAGAGGCATTTTTTAAAATAAAAACTACAGAACAGAATGCAAATGATTGAAAAGGAATTCAGTTCAGGAATACTTTCCTTTTCACTAAGTTTCCTAAGAGTTATCTGCCTTTGTGATTAGACTGCTTCATTTAATATAAATAAATATAAAGTGAGCAAGGAAAATATGCTATCTCTTTTATGGCTTATTTGTGAAGGGATCTTAGGGAAGATTTTATTTTTTATTTTTTGTTAAGAAACCAATGTTTATTTTCCATCCGTATTTTTCCAACACTATTAGAGCATCTGGGTAAAACTTAGGACCACTGTGTAGTAGTTCCTACACATTCAGTGGCCTGAGCAGTAGGAGCTGCAGACCAGTCCTCAGTAGCCGGCTGAGCACTCCAATCTTCAGTAGGGAACTGCTGAATGGGCACAGATGGCACCTGGACGCCCTCAGACCAATCAGCCACCTCTGGCTGAGCAGCAGTTAATTCTGGGGCAGGTGCAGTCCATTCACCCTGAAATTCCTCCTTTGTCACTGCCTTCTCAGCTGCGGCCTGCTCTTCCTTTTCAATCTCCTCTGGATCTCTGTAGAAGTAAAGATCAGGCATGACCTCCCATGGGTGCTCACGGGAGATGGTACCACGCATCCACAGGACTTCTTGGGCCAGCATCCACCACATCAGACCCACTGAGTGAGCTCCCTTGTTGTTACATAGAATGGCAATGTCCACATAGCGAAGTGGGGAGTCTGTGTTGCACAGTGCAATGGTTGGAAGGTTAACATATGATGCTTCAGTCAAAGGCTGATGATCTGCATGAGGATCAGTGACCACCAAGAGGCGAGGCTCCCTGAAAGCTGCCTGGATCTGGTTAGTGAAGGTGCCTGGGGTGAAGCGTCCAGCAATAGGTGTGGCGCCAGTGGCAGCAGCAAATTTCAGAACAGCTCTCTGGCCAGTGTTACTGGATGAGATAACACTAACATCAGCTGGATTTTCAATTGCAACAATGCCACGAGCTGCCAGCAGAAGCTTTTCCCAAGTTCTCTTCAAATTAATGACATAGATGCCGTCACTCTTCCTTTTGTAGATATACTGTTCCATCTGGAAGTCCAAATTGGTGCCACCCAAATGGGTGCCCACAGCGAGGAATTTGAGGACATCCTCCTCCTTCATCTGCAAGATATCCAGGGCTCCGGACATTGTGAAAGTTTCCCTTGAAAGTTACGATGGAAACCGTGAACAACGCCATATGTCCGGACCCCTCTTCTGGGCAGCGTGGAAAGCGGGAAGATTTTAGAGAGAAATAACACTTCATTGTGAAAGGCAAAACAAAATAAGGTTCTTTTCCTTACTGGTGACTCTGAAGAGGTAATAGTACAATTTGCCTCCCTTATACATCTAACCATTCCTTTGACAGTGCTTCCCAGTGACCTAGAGCTCAGTCTTATGAAGCACTTGGAGAAGGGTCCTGTAGTCCCAGACACAGGAACGTAAATAGATGATCCTACCTAACTAGTATTTTCTAGAATAACTAAGGCACTCCCTAACCTTTTGGGGGGAAAATATTAAAGATGGATGAAATTGCAAATATATAGCATGGCTATGCTTTATAAGATTTTCATAATACTGCTAATAATAATAACCTTAACAGCTAGCACTGTTACTTAAATAGTATTTTAAGGTTTTTAATGTTCTTTACATGTATACCTCAGTTGATAACAAATGGATAAACATTTGCAGATGAAAATATCTATTTTTATCATAAACACTAGCAATAAGTCACATCTATAGAGCTTTAATGCTTGCAGAGTGCTTTGTACACACTAGCTCTTTTGATTCTCATAATAAACCAATAAGGTCCAAATAACTAGCATATTAGATAGTTATAGCTCAAGATGATAAAGTTTCTATGGTATTTTAATATGTGAAACCAATCACTGGAAAACAGCATCTTGAGACTCTATTCAAATACTGTTAAGTGTAAGCAAAAATATTTTTATGAATATGTTGGGGAGCGTAAGTCACCTCAATCACTTGATTTCTATCACCCTACCACATCAATCCAGTTGATATAATTATATAGAAGAAGGGGTAGATTATAATAGAGATCATCAGATGTTAACATTTAAACAAAGTGCTAAGACATGTCTATGTCCTGTTACCCTTTTATAAAGTACTCTGTTTTCTATCATGAAATTGAAGGATTGCTAGGAAAAAAAGATTGTTTATGTTCCTGATGTTCGTTAAAAAGCAATTTTACCAGCTCCTGGGAGAGAAACAGAGCATAATTCTGCATAGCTAAATAATGAGTTCAGAAGACTCCATCTACAGCCCAAGCCTGAATCAATGAGATATGATGATCCCAAAAGCTGGAAGAAAAGGATTCAAGGATCTTTGACTCTCTCTGTCAAACAGAAAAACTGATTCAAAATGACATGAATCTAACCAGACTTAAAAAGAATCCAGGAGGGGAAAAAAACAAACGCAATTTTTTTTCTCTTTTGTTTTATTCCACAAAGAGATTATCCCTCACTACCCATCCTTCACCTCGTTGTTGACTTCAGCTCTGAAAGTATCTCCTAAGCTAGGTCAGTTTTGCCACAGATGAATGAGTTTTGAAGGCACATTTTAATTTCTGCATTCATTACAGCACAGCTAAATTGAATAGGCCACGTTCATGGAGAACTGCAGGAACTGAGACGGAACCAAGAAATCTGTTTCTTGAGAAACCTTTTGAGAGCTTTCAGATTTTGAGTCACTCTAAATAAGGTCTGTTAGGTTAAAGAATAAGATGTTCAGGGATTTAGGAAAGCAGTCTTCTGTCTTCTTCTTTCCCCCCTCCTTTCCCTCCTTCCCCCCTGTCAATAGGGAATTACTTTTATCCTAATACTTTCTTTTTCACATCTATCAAGAAGTTTGAAATGTAACTCAATTGGAAATAGTCTCAATGAACTGTGTAGCACAAATCTGAAACCTGAGGTACAATGAAATGTTCTTGCCAAGAGAGTAGATAGGTGTGTTCTACAAACATGCTACTCATCAGAGACTGAACATTGCAGTCTAATTCTATTTCCACAGAACAAAGAGTAATCCCTGGGGTCACCATATATTCAGTGTATTTGGGGGGGGGGGAATGACAAGAGCTGAAAGATTTGGAACTTCTGAACCACTTGACTAATATCAAATTGTAACTTGATGGAAAAACTAAAACTGTTTTGAGGAGTGGTGGGTGAGAAGCTGATATTGGATCATGGGGCAAAAACAATCTTGTCACGCATTGCCTTACCCTGTGGTGGTATGTACTGGTCTACACTAAGCAGGGGACTTTTGAAGAATGCTTCATGAAGGGGAACACTTTGGGATTTGAGGTCTTTGTGATTTGTAGAATCTGCTCTTGGAAGTGTACATTCAGCTGTGTTGACTTCTTTCCCAGAGATGACCAGGATTGGGAACACTTACTTCATTGATTCTGACTGTATAGTCCACAGCGTGTGATGATGCTTCCTTAACAAAGTAAAACACTGCCCTTTTTTCCCACTTGTTCTCCTTATAAAAGGGCAGAGTGTGTTCAGTGAAAGACAAAATTATCTACAGGCAGCTAGCTCCCTTTAAATCTATCTAAGGAAGATAATAACTCCATTTTTCTCTCACTTTCCCCTTATGGATCCAGTCGCATTTTCAGTCTTGTTTACGAGAGGAAGTTCACATCTTGAATTTAAATCAAGTGTTATTTCCACCTATGGAATTATGAAGTCATGTGTGGAGCTTTATGGCACAGTAACAGCCTAGAATGGTCAGGAGAGCCTATGTATATAAATGCACTCCATTTATTCTATTTATCAAGGAACAAAGATGAAGCAGTGTTTAGTAGACTACTAGCATCAAACTCAAATAGAAACAGGAGCTACTAGACCAAACCTAAAGATCCCAGTGAGGCTGCAAATTGATTTAGGAAATCACATATGTTTGTATATTATTTTTTATGAACATATAGAGACATTAAAATCAGAGTAGAACAACATTTTAATCTGGTTTGGACAACACCTATGAGCAGCCCTTAGGTTGCATGTTTAACACTTCTGTAGTAGACTAAACCCACTGTGTCTTGGGCATGTTACAGAACCATTCATTAGTTTTCTTTGGTTTTCTAAGCATGATACCAGAGACTGGATAAAAGAAAAGTTAATCGATGGCTACCATATTGCTGATAGGTGATAAATTAAAGGTCTATATATGAAATGGAGCATATTCTTCTACAGAGAGGGCATCATATTTCTATGGCTTTGTGAGTATGGGAACTCCTTTGATCTGACATAGACTACAGTCTGTCTATAATATAACAGGTATTAAGAGCCTCAGAAAAGTAAAGCCCATGTTCACTACACTGGTAAATATGAGAGCAGAGATTTGATCAAGGTCTTTCTGACTTTTGGTCAGTACTCTATCCACTACCCCCAATCTGCCTCACTCAGAATCAAACTATTTTCTATAAAACAAAGCAAAACAAAACACTTCATCCAAAATTCCAAATATAAATTGGCAAGAAAGGGAACCAGTTTTCACCTTCCCAACCCTCTCTATCTTTTACAGCAGGGTCACATGAAAAAAGAGATGCAGTCATCCATGGACTAGTGAGGCTGATTGTTTTAGTTTGAAAAATAGAAAACAGAATGGCAGAGCTTGAGATCTGCTGCTATTCAATTTGAATAATATTGAATAAATAATTAAATTCAGATGTGACTGTTCAAGAATCTTTAGTGACTCCCCATTGACATTATGATAAAAATAAAAACTGTCATCAATGGACTTTCACAAGCTGGCCTCAATTTATTTTTCTAGGCTGAATACAAATTTTTTTTCCATTCATATATTCTAACTTGTCTGCTGTTGTTGTTGCTAAAAAATACCAGAATGGTTTTTAAATAAAGTAGTTTTAAATGGAATGCTTTTTCCCTTTCCAGTTTATTTTTTATTTTTTTTTTTAGGTTTTTTGGAAGGCAAATGAGGTTAAGTGGCTTGCCCAAGGCCACACAACTAGGTAATTATTAAGTGTCTGAGACAGGATTTGAACCCAGGTAGTACTCCTGACTCCAAGGCCGGTGCTTTATCCACTATACCACCTAGCCGCCCCACCCCTTTCCAGTTTATTTTATAGATGAGGAAACAGAGACAAGGTTATGTGACTTGCCCAGGGTGACATGCTAGTAAATGTCTGAGGCAGCATTTGAACTCAAGTCTTTCTTACTCCAGGAGCACTGTCCCACCTAACTGCCCTAAATTCATCTACTAAACACTATTACTTTCACATAAACTTTCATCTCTTGAGTCCATGCTTTTGCACAGGCTGTGTCCCATATCTGGAATGCTCTTATTTTTCACTCAAGTTCCACATACTCAAAGAGTGCTTTTCTTGATTGAGTTGCTACTGTACCAACTCAAATCACTGTGTATTTATTTTATCTGTATCTCTCCAACTGAGTGTATTCTCCTTAAGACCAAGGGCTTTCTCATTTGTGAATTCTGTGCAATCATAGAATTATGGATTTGTAACTGGAGGAACATAAACCAGTCAATAAGCATTTATTAAATGCCTGCTTGTACCAGGCATGTATTAAAGAAAGGAAAAGGAGAGTCCTTGCCCTCAAGTCAATAGTCTAATGGAGGAGACAACATTCAACAACTAAAAAGAAACAAGACAAAAACAAGATAAATTGGGAGGCGGAGCCAAGATGGCGACAAGAAGGGATCCAGTCTTAGGAGCTCTCTGATAAAATTCATCAGCTAAGGACTCTAACTAAACTTTTGAGAGACAGAACCCACAAAGGGACCCAGTGAGGCAGTTCTCCTACTCAAGGTAACCTGGAAAAGAGCAGAAAGGCTCTGTTCCCGGGGTCGGAGAGGCAGCCTGCCAGAGGGGCACCCGCCAGAACCAAAGAACCTCAGCCTCCTGGAGGCAGCCCCAGGGCACTGGGGGTCTCAGCTCACAGCAGCGGGGAGTCTCCTGAGCTGCACCCCGAGGAGCACCGGGCACAAAGTGGGGGAACAGCGGGGTACCTCTGCCAGAGCTAGCACGTGGAGCCCAGCCCTCAGGGCACACAGCAAGCAGCATCTTCTTTCCCCAGCCCTGATCCAGGAAACAGAAGCCTGTAAGCAGGAGCCTCCAGGGCATGAGCCCATTGAGCTGAGGGAGGGGAGTGAAGAGAGACTGCAGAGCTCTGTCCTCTGCCCCTGAAACAGGACTCTGGGGCTCTGACCACATTCGGATCCTGACCACAGTCTAGGCCCCCCCATAGAACAGCAGCCCCCCCACATCAGCCCCTTGGCAGAGGGGGGAGCTTACGGTCATTCATAGACCAGGAGGGAGTACAGAAACTCACACAGTGAGACCCTTGTGCGAGTGTCCCAAAAGCTGAAGAAACACCCCAAACCAGGCCCAGGCTGGGAAAATGAGCAAGCAGAGAAAGAAAAAGAAGACTATTGAGAAATATTTTGCAAATGAGCCCAAGAACGACCAAAATACTCAGTCTGAAGCTGAGGAAGCACAAGCTCCTACATCTAAAGACTCCAAGAAAAACAGAAATTGGGCTCAGGCTATGATAGAGCTCAAAAAAGACTTTGAAAATCAAATGAGGGAGTTGGAAGAAAAACTGGGAAAAGAAAGGAGAGAGATGCAGGAAAAACATGAAAATGAAGTCAGCAGCTTAGTCAAGGAAATCCAAAAAAAATGCTGAAGAAAACAGCATGCTAAAAACCAGCTTAGGTCAAATGGATAGAACAGTTCAAAAAGCTATTGAGGAGAAGAATGCTTTAAAAAGCAAAATTGGCCAGATGGAAAAAGAGATAAGAAAACTCTCTGAGGAGAACAAATCCTTCAGACAGAATAGAATGCAGGGAGATTGATGAATTTAACAGAAATCAGGAATCAATACTTCAAAACCAAAAAAATGAAAAATTAGAAGAAAATGTGAAATATCTCATTGAAAAAACAACTGATATGGAAAACAGACTTAGGAAAGATAATTTAAAAATTATTGGAATACCTGAAAGTCATGATCAGGAAAAGAGCCTTGACATCATTTTCAAAGAATTACTACAGGAAAATTGCCCTGATATTCTAGAAGCAGAGGGAAAAATAGAAATGGAGAGAATCCACCGATCCCCCAGAGAAAGAGATCCCAAAAAACCAACCCCTAGGAATATTATAGCCAAGTTCCAGAACTCCCAAGTCAAAGAGAAAATAATACAAGCAGCCAGAAGGACAGAGTTCAAATATCATGGAGCTGCAGTCAGGATCACACAGGACTTAGCGGCAGCTACATTGGAAGCTCGTAGGGCTTGGAATACAATATACCAGAAGGCAAGAGAGCTTAGAATGCAGCCAAGAATGAATGACCCAGGAATATCCTCTTCCAGGGAAAAAGATGGACTTTCAATGAATCAGGGGAATTTCAAAGGTTCCTTTTGGAATGGCCAGAGCTGAACATAAGGTTTGATCTTCAGATACAGGACCCAGGTGAAGCATGGAGATTGGAGGAGAGGGGGGGAATATGAGGGACTTAATGAGGATGAACTGCATGTATTCCTGCATAGAAAAATGACACTGATAATACTCATATGAACCTTCTCAGTTAATAGAGCAGGTAGAGAGAGCTTTTATAGTTGAAGCACAGGAGAAAGCTGAATTCAAAGATAAAATATGGTGTAAAAAGGGAAATGGAATGGGAGAAAGAAAAAGGAGAGGGGGAATAGTCCAAGATATTTCACATAAGATTTTTTTTTATTACAATGAGCTATTGCAATGATATGGAAGGGGGGAGGCAAGGGGGAATGAGGGAAACTTTGCTCTCATCAGAGATGGCTAGGAGAGGAAACAGCAAATATACTCAATGGGGTATAGACATCTGGAGTAAGAAGGAAGGGGGAGCAGGGGGAAGGGGTAGGAATGTGAATAAAGGAGGAGAGGATGGACCATGGTGGGAGAGTGGCCAGATATAACACATTTTCTTTCTTACTTCTTGCAAGGTGCTGGGAATGGAAGGCCTGCCCAGGACCACAGGGCCAGGTGGATTCTGGCCCTAAGGGGTGGTATGGGGGCTCAGGGCTTCTTGGCCCTGGGACCAGGGATCTGTCTACTGTGCCACTCAGCTACCCTACACCAGAGTCATAGTGAAAGGAGAGAGAAAATAGAGTACATGGTAGTGGAGAAATAAGAAAGGAGGGAGTTGTGATCAGCAATGGCAACGGTGGAAAAATATGGAAATAACTTTTGTGATGGACTTATCATAAAGAATGAGATCCACCCATGACAGAGTTGTTGGTGTTAGAACAAAGACTCAAGCACATTTTTTGTTATAATTATTTGGGGGAGGGTGCAGGGCAAGTAGGGCTGGATGGCCTGCCTGGGGCCACATAGTGGGGTGATCTTTGGGTGTCTGGGGCCGGATTTGGACCCAGGTGCTCCTGGCTCAAGGGCCAATGCTCTGTCTGTCACCCAGCCACCCCTACTATTATTACTATTTTATTTTATTTTGGGTATTTTTTTTTCTTTCTTTTTTTTTTATGGTTTTTGCAGGGCAGTGGGGATTGGGTGGCTTGCATGTCACACGGCTGGGTGATTGTTGGGTTTACGAGGCTGGATGTGGACCCGGGTGCTCGTGGCCCCAGGGCTGTTGCTTTGTCCATTGCGCCACCTGGCCATACCTACAATTATTACTATTATTTATTTATATTTATATTTATATCTATATTTATTTATTTATTTGTTTGTTTATATTTATATTTATTTATTTTATTTTTATTTTAATTTTTATCCTCTCCCCTTTGTTTTTTTTTGCCCAAAGAAGAGGAGGGGTATTTTGTTTACTTGTAAGCAAGAATATTTTATTAATGTAAAAAAAACATTTGTACAAAATGAGAATAAAAAAATAAATTTAAAAAAAACCACGATAAATTGGAGATAACCCACAAAGGGAAGGCACTAACTTTGAGGGGATCAGAAAAGTCTTATTGTAGAAGTTGGATTTCAGCTGGGACTTGAAGCCAGGAAAAGCCAGGAGAGTTGGGATGCAGAGATGAGGATAAAGAATTTTGTGGGCATGGAAATTAGTCAACAGAAATGCCCACAATCAGAGACAGAGAGCTTTGTGTTATTGGTTTGTTCACAGAATATATAGAGGAGATTAAGCTGTAAAAATATTGAAAAGATCAAAGAGAGGCTTTTCCTAACTTTAAATGAAGCCTCTAAATGGACACTAAAGCCACAAAACAAGAGTGAAACAAGTTCTCACCTCAAGATAAGTGAGTAAAAGGGAATATACCCAGTGTAGACAGGAGAGCTGGAAAGTTAGCAGGAGGTGCTGAGCCACACAGCACAGTTCAGATTCAGGCTCGGTGAGCCAGCAGATCATCAGGGAGGGTCCCAGCCCCAGCTCAGAAGACAAAGTTGGGGACACAGGAACACTGGTGCAAGAAACAAACCACTGGCAATGAAACATAGGCAACACCCTAGGACAGCAGTAAGTTAGGGACCAGATACCAGACCTCAGCCCAAAAAAATTTGGGATTATACCCCTATGCTCAGGAGCAGAGCTGAAATATCAAAATGAGCAAACCCCGCCCCCCCAAAGTGATCACCATAGAAACTGCTATTCTGATAGGGATTATAAAAAATGCCATCTTAGAAGAGGAAAGCAGTGAAAAAATGCCTACATGTGAGGCCTCAAAGAGGTTTATAAATTGGACTCAAATTCAGAAAGATCTCTTAGAAGAGCTCAAAAAGGATTTTAAAAATCAATGAAGAGAAGAAGAAAAATTAAGAAAAGAAATGTGGGAGTGGCTAGGTGGTGTAGTGGATAAAGCACTGGCCTTAGAATCAGGAGTACCTGGGTTCAAATCCGGTCTCAGACACTTAATAATTACCTAGCTGTGTGGCCTTGGGCAAGCCACTTAACCCCATTTGCCTTGCAAAAACCTAAAAAAAAAAATGTGAGTCATGTAGGAGAATTATGAAAAATTGATTGAAGAAAACAAAGTCTTTAAAATTTAAAAGTGGGGTGGCTAAGTGGCACTGAATAGAGCACGAGCCCTGGACTCAGGAGGACCTGAGTTCAAATTTGACCTCAGACACTTAATAATTATCTAGCTTTGTGGCCTTGGGCAAGCCACTTAACCCCAGTGTCTTGCAAAAAAAAAAGCCTAAAATTTAAAGGTAAAAAGAAATCAACTCCTTTAAAAGTAAAAGTGGTCAATTAGAAAAGGAAGATAACCTCAAAAAGTAAAAATCAAAAAGAATAGGAAAACAATTCATTTAAAAGTAAAATTAACTAGAAAGGAAACACAAAAACTAAGAGAAGAAAATAAAATTCTAAAAATTAGAATTGGCCAAATGGAAATTAATGACTCTATGAGACACCAAAGTTCCATCAAACAAAACTAAAAGGCTTCAAAAAATAGAAAATGTAAAGTACCTCTTAGGAAAAAATGACTGATCTAGAAAAATAGATCTAGAAGAGATAATTTATGAATTACTGATCTACCTGAATGACAGAATCAGAAAAAGACCCTGGAAAATATCTTTCAGGAAATTATCTTGGAAAACTTCCCTAATATCCTAGAACAAAAATACAAAATGGTCCTTGAAAGAACCCATCAATCATCCCCAGAAGAAAAAAAAAATAAAAACTCCAAGTGATATTATAACCAAATTTCAGAATTCTCAGCTAAAGGAGAAAATACTTCAAAAAAAGCAATTTAAGTCAGGATTACACAGACCTTATCAGCTTCAATATTAAGGATAAGAGGGCCTGGAAGGGCAAAGGACATTGGATTACAACCAAGAATCACTTACCCTGAAAAATTCAGCATATTCTTTCAGGGGAAAAAGATGAATTTTCAATAAAATAGAAGACTATCAAATTGTCCCGATAAAAAGAGCAGAACTGAACAGAAAATCTGATATTTAAATACAAGACTCAATAGATGTGTAAGAAGGTAAATGGAAAAGGGGGAAAATTTTAGTCACTAAGATTAAACTGTTTACATTCCTACACATGAAGACAATACTTGTAACTCTTGAAAAGTGTATTTCTCTAAGGTCAGTTGAAAGGAGCATACATAGAGGGTGTTGGTAGAAACTGACTGTGATGTGATCAGACTTTTAACTCTTGAAGGTGGTATTTCTATTGGGACAATTAAAGGGTATGAGTATAAACTGATTATATCTTGATGATTTTTTTTTAGTTTTTTGCAAGGCAAATGGGGTTAAGTGGCTTGCCCAAGGCCACACAGATAGATAATTATTAAGTGTCTGAGGTTGGATATGAACTCAGGTACTCCTGACTCCAGGGCTGGTGCTCTATCTACTGCGCCACCTAGCTGCTCCTTAATTTGATTATTTTTATGGGTCTTGAGAACTGTATTTCTAATGGGACAGTTGAAGGGAGGATAAGGTGAAAGGAGAGGAAAAAAGTACAAAGGGGGGAAGATAGCATGGAAGGAAATACAGAATTAGTAATCTTTGCTCTCATTTCTCTTCTCAATTTTTCCCTCTACTTCCTTTACTTGCTTTTCAAAGTCTTTTTTGAACTCTTCCATAGCCTGAGATCAATTTCTATTTTTCTTGGAAGCTTTAACTTTGTCATCTTCTAAGGGTATATTTTGATCCTCCATGGGCCCAAAGTAGTTTTCTATGATCAGATTCTTTTTCTTGTTTGCTTATTTTCCCAGCCTATGATCTGATTTTTAATGTACTTTGGGGATTTGGGGATGCCTCCCCAGATACCTTAATTTCTTCAAGGTCTTACAAGACTCTCCTGGACTGTACTCTGCTCTGTGGATGATCACAGGCACTCCCCTTTGCTCTGGAGCTGTGAGGAGGGTCCCTGCTCTGCTATGCTAATAGGGGGCCCCAGTCTGTGACCTATATCTGAGTAAAGGCAAAGCAGCAGAGTCCTGCTGCAGGGATAGTAGAGACCTCTGCAGTTTCCCCTAACTCCTTACTGTCTGTGGGCTGAGCACTCTGGAAGCAGCTGCCTGGTGACTCTGCAGGTTGCTGGGGAGGGGCTGCCCTGAGGCCTGTGCTGGTCTGGGCTCCCTGCTCACTCTGGTGTGGCAGAATTTTCCCACTGACTTTCCAAGTTGTCCTTGGTGATCCCTGGGCTTAGAGGTCTGGAAACCACTCCTCCTGTCATGGACCCAGGTGCCCCTAGGGACCCAGGCGCTCTGTCAGCTGTTCCTGGAAGGCAACAGATCTTTCCTGCAAATTTTCCCAGTTGTCTTGGGCCAGAAAATTGTTTCACTCAGTTTTTCTGTGGGTTCTGTCACTGTAGAATTTGATTAGAATCATAATTTTAAGGCATTTGGAGTGGTTGGGGAAGAGCTTCTGGGAATTCCTGCCTCCACACTACCATCTGGGCTCCAAGAATTAGTACTCTTATGTTTTTTTTTAAGTTTTTGCAAGGCAAATGGGGTTAAGTGGCTTGCCCAAGGCCACACAGCTAGGTAATCACTAAGTGTCTGAGACTGGATTTGAAACCAGGTACTCCCTGACTCCAGGGCCGGTGCTTTATCCACTGCACCACCTAGCTGCCCAAGAATTAGTAATTTTTTTTTAAATTTTTATTAAAGATATTGGGTTTTACAATTTTCCCCCCAATCTTGCTTCCCTCCCCCCACCCCCACCCCACAGATAGCACTCTGTCAGTCTTTACTTTGTTTCCATGTTGTACCTTGATCCAAATTGGGTGTGATGAGAGAGAAATCATATCCTTTAAGAGAACAGAATTCTCAGAGGTAACCAGATCAGACAATAAGACATCTGGGTTTTTTTTTTCCGAATTAAAGGGAATAGTCCTTGTACTTTGTTCAAACTCCACAGCTCCTTACCTGGATACAGATGGTACTCTCCTTTGCAGACAGCCAAAAATTGTTCCCAATTGTTGCACTGATGGAATGAGCAAGTCCTTCAAGGTTGAACATCACTCCCATGTTGCTGTTAGGGTGTACAGTGTTTTTCTGGTTCTGCTCATCTCACTCAGCATCAGTTCATGCAAATCCCTCCAGGCTTTCCTGAATTCCCATCCCCCCGGTTTCTAATAGAACAATAGTGTTCCATGACATACATATACCACAGTTTGCTAAACCATTCCAAGAATTAGTAATCTTAACTGTGAATGTGAATGGAATGAAATCTCCCAAAGAATAGAAGCAGAGTGGAATAAAAACCAGAATCCTACAATATGTTTATATTTAATAAGAATTTATAAGAAATACATTTGAAGCAGAAAGATACACACAGGGTAAAGGTAAAAGGGTAGAGCAGAATATATTTCACTTAGGTGAAGTTAAAAAAAGCAGGGGTAGCAATCCTGATCTCAAAGAAAGGCAAAAGCAAAAATAGCTCTAAATAAAAAGGATATGAATGGAGAAAGACATTGTAAGGCTAAGGCCAACTAATAAATGTATTTGTGAAATTTTTTGAAATACTCCTTATAATGCCCATCAATTGAGAAATGGCTGAAGCTATGGTATATGAATATTATGGAGTACTACTGTTCTGTAACGAATCATGAAGACTTGTATGAACTGATGCTGAGTGAAGTGAGCAGAACCAGGAGAACATTGTATATATTAACAGCAACATTGTGAAATGATCAACTATGATGGAATAAACTTCTCATAGCAGTTCAGTGATCAAGGACAATCCTGAGACTATTAAGGAAAATACCATTCACATTCAGGGAAGAAACTATGGATTCTGAATACATAGCAACACACACTATGAATGTGTTTTTACAACTACTTTTATGGTTTTTCCCCATGGTTCTAATTCTTCTTTCACAACATTCCTAATATGAAAATATGTTAAACACAATTATACATATACAATATACATCAAATTGTTTGCTGTCATGGGGAGGGAGAAGGGAGGGTGGAACTCAATGTGGAACTCAAAAGCTTACAAAAGGGGAGCGGCTAGGTGGCACAGTAGATAGAGCACTGGCCCTGGAGTCAGGAGGACCTGAGTTCAAATTTGACCTTAGACACTTAATGATTAGCTGTGTGACCTTTGGCAAGTCACTTAACCCCTTTGAGTTGCAAAATATATAAAAAAAAAGCTTACAAAAGGATAAATGTTGAAAACTATCTTTGCATGTAATTGGAAAATAAATGAATAAAATATCTCCCCCTCCCCCCAAAAAGAAAAAAACAAATGAAAAAGTAGTAGAGAGCTAGGTCATAAAGAGTCCTTGGAGTGTGGGAATGGAGAAGGAATAGAGTATAGTAGTCATGATGTGGAGGTGGAAATAACAAAATTTGGCAACTTAGTGAGTCCAGCTCCCTTATTTTATAGATGAAGAAACTGAAGAAAAGGTGACTTGTTTGAAGTCACATAGTTAGTATTTGAGGTGGGATAATAGTTCTTCTTGACTCCTAATCTTTATCTACTATGGCATTCAGGGAGGACTAGCATCTCTAAAACTTGCCAAGTCCTTTTCAGGACTTGCCTTTGATCATTGGTGACTACTTTTTCACACAACTCTTAGTTGTGGCTCTAAGAAGCTGTTAACATATGCAGCAGTCTAGTAAAACTGTCTCTATAGACAGGCTAAAACAGATTTAAGGTAACCAACAGGCCTCAAATTCAATAGTGAGTTAGGGAGATATCTACCCCAAACATGCAAAGACTTTGATGGAATGGATAGATGAGAACAATTCTTCTAATAGTCATGAAAACAGCTGAAGCAGGCACCATGTAGCTCTTAGAGCTCGGCTAGACATCGAAGATGCCAAGGTCATCCTGGGTCATCACAAATCATCTTGATTTTTATTCTTCCATTGAATTTCAATGGCACTAGGAGAGAGAGTGAGACTAATGGCTTTGTGAAACTCTATCTCACTTAAATCTAATCCAGGCATGAATCAAGACACAACCCCATGATGTCATTGTTTCTCTTAAAACAATGGATGATCAATAACTACAATAGTATGGTACATAATACAACTGTAATAAATGTTTGTTGATTAAACAATAATTTGAAAGGTACCAGGTGATGGATACAAACACAAAAAGAAAATAGTCTGTGCCCTCAAGTAACTTATCTTCTATGGGAGAAATATAACATAATTACAGCATAAAAACAGTATGGATAAGGAAAACTGAAGAGGCAGAGAGCATTTAATTATGTATGCAGCAAGCAAATATTGATGGAGAAGATGCTAGAAAGGTTGATTCATTTTTGCTTTACATCATGATTCCTAAATAAGATTAACTATAAATAATACTGCAGTTTCTCAGAATATCATGGTGAGAACTGACCAAACGTCTAAATAATGTCTCCCCAAATTAAATTCTATCTGCATCTTTCCATATTAATGGATGAGAAGTTAGATTCTATTAAAGTTATAGCTGAGTACAGTGAACCTTTTATATTGGTTGGAAGAAACAACTAATGCTTGTTACATAGGCTTTAGTATATGATATAAGGCTCTCCACACATGTAACTATACACAATTTATGTAACTTTTGATATATACAAATCAGCAGTATGTGAAAGTTTCAGAGACTATTAGACTTGTCAAATAACTTAGATTGGAATTTCAGTTGATCATTTGATTTGGCCTTAGCCCAATTCCTTTTCTTTCCTTTTTTTTCCAGGAGTGGAGGAGGCAATGAGGGTTAAGTGACTTGCCAGGGTGACATACCTAGTAAGTGTCTGAGACTGTATTTGAACTCCTGACTCCAGGGAACTGTGCTCTATCCACTGTGACACCTGGACATCCCAGGCTAACTCCTTAATCCCTGTGAATCTTATATTCCTCATCTGGAAAACAATAATACTGTCATTCTTTTCATGGGGTTGATGTAAGAAAAATGATCTGTAAACTTGAAGGTGCTATATAAATATATATAGCCATGAAAACAGCTGAAGCAGGCACCATGTAGCTCTAACAGCTTGGCTAGACATCCTGTATGTGTGTGTGTGTGTGTACACACACACACACACACACACACACACAAACGGAGACAATCATTACATAACATTCAGCCATCAGTGTGATATAGTGCAACTCTTGGTTACAGTTAGCTCCAAGTAGAGAACTTCCTATAGATACATATGGCTAGTTTATTTTATATATATATATATATATATATATATATATATATATATATATATACACACATATAATATTTATAAGTGCACATGTCTTCTCTAGTAGAATGTAAGTTCCTTGAGGGGAGAGTCTACTTCATTTTTATTGTATTACAAGTGCCTCATAGTAGGAAATTAAAAAAATTTTTTTTGCTTAATGAATTGATTTATTGATGAGATACTAACATAGGAATGATACCTAGGTTCTAGTCCCAACTCAGTCACAATACAGTTCTTACTGTAGGCAAATCATTTAACCAATAATTCAGGCCTCAATTTCTTTCTTTGGGATTGGTGCCAAGTAGTAATGGGACTTTTTCCCTTACCCCATAATCAAGACATTGAAAAAAATATTTTAATTGATCTGAAAATATACTGATTGAAAAATTGATAGAAAAATATTTCTCCACTGTTCTGTAATCATAAGTCTAATTGCAAATTGTCAAATCTCTGTGTTATAGTAGGGGTATATTTTATTCAAAATATGTTGCTGTTGTTGTTGTTGATGTCCAGTTGCTTCAGTCATGTTCAACACTTCTTGAGCTCATTTGAGATTTCCTTGGCAAAGATACTGGAGTGATTTGCCATTTCCTTCCCCAGCTCATCTTACAGATAAAGAAGTGAGGCAAAAAGGGTTAAGTGAATTGCCTAGGTCACACAGATATTGTGAAGTCAGATTTATACTCAGGAAGATGAGTCTTCCTGCCTTTAGACAAAGCATTATAGCATCTGTCTGTCAACTTCTAAATGTACATGTACATTAATTTTTATATAAGGCATTGTGGCATGATGGAAACCTGTGAAGTCAGAGGACTTGGATTTTAATTTTGACTTTGTCACTTGCTAAAGGTCTCTAGACCTTTTTCCTCATCTATAAAATAATGGCATTAGACTACATGACCTTTCCACTTCTAAATCTATACTATCAACTTTTTGATACTACAAATTAACTTGGTGTCAAGCTCTTTCTAACCCTAGAACACCATTTCCTTAGCAGCTATTATGAAGGCTGACTAGTAGTCCACAGAACTTGTTTACTGGTCTGTAAAATATTTTTACTAACAAATATCCTTACATTTAAAAAACCTATAAACTAAAAAATAAAAATAAAACCCTGCTTATTGAAAAAGATGAATAATACTCCAACTTTGATGCAGTCATTATGAACAAGCTTTAATACTCAATTTCCAGGATGGAAGGGGTTATTTGTGTCTCCCTAGGTACTATGGTATCTATTTACAATCAACAAGTATTTGCTATGTGCCAGGCAAGTCCAGCCATCACTATCACCATCATCTCAAACTTCCATGACCCTTCAGTCTCTAATGGAGATAGTCTAGGACCTTGAACCTACCCTCCATACCACCAATCCTGCTTCCATACCAGCTCCTGGGGAGCAAGACCAGTGAAAATGTAGCATAGCAAATAATTCAGAGGATGCTTCAGCCATAGTTTTTGAAGACCTAGAAAAGAAATTTCTTGTCAAATTAAGTCCCTGGCATAGTCAAAAGATTTAAAATCAGAAATCAATAAGATTTACTTGGTGGGAATAACATTTAAAAAGACTATTTTGCTGCTGTTCTCTAAGGATCAAGGAATCTTTCCATCTGGAAACACTATAGCTAAGACCTCTTAAATGTGTAGTCTCCTCTACCAGAATGTGAACTTCTTGCTTTAATTTGCATTTATATATGGATTCAGTGCTTAATAGAGTGCTTTTTATATAATAACAATAAATGCTTTTTCTTTCATTAATGTGACCATTCAATCATTCAGGAAGAATAATTAAAAGGTTATTATAATAGTTTGGAAAAAAGTGATGAGACCTTCAATTTGAGTTGGGGCAATATGAGAAGCAGACTCAAAAAGTCACAAGAAAAAAATGTCAAGATATGGCAATTTGTTGGCTATATAGGATGAACAAGAATAAGGAGTTAATAATAACATAGAGGTAGTGCCCTGAGTAGAAATAGCTAAGTTTGGTAGTAAGATGGGTTCTTGCAGGAAAGATAATGAGTTCTGTTTTGAAGATATTAAGTTTAAGCTGTCTCTGGGTCATCTAATTTGAAATATCCAATAGGTCGTTGTTGATATAGAAGTGAGTTTTGGGGAAAAAACTAGGGCTGTATCACTGAGGAATCAACATAGAAATGCAATTGAATCCACAAGAATTGAAAGATCACAGAGCTCCCAACTGATAGTCAAAGGATATGAATGGACAGTTTTCAAATAAAAAATTAAAGCTATAAATGTATGTATGTATATATATATATATATATATATATATATATATATGACAAAAAGGGAAAATGATCACTGTTGGAGAGATTGTGGGAGGATTGGGACATTAATACATTGCTGGTGGAGTTATGAACTGATCCAACCATTCTGGAGAGCAATATGGAATTATGCCGAAAGAGCAATAAAACTAATCACACCCTTTAACCCAGAAATTCCAATTTTAGGTCTTTATCCAGAAGAAATCATAAAAAATTGGAAACAACCCACAAGTTCTGAAATGTTCATAGGAACTTTTTCTTGTAGTGGCAAAGAACTGAAAATTGAGGGGATGCCCATCAATTGGGAAATGGTTGAACAAGTCATGGTACATAAATATTATGGAATATTAATGCTCTATAAGAAATCAAAAAATGGCCAGACACTAGAGAAGCATGGAATGAATTACTGGATCTGATGCTGATGAAGGAAGCAGAATCAAGAGAACACTGCACAGATTAACAACCACATTGTGAGTTGATCATTCTTGATAGATGCAGCACCTCTCAGAAAGACAAAACAAAATAAAACAAAACCCTTCAGAATTTGATGAACACGATATTCATTTTTTTTTAAAAAAAATTATTTATTTAAGGCAATGGGCTTAAGTGACAACATTCACTTTTTAAAAAAATTTCTCTTATGTACTTCTTTCCCTTAATCCTAATTCCTCATACTGAAAATGACTAATCTGTAAACATGATTAACACAAATGTGTATGTACAATATTCACCTGACTGTTCACCACTAAGGGGAGGGTGGTGGGAAGGGAGGGTGAAAGAAATTGTAACTAAAAATATACATATGTATTTGGATGAAGGCTGAAAAACTTTCATAATATGTATTTGGTAAAATATCAATTTAAAAAGATCACAGAGAGAAAGAGAGAAAGCAAGAGAGATAGAGACAGAAAGAGACAGATTGATAGAGAATGAGAGACAGAGACAAAGAGATAGAGGGATACACACAGAGAAACAGAGAGAGAAGGAAACCCAGAAAGAGAGGAGGGTCCCAAATAAGGGTTTAGAGAATATTCACATTGAGGGGGCATGAAAACATGATGAACCAGCAAGACACTGAGAATCTTATCAGTCATAAAGAATAGAAGAAAATCAAGAGCAAGCACTGTGATCAGTCACTAAGAAAACAGTTGTAGAAACTATTTTCTTATGGCATCAGCCTATATATTCTATCAATCTATCAATAAACATTTATTAAGTATCTACTATGTTCAAGGCTCTGTGCTAGTCAGGGGGAAAATAAAGATACAAATAAAACTATTCTAGATTTCAAAGAGCTTACATTCTTATGTTTAAAGATTTGTTTCATTGTATAGCCTGGATTCCTTGCCAAGCCTGGTTCACTAAAAAAAAAATTTTTTTTTTTGTTAACAGGTGTTTATTCTCTTCTTATCACATTCTTTTCCCACTCCCTAAATGAGAAAATAAAAGAAAAAAATTCTAACATATAAACACAGTCAAACAAAACAATTTCCTACAAATGTCATGTCCAGAAAATGTTTGTCTTATTCTACTTATTAAGCCCATTGTATTTCTTATCAAAAGATAGTAGCATTTTTCACTGTCAGGCCTCCAAAAATATGTTTGGCCATTGTATTGATCACAGTTCTAAAATCTTTCAAAAATTTTTTGTTGCTATTATATAAATTGCTCTTCTGCTGTCTTCATTCTGCAACAATTCAAATTAGTCTTACCAAATTTCTCTGAAAGCATCCATTTCACTATTTCTTAAAGCACAGAGTAGTTTATCACATTAACATATAACATAATCTGTATAGCCATTCTCCAAATGATGGGGACCTTGTCAGTTTCCAGTTCTCTTTGTCATTACAAAAAAGAGCTGCAGGGCAGCTAGGTGGTGGCAGTGGATAGAGCACCAACCCTGGACACAGGAGTACCTGAGCTCAAATCTGGCCTCAGACACTTAATAATTACTTAGCTGTGTGGCCTTGGGCAAGCCACTTAATCCCATTGCCTTGCAAAAAACAAAACAAAAAAACAACTAAAAAAAAAGAGCTGCTATATTTTTTGTACAAATGGATACTATGCCATCTTAATTTAATCTCTTTGAAGTTAAAGCCTACTATTTGCATCCCCGGCTCAAAGAGTATGTACCTCCAGGATTTTGCATGACAATGCTGACAAGACTGAGAGGAGGGGGAGTTAGTTTCTGAGAGAATTTTGAAGAAAAAGAGGGTCTTGTCTCTCCAAAGATCTTGTACAAACTGCTCCCCTCATATAGGCAGTGTCTCATTAGGATTTGCATATAAGATGTTCAAGGTTTGGCTATAATTCTATTTTACATTTTTTGATCAACAAAAATACTAATGAAAAACATTAGGGGAAATTTTTAATGAAGAGAAAATGGCAAAAGATATTGTTTGGTTTTCCTAGTGAAAATAAAATAGTGAATCAAATACTTCAATTGTGCCCGTGGCTACGAATAAAAATGAAAGTAGAGCTTGACTGTCCCTCAGGAAAAAAAAAGAATTAAATTTTGTCCAGCAAATATAAAGCTAATTATTTAAAAACTAGATTTGTTTTCTAACCCAGGTCAGAAGATTGTTCTCCAAGATTACAGTTGAGTTGCTTTGTTAAACAAAGCTCTAAGTCAGCAAAGTTTTCCTGACATGGAAAGACAAAACATTTAGAATGAGAAAGTCAGTGGATCAATATTTTTAAAAATCTAAAATCTCTTTAAAATGAATTTCCAAAGTAGAATTTCTAGAGTTTGTTAATTGGATATACCACATGTGAAGGCTTTATATTGAATTATTCTCTGAATTTCTGTCAGCAAGAAACCATTTTCATGCTTACATATGTTCTATATTTTATGTGACATCTTTCTAGAGGCAGAAAAAATTGGGAGAAATCAAACATAAATACATCTGACTGTTTTTTCCCATTATTTTATATTATTGTATATATTTTTTAAAAAGTATCAAGTTACCCTAAATATAATTTCCTAATGTGGATTGCTTTTTTTCAATGATTAAAATAAATCAATGTCAAAAATTAAACATTTAAAAGTTACTGTTTAAGAATTACACATAATGGATACTCAAGTTCTTGCTGCTTAGTAATTACATTTCAAGTCTAGCTAGTTCAATGAGATTCTTGGAATAAATAGCAATGACTTTCCTGTATACCACTGTCTTCACTTATAAACAATGCATCCAGTTATAATTTTTGGAGGAGGAAAAATTTGTGATTTCATCTGTGAAGGCAATTTCCAAAGTGGAAGCTCTCCACTAATGCAGATTGGGCAATTATTCTGCAGCTTAATATATTTAGGAAGACTTGAGAGATCAAGTGATTTGTCCAGAGTCAAACATTCAAGTTTTGAGGTAGGACTTGAACTCAGTTCTTCCCAACTCCAAGGACTCTCTCAGTATATAAATCACCAACATTAAAGCCAGCAATACAGTTGTGGGATTCAAATAAATTAACCAGTTCCCTGATCTAAAGACTTGTTTTAAGTATACAAAGATACATCAAAAGATAGTTTAATATTTCATGCATTTAATATTAAAATAATAATAAAAAACTAGATTATGTTATATTACTCATGATAAGCAAATGGATCATTATGAAGGGAAAGCAGTCATGTGACCACAACAGGTAATGTTGGAACATATGCAAAACCAAAACTCATTCTACTTATTCTTTTTTTTTTTCTTCTACTTCCTTGGCTTCTGAAATGGGTGCTACAATAATCCTAGAAATCTATATCTCTATTGGTTCACTGTGTCCCAGTTTCCCATTGTTTTCTCTGTTCAGGGGACATGGACACACTCATAATACCTCAGGGGAATTTTGGGTGTAACATAAAGCAGAAACAAATGACAGTTTGTCAGCCCCTGGTTGTTTAGCACTTTTTCTCTTTACCTTATATGTTTATTTACTGAAGTAACAAAAATGAGGGAATTAAAATGTATTTCATTGAAGGTATATAAATATCACACGCATAGTTCCATCAATTTTTTTTCACCTATGGATGGAATGAACACTACTATGAGCACTTAGAAAATGCTGTTATGCAGATGAACATTAAAAAATAATGAATGTAAATTTGTGACTTCCACTTTGGGTGGCTTGCCCAGGCACCCCCTTAGAGAATACTCTGATTACAAGTGCCATTTTAACAACCGGTTCACTGAACTCAACATAAAGTTAGGTACATGTTGTCCTGAACTAGTGCAAATTGGCTCAGTTCTACCACTACAGCAACACTGATTATTTCTGGGGATTTTGTTAAATCATACCTCTCTTCTCTCCAGGATAGGAAGTAAGGGTAAAAAAGTTTTATATCTTAGTTTCAACTGATAAAGTTGTCCATAATTTCCTTTACTATGCATGGTATAGTCATTTGTTTTTTTAATGAATAAAGGTTATGTTGTTGCACAGCACTTGCTTTCACATACCATAGGGTCCAGCCAAACTGCTTTTCTTTTTCCTTATGTGAAATTCAATTTCCTATCTCCATGATTTTGTATTGGCCATTCTCCATATAATTTTTCCTTACCTCTGTTCAGAATCCCTAATTCCCTTCAAAACTCATATCATATATAATATAAGGCCCTTTCTCCAATAGGGAGGTGAGTTCTCTTCCCAAATTATCATGTATTGATTTTGTATTTATTTGGTATGTATGTTTCTCTCATTAAAAGCCAAATTCCTTGAGGCAAGGAAGGTCATTTTTGTCTTTATAGCCTGTGTCCAGTGCAGTGCCATATACCTAGCAGATCCTTTTAGGTTTTTGCAAGGCAAACGGGGTTAAGTGGCTTGCCCAAGGCCACACAGCTAGGCAATTATTAAGTGTCTGAGACCGGATTTGAACCCAGGTACTCCTGACTCCAGGGCCAGTGCCCCATCCACTACGCCACCTAGCTGCCCCTAGCAGATCCTTTTAAAAAGTGTCAATGTGTATTTATTAAGTCAATGTGTATTTATTAAGTGCCTAATAAATGTCATTTTTCTATGCTAGGGATACAAAGAAGCAAAAACCAATCTGCCCTCTCAAGGAACTTAAGAGTTAAATGAAGGAGACACCACACAAAGAACTACATACAAACAAAACAAGATAAATTGGAACTAGAAGGCACTAGCATTAAAGGGGGATTAGGAAAGGCTTCTTGTATGTGAAATTAAAAGGGGAGCCAGGAGGCAAAGATGAAGAAGAGACCTCGGAGACAGTTGGGAAAATGTCCAGAATTAGGAGTGTCAGTGTTACTGGGTCACAGAGTATATAGGAGGAAGTAAGAAATGTGGAAGGGGACCAGACAATGCAGGAGTTTGGCTGCCAAGCAGAGGATTTTATAATTGATCCTTGAGGTAATACATGGAGCCACTGGAGTTTACTGAATGGTGGTGATGGGAAAGAGTCACAGGCAGATCTGCATTTCAGCAAGATCAATTTGACAGCTGAATGGAGAATGGTCTTGTCTGAATGGCTACATTTTTGTTTGAGGCTTCCTGGTTTGATCTGGTTGATACAAGCAGTAACACTGAACTATTGAATCCTTTGAAACAGACAGGGTAGTGATGCACAGCTAATAGTTTATTTAGGATTAGGAGCCAAGAGATTTCTGAAATTATTTAGTCTAGGAACCTCATTTTATAGCTGAGAAAACTGAAACCTGGCTGAAGGACACCACTAAAGAGGGGTAGAGAGAGGATTTGAACTCAAGAACTCTGTCTCCAAATTCAATATTCTCACTCTACCCCTTTTAAAAAATATGTGTGTGTGTGTGTGTGTGTGTGTGTGTGTATACACACACACACACACACACACACATATATATATATATGTTGTCAATGGAAACAGAAAGGGTTCATTTCATTTTCTACTGTCTCTCTCTTAAGAGTCCTCCCAGAGAAGTAGACTCTTAAAAGGTAAAAAAAACTAGTTCAGGGGTTTTTCTCACATATTATCAGCATCTTAATAGCCTCAAAACAATAGTCTTTAGGAGAAAGACAATTTTTCCCAATTCTGTCGAATTCTGAGCTAAATACAAAATTAAAATTAAGTGTACCTAATTGATCACTTCAAATGTCTGCTGAAAGTCAGATCAAAGAACAGTAGTAATGAAATATAAATCTCTTCAAGAATAACATTGTTTTGAAATATCTAAAACGTTCAGTTTTGATGATGCAAGTACGTTTGTACCTTCATATACTGAGAATGGCAGAGTGAAATTGCACAAATAGAAGAATCATTCCAATTAGAATGCAAAATTTTAAAGAACAATGCATTTTCTCCCTGGAAGATGCTATTTGCAACCGGAGAAAGACCTGATAAATAGAAGTATGTATGAATGGTTATAGTATGGATTTACACACACACACACACACACACACACACACACACACACACACACACACACACAACTATCTTATATTTAAAAGGAATATCAAGTTGTACATATTAAATTTGCAGTTTCATGTACAATCTTTTTTTTCCTGTTTTATTATGTTCAGAATTATTTTTTTTAAAAAAAAGAACAGTGCATTTTATCAGTGCATTCAGATTTGACATTTTTTGAAAAAAAAATAACCTTTGATTACATGGAACTCCTTCCACCATTATAGACGACTATTTCTGTGACTTATAAGATTTAATATAGGAGATCTCAACTTAGGGACCACACCTCAATCAGGGATAGATTTTAGAGACTCTGTGAACTTAGGAGACATCTTTATTTTCATTAACCTTTGTATTCTTTTACAATCCTATGTATCTGCTTTGATGCATTTTAAAAAGTTATTCTGAAATATTATCAAGCTTCACTAGACTTCCAAAAGGGTACATACATACCACAAAAAAAAGTTAAGAATTAGAAATTGCCTGAGTGTACAAGAGAATACACAAGAGGTTAAATGACTTGCCCGGTGTCATTGCAGTTAGAAAATGTCAGAAGTCTTAAATCTAGAACTTTTTGAATCCAAGACCAGAACACATCCACTAGGTTGCTCTATGTATTTTGAAAATTGAAGATAAATAGGCATTTTTCTTAAATCTACATTTGGGAATCAATTTATTTCCTACACAAATCTTGTTAAAAACTGGAGCTCCTGAGGCAGCTAGGTGGCACAGTTAATAGAGTACCGGCCCTAGAGTCAGGACCTGAGTTCAAATGTGGCCTCAGATGCTTAATAATTATCTAGTTGTGTGGCCTTGGGCAAGCCACTTAACCCTATTGCCTTGTAAAAAAAAACCATCTAACCCCCCCCCCAAAAAAAACTAGAGCTCCAGATGGAAAGATGATTCCTTCCCTAGTTTTCTCTAGGATTCAAGGTCAAAACAAATATAAAAAGGATAATCAGAGCAATTAGGTTCATAAGCTTTATGAAAATAATTTTGAAAGTTCAAAGCATTTCAATTCAACGAGCATTTATTCAGGGATATTAAAAAACCAGGAATGAAAATGAATACTACCAAGGAGTTTACATTTAGCTCTATTAGGCCAAATAGAAGTTATCCAATTTTCTCAGGTCTCATTTATTCAAAACTTGATAATGATCTTCAGTTAATAATAGCTAACATTTTTGCAACTCAGATCCTACTTCCTGCAAGAGGTCGTTTCCAACTGTTACTATTGATATCTTTCTTCTGATATTACATCCTATTTACAATACTACAAAAATATAGTAATTTGCATTTTTGTCTCCATTGGAGCATGAGCTTCTTGAGGAGAGAAAATAAAAATGTCACCTTTTCCTTTGCTTTTCTTTGTATCCTCTGTATTCAGAGCTTGGTACACAGTAAAGGCTTAATAAATGATTATTAACAGTTGCAGTAATGTAGTTCTAGAAGATTTTCCCCTAATGTTGATTCTACTTAACACATGCATTTTTGGGCTGGGGAAGCAACTGGGCTTAAGTGACTTACTCAAGGTCACAATTGCTGAGAGTCACAATTAGTATTTGTGTTCTCTGGTGAAAGGTTTCCAATCATGAAATACATTATTATTCAAAAGTTCTTTGTCTAACCCAGGCAGGAAAAATGAAATGTATGAAAAAGATAGTATATCTGTACATATACAACATTTAGAACAAGCATGTCAGGTGACTAGTGTTTTAGTCCCAGAATTGAAAAGGAGCAAGAGAAGGGCAACTAGGTAGCAGCGGATAAAGCACTGGTCCTGGGGTCAAGAGGGCCTGAGTTCAAATCTAATCTTAGATATTAGCTATGTGACCTTGGGCAAGTCACTTAACCCCATTGCCTCACAAAAACCAAAAAAAAAGGAAAAGAAAAAGAGCAAGAGATCAGGCTAAAGTGTACTTCCAAGTGTACTTGGAAAAGTATATAATGTTTCCTACAACACTCTTCTACAAAAAAGTTTCAACTAACTGCAACAACCCTTCAAGTGGAGAGTCTTGAGGTACTGCGATTTTTCAGAATCAAAGTCAGAGGCAACTCAAAGGTAGGTTAAAGTGAGTTGCAGTGTTTTTCTAGGATGATCTTTGCTAAAGTGGTCAAAAGGATAATAACTATGAAAGGGAGGAAAGGTTCATGTGGGAACTGGGGAACCTCTGTAGAAAATTTAGGCTAGAAAATGAACAAGAACCATAGGATGAGAAAAAATGGTTTTTGATTTATACTATTAAAGGAGAAATACTATTCTTGATATCATGGATCTGTTGGAAGTATAATAAAAAGGATGGCCATTACCCAGTCTTTTTGTTTTTGTTTTAGGTAGACAATGGGGTTAAGTGTTGCCCAAGGTCATATAGCTATTAAGTATTGTCTAAGGTTGGATTTAAACTCAGGTGCTCCTGACTCCAAGGCCAGTGCTCCATCCACTGCCTCCTAGATGCCCCTTACCCATACAGACTTAACAACTGAAACATAACTACTGACAGCAGGTAGTTCATACCAAAATATGGTAGGGACTTCATCAATTCCCTCCAATGGTACAGATTTTTAAAAACAGCATTTTTTCCAGGCACACATAAAGACAATTTTTTTTTAGCTTTTGTTTTTTTTGCAAGGCAAATGGGGTTAAGTGGCTTGCCCAAGGCCACAAATTAGGTAATTATGTGTCTGAGATTGAATTTGAACTCAGGTACTCCTGACTGGTGCTCTATCCACTGCGCCACCTAGCTGCCCCAAGACAATTTTTAACATGTTTTTTATAAAATTTTGAGTTGTAAATTTTTCTGTCCCTCCCCTCCTCCTTTCCTAAAACAGTAATTTCATATAGGTTGTATATGTGCAGTTAGGTAAAATATATTTCCAAATTAGTCATTAGTTGTTCACAGACAGAACAAAAGGAAAAATCCATGAAAAAATAAAGGAAAAGGAGTAGCTAGGTGGCGCAGTGGATAGAACACCAGCCCTGGAGTCCGGAGTTCCTGAGTTCAAATCCGGCCTCAGACACTTAATTATTACCTAGTTGTGTGGCCTTGGGCAAGCCACTTAACTCCATTTGCCTTGCAAAAAAAAAAACCCTAAAAAAGAAAGAAACATAGTATGCTACAATCTACATTCATATTCTATCAATTCTGTCTCTAGATGTGTATAGCATTTTCTATAATGAAATTCTTTGGAATTGTTTTGGATCCTTATATTATTGACAAGATCCAAGTCATTCATTCAAAGTTCATCACTGCACAATACTATTATTAGTGTGTACAATGTTATAGGAGGTTCTCTTCATTTGACTTCATATTTCATGTCTTTCCAGATTTTTCTGAAATACACCTGCTCATCACTTATAGCACAACACAATTCCATTATATTCATATACCACAACTAGCTCAATCATTTTCCAATTGATGGGCATCCCCTTGTTTTCTAATTTTTTACTATTTTGAAAAGAGATGCTATATTTTTGTACATGTGGGTCCTTTTCCTTTGTTATGATCTTTATTGGATATAGACCCAATAGTAGTATTGCCTGATCAAAGGGCCTACATAGTTTGATCGCCCTTTGAGCATAGTTCCAAATTGCTCTCCAGAATGACTGAAGCAATTCACAACTCCAACATTGCATTAATGTCCCAATTTTCCCACATCCTCTTCCAACATTCATTTTCCTTTTCTGTCATATTAGCCAATCTCATGGGTGTGACATTTTAATTTACATTTCTCTACTCAATAGTGAGAGCAATTATATATAAAACTGTAAATTACTGATTTCTTCATCTGAAAACTGTTCATCTTTGATTTATCAATTAGGAAATGATTTGTGTATATATTATATATATATGAATAATCCATTTTATATCTCATAAATGCTATCTTCACTTTTCCATAGCTCTGACAGATAAATTACTTCTTGCTCTCCTAATTTGCTTATGGTGTCACTATATCTAAATCATATATCCATTCTGGATCTTATTTTAGCATATGATGTCAGATATCTAATTTCTGCCATATTGTTTTCCAATTTTTCTAGCAGTTTTTGTCAAATAGTGTTCTTACCCCAGAAGTTGGGGTCTTTGGGCTTATCAAACACTAGATTACTAGTCATTTACTATGGTCATTTGTATCTTTTACTAGTGATCTATAATTCTATGTCTTAGACCAATTGCAGATAGTTTTGATTTTTGCTACTTTATTGAAACCCATGTATATCTATCTTCATGACTTTGGTCCATCTTCTCTCAAAAGTGGCTGCCTTTCTCATTTTCTCCCACTATCAAGAGGATAAGGTGAGCAGGCAATGTATTTCAGACATGGGTGACAGCCAGTGCAAAAGCAGTGAGAAAGGAGAGATGCCAGATTTGGCAAGCAGGTCAATAAGGTGGCAGTGTAGAGTGCATGGAGGGGAGTAAAGAACAACACAACTGTCCTTAGTAAGGTATCAATAAGGACAATTTAAGGACCTAAGTTGATTGTTTTTTTAAAGAGGAAGGGTCTTCTACATGTCACCCATTCCAACATCTTTATTTTACACATTAAGAGATAAAAGCCCAGATCGATTTAGTGACTTAAATTCAGATACTAAATGACAAGTTGGAATTTTAGCATAATTCCTCAGTCCAAATCAGGGTTATAGACAAGTCAAAACTGACTTAGGTATTTTTTCTTGGGGAAGGAGAACAACCATGTTTAACGTATCCTTCCTTCAACTAAAAGATGAAAGGAAATTAAGGAAAGCATATGGAAAAGACAAACAACTTTCTCAATTTAACAGATCCTACTCTATATATGCTCCCTCCAATCTCTAGTTTTTTGCTAAATACACATCTAGTTCTAAAAATTCCAGAGGAAAAACCTTTACCACTAGTTCCACTCTGGCTGGGTGAAATTTGGAACTCACCCAACAGGGCTGAAAAAGCAGTTCTTTATCTCATTCCCTAGTTTCAGTCAGCAGCCATTACCTTACACCACACCTACTTCCTACAATTCCCAATGCAAAGATTAGCAGTCTAGTAATGGTTAGTCAACCTCCTTTTTATCCTTCTATCCCCAAATCTCTAGCTAATTAAAACTTTCCAGTATTATTTCACATTTAATTCTTTAGGGTCTGCAAAGTGTTTTCCCCAGACATGTTTGAGATTGTCCAAATAGTGTTACTTCTATTTCACAGAGGAGGAATTTGAGGTGCACTGAGATTAAGCCAGTTTCCCAGCAATACAACTATCACAGCAAAGAGCATTATAAATGGATCGCTAGGGTTAGCTAGGTGGAGCAGTGGATATAGAGCACCAGCTCTGAAGTAAGGAGGATCTGAGTTCAATTCTTGGCCTTAGACACTTAGTAATTACCTAGCTGTGTGATCTTGGGCAAATCACTTATCCCCATTGTCTTGCAAAAAAACCCAAAAACAAATCCAGGTCCTTCTTTAAACTTATTTAGGCTAAAACTACAAGTTGAAGGCCACCTTTCTGCAGGAATCAGGATGATTGTTTCAGATTTTTATCTTCAGTGGGGAAAATTGGGAAACGTATTTTAAAGCTCACTTTAAAGGAGATAACATTAAGCCACAATGTCAAAAAGTTCACCATATAAATCATTAAAAGTCAAGACTCTGGGGATGCAGGTGGAAAAGACATCACCACCGAAAAGGCTGCCTCAGGGGTAGGAACATTATAAAACTTGGGCAACTTGTGTTGCAACATTTCTTGAATTTTTGGAGTTTCCCTCAAAGGGGTAATGCCAAAACTTCTGCCAACAGAAAGAACTCTCTGAACAATGTAGTGATTATCAAACTGTCTTTTGTTGGTGGGGGGGAGGTAAGGGGAATTGTGAAATTCAAAAACCTTAAAAAAATGATAGGTAGAAACAGTTAAGAACACTGTAAAAAATCCCAAAATTGACTGGAATGAGATTCCCTAGCCTTATCTTTCTTCCTTCTTCCTTATAGAATGGATTCTTTTATCAATTTTTAAAAAAAATTATCTTTTATTTTTGACCTGAAAGATATATAGAAATATTATCTATTGTAGATAGCCTTTTGTACTCCATACATTCTTTTTTGTTTTGTTTTTGCAAGGCAATGGAGTTAAGTGACTTGCCCAAGGTCACACAGCTCAGTAATTAAGTATCTGAGGCCACATTTGAAATCAGGTCCTCCAGGGCCAATGTTTATCCACTGTGCCACCTAGCTGCCCCCTTTCCCCAATTTTAGTATCAATTTCCTTTCCCACAATTACCACCTGCCTCCTGAACCTTTATGATCTAAGGGAAAACAAATGATGGAACTTTATGGAGGTTCCAATCATCAGAGGGGAAGGGTAGAGAAAGTTGAGTGGTGGAGGTGATAATTCTGAGCTCATCAAGAATGCCTGATTGAGGTTAAGATAAATGATAAGAACAAGCACTTTCCCCCTCATAACTAGGGTTCTTCTTAAGATGAAAAAGGAACCCTTCACTATAAAGATATAGTGGTTACATTACTGTGCAGTATGAAATAACTGTAAATTTCCCAAAATGGAAAACTAGATATTTTAAATAAGGGTGATAAATACTGGGATTATTATGTATTGATAGCCATGAAGGATAAGCCTTGTATTTGGAGTTTTTTAAAAATGTATTTTTTTTCTATTTCACATTTGCAAAAATTTACATATTTCAGCTTCTGACATAAGACAAATGTAACACTGCAAAATGAAGACCCATGAACATGTTAATTTAATAAGTGGGACTAGCTAGTACCATTATCCTGCATCTAATATCATTATTTGTCTTTTATTTCAAATAACATTCTATTAGGTAAAGCAATTTCCCAGGGAGGCACTTTGCTAATATCAGTTGCACATGTAAATCATTAATGCTGTGAAACCCCTTATCTAATTTGCTTTCTCTTCCAAAGTGAAAGAGTTATTGCTCAGCAAATTTTATTCCTTAGTTAATCAGAGTTATTAAAACAGTATCATCCTGGCTTTAAACATCAACCATGATACTTGAATATAATTGAGAATACAGTTTTCAATCTAAAATAATCACTGATCCCAATGATGGGATGTTGTTTAAAAAAATGAAACCCATTAAATTAAGAAAATACTCAACCATTAGACAAATTAGAAATATAAATGTCTGAATTTCATCAATTTACATGTTACCTGTTTGCCCTCTAATTCTGTAAGAAATTATTTCCTTCTTTGTATTCCCAGTGCCTACCACAATGCCTGGCATCCCAATAAATGTTTGTTGGTTGATTTATCATTCTACCAACCCACTTATACACCACTGTAACTCAGGATTTAGAAGACACTGTGGAGGAAACCTGGACCTACCGTCATCTCTACCATGATAGTTTTCTCTCTATAACTGCCTGAGAAATGTGAATAGACCTTCCACTATCACAGTGGTTAGCAAAGAAATCTACTTAACTACAGAGAATGTATTGTTTATAAGCAGTGGTAGTCATTTTACTATTTTGTCTTTGGTCTTTATCTATGAGCTATTTTCAGGCAAATTTTGGGTGAAATGACATTTCTCATTTATTCTTCCCATACTGGCTTCATCAGGAAAACAATTTTCTTCCATAAGTTAAACAAGGGAGCAAAGCAGACTAATATCAATGAAAAAAATACACACAACTCCATGACAAATATTTTAGGAGAGGAAAAATTTATTTTAAAACTGACAACATTTAGCAAAAGAAAGGATACATTATTTTCCATTTTCTACAGATATTTAATAATTTATGGCTGTGCTTATTAGTATGCTCTGTTGCTAAAATATGTAAAACCAAATTAAAAAAGATAGCCCATTCTACTTTTCTGCCACTCATAATCACTTAAACTGTATCATTAAGTACTGGAAGACAGATGAATAGGAAGTTTAGAACTCTAGGACTGGTTGTTAATACATATTATTATTAGAATAAAAGGAAAATAAAATATGTGCATACATATATAATTAACATGCAACACTAACTATTATTTATGGAAATAGCATAATTTAGTGTACACAATTTTAAAACAATGGTTGGGTATTAGTCTAATCAGGTAACAGAGTTTCATGGCATTTCATATGGCATGGAATTCCTTTTTCATTATAAAATAAAACTGTAAAATTTGGTCAGTTACTCTAAAATGTATAGGTAATAGGATATAAATGAAGGAAAAATGAGAAAATACCATAAATTTGCCACCATCATTAATTTCTTCCAATTAAAAAATTATCATGACCAATAAACTATAAACATAATCCATTATATTAGCCTTGGAATTTAGCATCCAGTTGTTGGGGTTTTAGTGTGGGGTATGAAATATAGCTAGCATATATACCCCTAGCATTCATACTTTGTATCAATTTGTTTTTATCTCTCTATAATGTCTATGATATGAGTTAAATATCAGTTACTTAGTCCGAAATTACTAACTACTAAAATGACTCTGAGATGAATAATGAAAAAAGGAATTTGTGCAGTTTGCTTTAATGGACAAAAATCAACAGTGCAATTTAAGAAACTACTAGTGCAGCAAATGAACTTAATATCCTCAACAGGAATATTTAAAAAATTGTCTTTAATGCCCAAGATAAGAAACACCTTGTATCACAGATATTGTATCCATTGAACAAAAGTTATTTAATGCTATCTCAAAATAATCTCAAACTTGAACTGCAATTTACTCAATTTAAAAAAAAAACTTGGAAAAATCTTCAGGTAACATATAATTAACACAGGTAGTAAATTCTAATAAGAGAAATATCTGTGAGAAATATTAACACTAAGAGGGTTCCAAATTCCAGGTGACTACATCACTGACTAGTAAAGAAAAGATCTATTATTTACTTTTAGTATCTCAATTTGATTTTCTCTTTGAAAAATTTCAGGAATAATCATTTGTCTTTCACCCGTCTTTTCATGTGATATAGTATAAAAGAAAACAACTTCTAGTATGCATTACATTGTGACAATCTTGTAATTTTTGTCAACTCAAAAGGAAAAATTCATGTTTAAATATTCTCTTTTAGATGATAGTAGATAAACAGACTTATGATTTTGTTGCTTAGAAAACCTGAATTACAGCATAACATCACAATCAACTGCCATTCCTTATATTGCTTTCACCTATTTATTAGGAAGGAGCTCAGGAAAATTCTCCCAAATCTTTTGAAAGGTTTTCAATCTTATTCACAAATTTTCAGGTTCTTGGTACTTCCATCTTTAGTATTTATTAATGGGTGGTAGATTTTATCCTAAGAAAAATGCCCCTAAAACCAATACAAAAGTAGACAAATATGTTAATTCCATGTTGTATTCATTATTAATAAGAAAAGTATATTAGAAAGCAGCAGCAATACAGGAGGAAATAAATGGTACCTAAACTAAATAATACCTGACATAAAAAATATAATCTGGTTAGTTTTTACAATAGTCCTCTCAAAACAATTCAGGGATAATTCTAATGAAAAATTATGATTATGCATTGGGGAATATCACCCTAAATTTTTGCAATTTCTATCACTTGTCCATATTTTAAGTTAACATTATTGTTAACATACTTTTAAAAAACTAAGTAAAAATAATACATCTCAATATAACTTTAAAATAACAACATGTAGAACAATTCCAATAAATTCTGTTCAAAGAATGGGGGACAACATTCACCTCATTATTTAAGTTTATTGTCAGTCTGACAATGACTTTTCCATAATATTTACTGAGCATCAGTTTTTACTTAGACTACACTCAACTTTTTATTAAATTAGAACACACCAGTACCAAATGCAAAGCAATGAAATTTGAGGGAAATAACTGAATACTTAATAAATATGTATATGCATAATAATGATTTAAAATTGTTCATGTTTATTTGTCCTTTTCAAGATATGAAAAAATCTATCTGATATAAATTACTTTATATAATGTAAAAAGTAAACATTTCTGCACGATACTGCATAGTACTTAGAGAAAGTGATTGCCATGCCCCACATTAAGACTGACTCTAATTGTAGTTATGGAAAGCTCCAGAGTATCCTGGTTCATCATTCCCCTGAAGGGAAGTGATGCCCAAAGCAGAACGGAAGGCTGACATAATTATCTGATTAATTCAGGCACATGTGGACTTGGGTCAACCTTCCATCTCAGTTGTAGAGGGGAGACCTTTTATAATCAGAAAGACGTATTCAGCAATGCTGCATGAAGAAAGGTCTTGCCCAAAAACTCGTTGGGATAATGAAAAACAAAACACTTTCTGAAACCCATCAAGTAAATCTAAATTCCAAGTTTCATTTCATCTTGTATTTATATTCTATGGAGTGGAATAATCTAAATTTTACTTATTATTCTTATGTAGCACAATGTTCATTTACAATAGTCTTCCCCAAGAGATAATTTACTTCTCCATAATATTCTATCAAAATTCTCTTGCATAAGATAATTCTTCCAATTCTTACATACTTTTAAGTGCCAAATAAGATAATTATGACAATTTTAACCTTAATTGTTAACAATTTAGTCTCCACATTGAACTACAGATGTCATGGACATAAACACTGTCTAGGAGACAAACAGACTTTATGTATACTTCTAAGTGTTCACTCTTATCAAGTTTTCAAATTTGTTAATTCTATAGGAACTGAAAGTACAAAAGATACATTCTCTCCTGCCTTCCCTGAAACATGGAGATGGAATTATATAAATAATTTTCATATAAGATACATAGTAAGGTATGCTCACAATATGTACTATGGGGGATGGGAGCAGCATAGAGGTGCAACAAGGCAGTCTCAAAGCAAGTTACTAGCTCCTATATTAGCTAGTGATTTATATAAAAAACTATCTAGTCTAAAAATGTTGCGAGCTAGTAATATAATAGGCAATTTTGCCTCTTTTTTTTTTGCCATTGACTATAAAAAGTTTACCCTAAATTTACTAAGTATCCTATACCCTGAGAGGTAATACACACTAATAAAGGAAATGTCAGGGTGAGCATCACTGACTACAATAATATTTGGAAAGCATGAACTGTCTATATGTAATGTTCTTGGAAGCACAGGATTTCTTGAGCAGACTAGGTTACCTCATTATTACAATTTATGTTTCTGAGTAAAGAGTTTAGTTTCTCATAGTGCTAAGAAGGAAGAGAGCCTGAGCCTGCTTAATTAATAGTACCAAAGGCTAGTAGGAGAGGCAGTCTCAAAGGACTAGTCCCCCAGAATTACAACATGTTCATTGTTTGTGTAGCCTGCAAAACATACTGTAGGTTGGCAGTTCTAACACTTCTCTGTAAAGCACTTTGGGATCTTAGGTAAGAAAAGTGTTATGAAGCCACAAGTATTATTTAAAATTAATTTTTCTTCTACTATTTGCACCTCTCTTATACATTCACATTTTTAAATTTTTCACTTCTGAATAATTTTAACATGTTTTTCAGTTATTTTTGTCAAGTCTGAAATTCTGAATGAACTCAGGCTTTGAATAGACAAAGAATACATTTAAAACAATGCCTGTTCTTTCTTTTAGGAGACAATACCATAGCATTTTTTTTTTTTTGTAAAAAAGGCTGTGTGACAACCCTTAAAAATATATGGGTAGTTTTTAAATGGGATATTTCAAACAGGGAGAAAAATACTGGTCCTAAGAAAATAATAATCAATTTTTGGTAAAGTGCTTGGAAAACTTAATTACTAAATAAAAATATAGACCAAAGCATCCTATGTATCCATATCAACAACCTATATAATACAAGAAATGATATTTCCTTCACTGCGAAGTCTACTGAAATCAAATCTAGCAGTTTACATCTGAATGATTACTTGGACATTTGACATAGCTGTTAGTATTCTTCAAATTGCTTTTGGTTTATGCCCCCCCATTAGATTTAAATCATTATAATCCTGATTCAAAGAATACAGGCACTCTGATAAATAAAATTATAGTTTATATAAAAGTTATACATTTTAAATTCTAAAAAACAAAAAAGAATTGATAGGCTGTATAAAGAAAGAAGCAAATTATGAATCAATCTTTTAGTTCAAGTCCCTTATTAAAAGATAAGAAAAATGAGGTCCAAAAGTTAAGTGACTTGCCCAAGGTCACACAGGTAGTAAATTAGCAAAACCAAAATATGAACTTGAAGTCCAGGGCTATTTTTACTTTACCTTTCCATGAATCTGATCACACCTTTCTTCTTCACAACTTACATGGATGTTAGACTTTTCTAGCAATTTCTATGTCTCAAATGTCCTCCCTTCATAAAAGAGGACTCTAGAGAAAATTATACTTTGGGGATTGGGACCTTTAGGGTACAAATGAGTGTAGAGTAGATTCATCTGAGAACATCTGTGCAACTATTAAAAATTATTTAAATTCTCTTGTAAAATTTACTTTTTTGGGAATATTTTTTTAAATTTAAGCACATGTTAATACAGTAGGTTTGAAACCTCTTTTGGGGAAAAGGATTATAAAAGATTATGTAATACTTCTGTTGGCAAAACTTTACCACTTTCCTCTAGAAAATGAGGAAACTGAGGCACAGGGGACAATGACTGTCACCCAACAAGTTTAGGGTTAGATTATGCCCATTACTTGGTCTCTTACATCACACTCTTAGATCAAGTGGGAAAAAGGGAAATTAGAAATTACCTTTCTTGAGTCACAATGAATTTTGAAAATTCAGAATATATTTATGAATGTATATATACACATATATGCATAAATACATACACACATATGTATATGTATACATATAATGATTCTCTGGTCCTGGACACTTCTTTGAGGAGCACACACAAAAACCCATTGTAGAAAACTTGCTATTTCTTATATGTTAATGAATTTTGGACTAGATCAGTATGAACAAAAATCCTTATTTTTAACACTAAGGTAGTAATTCATATCAGTTATTTTATTTTTATTTTCTCTGGAAATTTGGAAAGCAGGAATGAGAAAAAAAGACTTTGAAAGTCTAGGTTAGCTTCCCTAATGACTCAGTGGTGAGTTTAAGAAATATCCCAAAAGGTAGATTTCACTGTTCAGAAGTTGGGAAAAAAGCAGACAGACATATCCAATACACATCTCGACAAACAGATAAACCCCATAAGATACAAAAATATTGTCCTTTTAAAGTCTGATAGTGACACTTTAAATATAGTCAAAGGAATGATTTAATGTAGTAGAACTGGCTTTAGAATTCTTAGGCACTTTTAAATTCACTGTGCCTGAAAACTAATGTTCATATCATCTTTCCCAAATGGGATTGTTAAACCAGAACCTTTATAAACACTTCCAGTTGTGAAAGATACCATTAAATACATAGATATATGTACACATATACGCACATAAATATTGCTGGAATTAATTTCATTTTCATCTTTGAGAGGCAAAGTAGTGGTTCAGAGAGCTGACTCAAAACCCAACAAACCTGGATTCAAGTCCTACATCAGTCATGTATTGGCCTTGTGATCTATGGCAAGTCATCTAAATCTTCAGTACTCTAGGCAACTATCTAAGGTTCTAATTTGAAGAAAAAGTGCCTACCTGAATTGTTAGAGAGTGTTTCATCAATCTACTGGGTAGTTTCGTTAGATCAGTGAAATCACAAGTCCAGTCACTATCTCTTATACTCTTTGAGTATTTTATGAGCAAGGCACACAGTATAGTTTACAAATACTGCATTTGAAAAGTAGGAAACCTTGAGGGAAAAAATTAAGATTTACGAGGCTCATTTGATTTCATTTATCAAAGGATCATTCTGAATTCCTGACTGTGGGTGCTATTTGGCTACATTTTTTGCCATGAGGATGGGAAGACCTTTCAATATGGAGAATATTCAATTTGCTTATAGACCTTTCTTCCTTGACTTTTCCAAGAAAAAAGGGCCTTATCACACAACCTTCTACCACAAAGGACCTTACTCCTACTTCTCTAACACTGCCTCCTATCAGTTATTTGTACCATGCTACTACAGTTGGTTAAAAATCAATGCCATTATAGAAGTAACCCCCTTTCCCCTGTTCCAGTGCTACCCCACCTTGGGTTCATGCATATCCTATTTTTTTTTTTGTTAAGTGAACATAACACATGCTAATTTTAGAAAAAAATTAGCACAGAAATTTCTGACATCAAGCATTTCCTCCTCCCAAATATCAATGATCACTTATTGCTCTAACCTTGATAATTTAACAAGAGACCAAGGTAGATTTAAGAACTGAATTGTTTCAATTAGAGGAATGACACAGCCTTGAAAATCTGAAGGCTGTTCACACTAAGCTATTCTAGAGAAGGTGTAAGAAGGTCCTGAATTCATAAAACAACATTACCATTCTGGAAAAACTGGACTAAAAAAATTTCACTTTTCCACTTAAAATATGCCAATAGCTTTTCTCAAATAGAAAAATCATGATGACATGAAAAGTCTATTACTGAGCATATTTAAAACTAAGCTTAGAAAAGAAACTGAAGTTAAATACTGTATGGAGGAAATGGTAGGCTATGTATACTACTAGCAGGATGGACTGAACCTGCTATATCTTCTCCATTTCAATGTAACCTCTAAAAAAAGAATCTCAAACTAATGACTAATCATAGACATTCCAGACCCTGAGGTATTAGATTCAGGAACTTCTGGTGAAAAAGGCTCTGCATATAAGGGCATAGGACTATATTCACAAGAAAATGAATGTAGATTGAAAGGTCTGCAAAACAGTCACTTGTGCCCTAAGGAAGAAGCCCAGCAGCAGTTGGTCATATATTTAAGGTCTCTAGGTTGACCAGGGCCAGGCTGGCCAATTTTTCCTGGAACCCTGTTAAGGCTCACTGATTGTCACTGAATAGATCTATGATGCCAAAATAAAGGGTAAATTTTGTTTCCTCTTGAAAGAAACCTATTTCAGTTAAAGGATCATAGACTTTACAACTGGAAAGGACCGATGATCTCATTATATAGGCGAAAAAACAAAACAAAACTGAGATGCAAGAGGTAAAGTGACTTGTCCAAAGTTATCCAGGTAAATAGCAAAGGTGGGATTGGAACTTACTTTAAATTGAAAATCCAGGACTTTTTCCACTATCCTATACCACCTTAAAGTTCAAGTTTTCAAATCTGGGGTTTTCATAAGAGTGAAATAGTAGGAATTTATTTTTTTTCCTGAGTCCTTCCCCTCCTCACAATTTGGAATTTGGAAGCACAGGAGGTAGGGTGAGGTTGCATCTCTTCTACTTCTACTGCTCACATCTCTCCCCAAGAGCTGGGTATCTGAAAGTATTCTCATCTTGGTCAGCGATTTCTGCCAGTTTGGTATTAATAGGTCTGATCATACTCATACATCCTTCCTGGTCCTTCTGTGGGACATGAAATAAAGGTGGACTACTTTTTGCTGACGGAATACAGAAAACAGGATACAAACAAAAAAGGGTATAAATTACAAGAAATAACAAAGTGATATGGTGAGAAGGGACAGGTAACGAGGAAGAAGAATAAAGATTTAACTATTAGTAGACACCATTAGCTAAAAAAAACCACGGAGAGCAGTATCTACTATTTTCAACCTTTGGGGCTCAAAGAAAGTAAAAAAGGAACCTTGGGACTGAATCACAATATCAATAAATAGAATCTTTGACAATGGACATAATAATGATAATGGACATAAAGTAAGATTGCTGAGTCCTCAGTCTTGACAATTTCAAAACTAAAATATAAATGGTTTAACCTATTTCTTAAAATGTTCCCACATTTATTCCCCTCCCCAAATCCTTAATATTCATCTCATTAGAATTCTGTAGTGTATCTCATTTTTCAGAAATATAAATAAGAATAATGATTTGTTGATTTGGTAAATCAGTAAAATAAATTATAAGTGAACTTTTTTTTTTATTTTTTCAAGGCAATGGGGTTAAGTGGCTTGCCCAAGGCCACACAGCTAGGTAATTAGTAAGTGTCTGAGGTCGGATTTGAACCCAGGTACTCCTGACTCCAAGGCCGGTGCTCTATTCACTGCACCACCTAGCCACCCTGAGTGAAATTTTTATGAACAAATCTCCACGTTTAATTAATCTGATTTCTCAATCTAACAAATATGTGAAGATGGTTAGAATTAAAAAAAAAAGAAACAAACCAACTTGAAATAAAAGACCTAATTACATAGGGTTAAAGTTGGGTGTTTGTATCCAATGCCAATTTAAAGGAAAAAAATGAGAATGTATAATTAAAAGAATTTTTCAGTACTAGTAACATAATTTCTTAAAGTTAGGGTTTAAAATTAATAATCCTTTGATAAACTGGTATGCTTAAAACCCAGTTCTACAGATTTCAATTAGTTTAGTCTATGACTAGAGCACATTAGAATCATATTTTTATTTTCATGTATTTAATTTGTTTTCCAAACCAAAAACTAGATCAAGTTAGTCATTAGAAGCTATATTGTGTTTTTTTAAGTTTGTTTTTTAATATTAACAACTTAACAAATAAACTTCCCAACAAAAAAGGGGTAAAAAAGTCATGAGAACAGAATATGAAGCTGCCCAAAGTAGAAATGCAAATATGAATTTTTTTTCCCTCAAAATTTTAACTCACTCTACACTAGGAAAATGTTTTTGCTTTTCCCATAAAAGAATTGCCTGTTCCTAACAAAATAAAAGACTATAAGAGTTCCTACAAACTTTAAAATTGATCATAAAGAGTGATGAGTCAATAGGAGAACCAGTATGTGCAACTGTGTAAGTAAAGGAAAAGAAAAGAAAGTAATATTGCACTAACAGTAAAACCCTGCAGGACTTAGCGATCTCTCTCACTGACTCAAAGTAACCAGCCATTTCCTATAAGCATTAGCAAACCTGGCTTGCTCGACATTTCGGCACGTGGATAAAATTTGTTCAATAAACCTGTGTTCCATTTCTATACCAAGAGAGTCCTGAGCTGGTGTCCGTTTTAGTCGCTTAGTTTCTTGGGAATAGCCTTGCTTGTTAGAGTCATTTAAGCCATCCACATCCATGGCCTGAGACATATGAGTGACTGCTGGGTTGAGATGTAAGTCATTTAAAGTTCCACCACTGTTGTCCATGGGTGATAGTCGCATCAGGCTCTGAGGAAGCTTACTATTTAAGTGGTGCTGAAGGTAGAACACATGTCGCCTATTATAGGAGATGAGAAATTGAAAAGAGAAAATAAAATATAGTCAAAGTTAGGTAAGGCAATACTGCAAAAAGCATCACAGGACCCAAGTTCAAATCAACATACTCATTCCTTTATAACAACTGCTTATTGGTGGGAAGAGTAGCTGCAACATTGTGCAGTCTTGTAATCACTAGTTTACTTGTTAGACTTTGTTACAATACTTTGTACCCATGGGGGGGGGGGGTGTTAAAAAACTATGAAACTGATGACAATTTAATTTGCTACCAAATGAAAATCAGAAGATCACATTTAAACAAAGAATCAACCTGCTAACTTCTGCTCTATATAATGTTTAAAAAAAAAATCAATCTAACCAATCTGAATAAAAATCAAGAATTCAGTCAGACATTAAACTTTCCCTTTGTGCTTGTGCCAAGATCTTCATTTAAAAGTACAACTTTATAAGTATAATTATTGTGGTTGCCTTATAATCTAGAAATCATATGAATATTTCCCTTAAATTTAATCACTAACTTATGAATTGCTATCATCAAAATAATCCATCACTTAGAGGGCAACCTTCTGGTGATGAGTCACTCTAACCTTTATGAAGTAGTTATGAGATAACAGACATATAGAGCTTGTCAAACCTTTCTTTAAAACTTGTATTTCTCTAGCATAGTAGATAAGACCTTAGGGTTGCCTCCATGTCATTACACATGACAATAGCAGGTCATTCACATGAACAAACTGCTATGATGGGTAAACAAAGTGCTAGATGGGTGCTGAAAAAAAAGGAAATTAAATAAAATGTGGTCCCTTTCCCATCACTTAAAAGTTTATACTACAAAACACTATGACCATGTCTTCCCATATGGAAGATAGATAGATAGATACATACATACATACATACATATATATGTATATATATATAATAGTTATTTTTTAAATCCTCCCTTGTCTTCAAAACCTCCAAAACAAATCCCAAAGTTATATTAGTTTAATGGCTCACATTAGAATTTTATTTGCTTTAGAAAAATGATGAATGGAGCACTTTTCAATAACAAAATATTCCAAGAGTTTATAAAATTTAATTGAACTATAAAAAAATGTCATATATATATACAACTTAGGAACATATCTATGACAGAAAATTATATATACTTCCATAATCATCAACTAAGCCCTTTAGAGTTTATTTCAATTTATCTTTCTATCCTACCTCAAAAGCCTTAACATAATTCAAGCAGAACGTTCCATATCATGAACTCAGTAACTATAATCTTAAAGAAGTCATAAATATCTGCATGCCAAAATAAAGCACCGGAATGTGATTTCCTTGAAAATGGGATATATTATATAATATACTATCTTAAATCTCTTCACATTATATATATAAACTTTACAGGAAAGAGAATTTAAAGGACAAATCACTTGTCTATGGCTTGGAAAGCTTTTTTTTTTGCTATTACCTCAAGTATTATTTACTGTCTTCATTAATAACAATTTTCCCAACCATTCAAAAGTTTGGTTTAAAAAATCATTAATGAAAGTACTATGGGGGGTGGCTAGGTGGTATGGTGGATAAAGCACCGGCCTTGGAGTCAGGAGTACCTGGGTTCAAATCCAGCCTCAGACACTTAATAATAATTACCTAGCTGTGTGGCCTTGGGCAAGCCACTTAACCCCATCTGCCTTGCAAAAAAAAAAAAGTATTATGTAAAATAGTATTCAAGGGAGATAAATCTCCTGTTTATTCTCTAATTTTATCTAGCAATGGAACAGCAGCAGAGGAAATGTTTCAATAGTATGAAAACTTGAACAAACTAGGAAGAACATCCAATAATTTAAAAATATATAAATAAAAAATAAAACTGTAATTTATCTTGCTGCCTGAGGAAGTTATTCACAGTCAGTTTTCCTGATTATAGACAGAACTTATTCATCTATCTAAAATGTATTAAGAAATGTATTTCTTAAGTGCCATACTCTTTACAAGGTGCTAGAGATGAAAAAACAAAAACAGAACAGTCTCTGCCATAGAAGAGCTTTTATTCTATTGAGAGGAAATCAACATGCAGACAAAGTTAAACATAAAATACCCACAAAACAATTATGAAGGCTCATGTACCATTGATTGTCCCACTTGAAACAAATTAAAACAAAGATACTGTTCCAAATGAAAGAGAATGAGATGTGAAATTTTTAGGTATGTACGTTATGTAATTCAGAAGGAAATGTCCTCTTTATACCAAGTTTACACTAATTCAGATCTGATTAATATGAGCACAAATGAGATAATATATAAAAATGCTTCTGCAAATCTTAGGTTCTTAGAATATTATATAAACATTAGGTATTATTATCTGGGATTGTTAGCAAGTAGCTTCCTCTTCTGAAATTTCATTAATAAACATTGATTAAACACTTACTTTGGGTTAGGCACTATACTAAGCGCCGGTAATACAAAAAGAAAAGTAAACCAACTTTCAAGAGAAGGCCCAAGAAAAGTAGACAAGGTAAGTCAGTTTATGAACATCATAGGGGTTTGAGAAGTCACATGAAATATGAGCTCCTTGATGGCAGGGACTCTATATTTTTGTCTTGTATCCCCAGAGTCTGGCATGAAGCAGGTCCATACTAAATTCTTGGTGAACAGAATTAATGCAACAGACTAACCATGGAAGTAGAAATCATTTGTGGGGTGAAAAGACTAATATGGCCATGTTTTACATGATTGAACATGCTTAACCTATATCAGACTGCTTACTAACTTAAGGAGTGGGAAGGGGGAGAAAGAGAGAGAGGATTTGAAACTTGAAACTGAAAAACAAAACAATGTTAAACAAAAAACAAAACAATGTTAAAATTTGTTTTAGCATGTAACTGGGAAAATAAAATATTAAAAAAATTAACTGATATCAAATACTACAGAAACCTGAAAAACAATTGTGGAGGCTTAAGATAATGACAGAGTAGCAGAACCTTGTGAACACTAACAAAAGTACTGATAATCAGCTGGACACATATAGGTTTTTAAATTATCCATAGAAGTGTCTGGCAGTTCTCAGTAAAGCAAAAGCTCAGTTACATATCTATCCCAGATGCAGGTGAGTTCTGTGTCAATCCAAGATTACTAACTGAATGCAGATTCACCTCTCTGAACAGCATCCAGTGGAGCAGCTATAAAGCTTCATGCTTCAGAAATAAGGTTCTCTTACCTATGACACCAGAGTGTTTCATGTCCTGGGTAGTTATCAATGAGATCTGTGCTGAATTCAACTTCTTCCTCTAGAAGACGGGAAAGATCCAGCGCCCTGTGGTGCTCTGCTGACGTGTGTTCCTCATCATCTTTTGGAAGATCTGGGATTTGCTCACTTACCAAAGGGCTCTGTTCTAATATAGCACTATCAGTCACAGTTTGGCTTATCAAAGACTTTAACAAGAACTGGCGGTAATGAAATCCACTGTGATCTGAAACATGCATGGATGCCCAATGTTTGGTAGAAGACAGTTCATCAAGAAGAATCTTATTGAGTATTTGAAAGGCAGAAGGGATAAAGAATAAAAGTAAGTAAGAATAAGTTTACACACATTTTCCCACAGATTTATCTGTGACCAGTTTTCTTTTTTTGTAAACACATCATCAAGAATACTGATTTTTTTTCTGTAAATAGAAAGTGCATTAAAAAAACGACAAAACAACACAATTCAAAATTCATATCCTTTCCCAGGAGCATTAATTAACCCCACTTAGAATAGTACTTACAAAAAAAAAAGACTAATTTAAAATGATAACCAAGACAGCATAATGTATATATCTATCTCTCTATCTCTCTATGAAAACTTTAGTAGTGAGATGTAAATTTACTACATCTTAGAAATAAAGATCTTAAAAACTAAACCAATTATTAAGCTTTCTCTCTAATTTTCCTGAAGGTATATAAAAAAGAAAAATTATCACTTTCAAAAAAGGAATTATCTTACATAGTTTCATTCTTACTAAGGTAAATAAAAACAATTCTAGGAGAATACATATACATATATTTGCATCTCTATATACACTGGAGGTGGATTGCATAACTCACAGTACACACAATGATAACTACAGCTCCCAATTGCACTAAAGATCAAGGAAAAATCTCATGTGACAAAATAAAAATTTCTTTAGGTTTCCCAAGCAATTTCTCAATACCTACCTATATATGGGCATAAATAAAATGTTTGTTACCCATACTATGAATAGTGAACTGAGTTAAGAGTTTGTGGGGAACACAGTATCTTTGAGATATGAACCCCACTCTCAGACAAAAGACATACACAAATGAACAGTATCAAATAATATAATCGCAGTAATAAAGGTCAAATGTACAAGAGAAAAAAAATACATAGGAACTCAGAGTAGATTTTTAGTAAGCATGATATAGGTTAAGAAAAAGGGATTATTCTTATGAGCTTGTTTCTGATGTCACAGATGAATATTCTCTTTGAAAAATAAGACTATTCTTGTAATTAATTAACTTGATTAAAATAAATAAGCATAAGGACACTTGCTCCTAAAGAAAGCCAACTTTAAATTCCTTACACTTGTCAAACAACTCAATTCAAAGAACAGCTTCACTGTGTCCTAAAAGTTTTTTTCTGGTTTTGTTTTGCTATGTTAAGTTGAATGCTCTTGTGTAAAAGGAATTTATTTAACAAGAAAAATTCAGATAACCATCTCCCTTTTTGGAATATGCTTAAATGAGGCAAAAAAAAAAATGAAATTTTCATTAGTATTTTCTCCTCCAAAACCAAGTTAATGAATAAAAATCTAAATTTAATTGACTTAAAAAAGTAGGATTTCTCAGCCTGAGAACAGAAATGCTTATCACACACTATTATTCACCAAAGCATGGGGATGGGCTATAAGAATTTTTAATTGTTTCAAGGCAAAGACCTTTTTAAGAATGGAAAAGCTTCTATTAAGTCAAACAATTGTTTTCTTTTATAAAGGAAGAAACTGAAGAAAGGCAGAGATTAAATATAAAATGGGAGGAGGCTCTATGGCATAACCTGGACACAATGTTTCTCTTTTTAAAAGGGGGTGAATGTTAAGAATAAAAACAAAACACTATACTCCCCCCAAAATTAATAAGAATAAGAAAAAAAATGATGCTTTCAGGAATACCAGTTGATGATGAAAAAAACAGATGTAAGTTGTATTTAAAAGAAAAAAAATCATTGAATTCTACAAAATTCTGTTATCTAATTGAAAGTGAGCATTCTTACAGATATTTTAAAATAATCTTTAGAATTACAGTCTCTTTCTAGCAGAGCCACCCTGATGCTATATTTTCATTTACTGAAATTATTTATTTCAAAATCCAGCCTGATTTTTTTTAGTCTCAAGATTCAAAGAAAGTACTACACAAAAATACTGCAGCTAATCACGGTCAGAAGTAAAAATGTACTTTGAATTGTTTTTTTTTCTAATAGTACTAAGGAAAGTTGTGGCGAGTGAGTTACAATCTCACAGAGGTTCAGTATAACCATCTACCTTATACAGATACTAAATCTCATGACTTTGGCTTCAAAAATAGTATGTATAAATGTATATACTTCATTATTTCAGCAATCTATGATTTCAATGTGATTTCAATAAATACAGCTTTTACCAACATAGCTGATAAAATATCACCCCCAATAAGCTGTGAGAGCCAAAAAAATTCATCACTTCATCGTTAATCTTTTGGTCATGAGTGTCTCTGAACTTAAAGGTCAGTCCTCTAACAAAAGACACATAGTACACATCACTAAGTCCGTCCTTGAAATTCCAGTTTGTTTGGATTTGTCAGGGTTGACATTATACTAGCATGGTTATTATGAACTGAGGGTCATTTCTATGCCACAATGAGAAGAAAGAACAGGGCAACAATATAAACAGAATGTCAAAATTTTTTTTATTTATTTAAGGCAACGAGTTAAGTACTTGCCCAAGGTCACACAGCTAGGCGATTATTAAGTGTCTGAGGCCGAATTTGAACTCAGGTCTTCCTGATTTCAGGGCTGGTGCTCTGTCCACTGTGCCACCTAGTTGCTCTATAAACTGAATTTTTTACTTTGATATGTAAAGTACATTTTACTTCAATATGTATACACATATATAGCTCAAAAAAGTGTGACTAGATAGTAAAATTTCTAATACATGATAAAATATTTAATTGTCTCAGAATTTTTGTTTCTCAGCTGTGGTTTAGAAGACATAAAAGTATAGATAGATAATACAGTATATTATTAGTATCCATAGATTTTAGTTTTTTTCTTTAATAAAGCCAGCCATTCTAGTACTAGGGTCAAGGATTAGGAGAACTAGTTTGGCTTTCTGGAATGTATTTATTCAAACTTAACAAAAATTTGTCAGGTGTCTAATTTGCAAGACACTATGCTAAAAATTGTGGATACAAAGACAGACAAAAAGAAGCCCTAATCCCAAGAAGTTTACTTTCTAATGAAGTTACAACTAAAACCCAATACAATATAGAGGCAGAATGGTGTAAATGAGAGAATGCTGGACTTGGAGGTAGCAACTCCTGCTCCAGATACTATATTACTAGCTGTGTGAACCAGATATTTCTAATTTTCTATTTTTTTCAGTTTGTTCATTTTTTTTTTAAATTCGTGATGTTTCATAGAATCATTAGATTTCATTTGGTCAATTCTAATTTTCATGGAAGCTTCAGGAAAGTTTTGATCCACTTTTTCCAAGTTGTTAATTCTCTTTTTATAGTTTTTCCCTCTTGCTCTCATTTATTTTTCCATTTTTTCCCCTTTACCACTCTCATCTGATTTTTAAAATAATATTAGTTCTTTAAAATTTTGATTTAACTCTTTTAGAAATACTTTTTGAATTTCTGGCTAAGATACTTTTTTTAAAGCTTTGTTTGTATCAGTTTTTGAGTCACTCTCTTTTGTGTTCTTTGGTTTTAACAGTCTGATTCTTTTGTTTGTTCATTCTTCCAGTCTAATTCCTAACTTTACATTTTGTTGTGTAATACTCCACAGACTTTTGGATGGGGTAGAGGTTGGGGGATAGGGAATGAGAGTGGGAGGAAGATCATCAGGTCTAATTTTCAGTTCTCATAGCTCTCTGCTGCTTTCACAGCTCAGGTCAGGAACCTGAAAGCTTTCAGTCTTCAAAGAAGAGTGGTCCAGGCCAAGGTCTGATCATTGCCCTCCTGGTCAGAGCTCGGTTATTCTTGATCCAGGTTTGGGTCGGTTAGTTTGTCCTTGCTTGGGATGGATTTCAGTAACTGCTGCTAGACTCAGTCACTAATAACTGCTTATAGGTTCTAAAGGCTCCGAGTGAATGAAATGCTGGCTCCTCTTTGTTCTCGGATGCCTGTCTTTGTTATTGTATTGCATTTTAGGTTTACAATCTGGGAAGTAAACAACAGAGCTGCCAGATAGCATCCATTCCTGCCCACAGATGAGAGATCCCTTAAGATCTCTTTCTGCCCTAGTGCTTTGGGAGCTAGAATGTTTCATGCTTTTGGCCAAGACCTATATATTCCAAGGTTTGCAAGCCTCTCTTTGTCTGTCTTCCAAAGCTGAAAAAGGATTCAATGTTTAACTTTTTTCTTGTTTTACCAATCAGAATTCAGTCTGATGCAATTTCTAGGCAATTACAGAGAAGATAAAGTAGAGAGGCTGAACTGAGTCCTCTTCCTCTGCCATTTTGTTTTCACTTACCTTAGATCAATCATTTAACCTCTATGCCCCAGTTTTCTCATCTGTGAAATGGAAGGGGTGGATTTGATAGCCTTTTGAGTCCTTTTCAGTTCTAACTCTATCATCCAATGAATTTAACAGCTTATCACATATGCTACTATATGAAATTAGGTAACCCAAAATGATCCATGAGCTCCTACAAGTTAAATAGCTGTAGTGATATTTTTGGAAGGAACATATGAAAGGGTTCAAATGCCTGCTGCTCAATTACTTTCTACTTGTAGAATTTTGGACAAGCCACTTGACATTTGAGTTTACTGAGGCTCATTCTTACAATGAAAGGGCCATACCAGTTTATTTCCTGAGATCCCTTCTGACTCCAAAATCTGATCCGTAACCTGTAGAACTTCATTAAGATGGAAACATGACTGCTACTATACCTTTAAGTTGTGATCTATGCAAATAACATAGCACTGTGACCTCTAAATCAATCACCTAAATGTATGTACTTACTAAAATAGGGTTATGTTTGAATTATAAAAGCAAGGAAGGAAAGATTAAAATGGAATTACGTCTTGATTTGGCAATAGTTTAGATTAATTTTGTTCTTTTAGATTTTTTTTTGCAAGGCAATGGGGTTAAGTGGCCTGCCCAAGGCCACACAGCTAAGTGTCTGAGGCCGGATTTGAACTCAGGTACTCCTGACTCCAGGGCAAGTGCTCTATCCACTGTGCCACCTAGCCGCCCTGAGTTTAGATTAATTTTGGAGAAAAAACTAACAGCTGAATTCTTACCTACAAAGTCTGAAAATTCTCTAAGGCAGGTCTAGACTACCATTTATTTTTTGCTTTTTTATTATGCAGTTAAAAAGATTTTGCTATATTTACTACAGTAAATTGTTATCTGTATATATAATATGCTATTAAAAATGATAAACTATAGCATCCTCTGAATTTAGTGAAAAACTACTTATTTTTAATGTTCATAGTATACCTTTTTTCTAATCTTATGAAATTTGATAATCACTTATTATACATACCATAAGTGATTATATATATGTATGTTTCATTAATCAGAGAGTTTCATTTCCCAATCATACCAGATAAGAATCACACTGTAGACTATGTCAAGACTATGCTATTTAAATATAAGGACAAATGGGTTCCAAAAGCTAACAGATAAAAAGCTTTTACACTCCCTAATTCAGTTCTCATTCTTCGTATCTCCCGAGTCCTTCATTCCTAGGTAGAAGGAGACCAGAGTTTCATAAGGAGGCAGTATGGAACAGTGGAAAGAGTATAGAACTTTAGACAGATCTATACTGAAATCCCAGCTCAGATACTCACCGTAACCAGTGCTTGAGCCTCTCTTTCTCTACTTGTAAAATGCTTTCAACTATCCTTCTAATAAGTCTGTTGTAAGCAAGGGACTTTTTATAATCCATGAAACACTATGTAAATGTAAGCTATTATCATTAGGTTGTGTGTACATAATCACACATGCTTAATTAACATAGTGCTGGGCATAAAACAGGTGATTAACAGACATTTGCTGCTTTGGCTTAATTCTTCTCCACCCCCCCCCCCAAAAGAAGAGCTAAGGCCTTAAAGAAGCCTAATTATGAATTGCTGATATAGATATTACACACAAAAGTAATTGGGGGAAGGGGTTTGATTTATAAGAATAAATTATCTCTACTCTTCATTCTGCATGTGTATACACAGATTTGGCACTAATTCAATGTCATAATCTTCTTTACTGACAAGCATCAAATAGATTTCCTTTTTAGTGGTGGGATGCAATGCTGAATAGCTCTGTTAAAGACGGTCACTGCATGGGCTTATTTTACTTAATTGCTTTTCTTTGTCACAAGAAAGGGTTCTGGGCTGTGGGTCATTAGTACATAACTTTGGTGTTAAAAAGCACACCACTAAGATACTGACACTATCTTTTTAACTTCTGTTAAAATATTCAACCTTGATATTTTATCGAGAGATACAATATTTTGAAGAACACAAAAGCAGAGAAATTGTGAATTGACCTCAAAAGACAAAACTAGATCTGAAAGGGGCCTAGCACTGGTTTAAGTCAGTAAGTCAGTCAATAAATATTTATCAAAGAATACTATATGTCAAGTACTGAGGATATAAAAGAAAGGTCAAATCAAAGTTCCTACCCTCAAGGAACTTCTATTCTAATGGGGGAAATAACATGCAAATAAATAACTGTTCCTGAAAGATCTATATAGTGCAGATGGAAGTTAATCTCAAAGAGAAGATGCATGACATGGGGGTGAGGAGAGAACCTTTGTGCAAAAGTATGTGAGCAGAGACACAAAAAAAACCAGGGACGTCAAGATAAAGGTGAGGAGGGAGAACATTCCCTCAATCAGTGAAAAGGTACTTCCCCTCACCAAAATAAGAGAAGAGATAAAGCCTGTTTCTTGCTAAGAATTTCATATGGGGGGGAGGCGCGCAGCTAGGTGGCGCAGTGGATAGTGCATTGGCCCTGGAGTCAGGATGATCTGAGTTCAAATCTGACCTCAAGCATTTAAATATGTAGTTGTGTGACCTTGGGCAAGTCACTTAACCCCAATACCTTGCAGCAACAACAACAACAAAAACTAATGGGTCACACATTTCTTTCATGCCAGCTTCTTTCTTCCTTATGTCCCAAAGAACTCTTACATCACTTTTACTCCCCATACTCTTGCACTTCCCATATCCTTTTGAATGTCACTGAGACTGATTCCTAGAAGTCATTATTAGGAATTCTGACTTCTGTCTTTCTAAAGTCTGGAGCAGTCCTCTGCAGTCATATAGAATGCCTTTAGGAGCATTTAAATCAGCAAATTTAAATAACCATATATTTGGTTACTTCGCATGTGTATAAAAAAAAATCTCAGAAATCACAAGAACATGTCTTTTAAAAACACTCCTTGCCAATGAAAGGTAGATTTATATTTTTTTTATTTAGTACTTTCAAGGGTCTCTTATATAACAAATACTATTTATGTTAAAAAGGCAATATATTGGGGTGGCTAGGTGGCACATTGCATAGAGCACCGGCCCTGGAGTCAGGAGTACCTGAGTTCAAATCCGGCTTCAGACACTTAATCATTTTTATTTTTTTTTTTTTTTGCAAAGCAAATGGGGTTAAGTGGCTTGCCCAAGGCCACACAGCTAGGTAATTATTAAGTGTCTGAGGTCGGATTTGAACCCAGGTACTCCTGACTCCAGGGCCAGTGCACTATCCACTGTGCCACCTAGCCACCCCCAGACACTTAATAATTACCTAGCTGTGTGGCCCTGGGCAAGCCACTTAACCCCATTGCCTTGCAAAAACCTAAACAACAAACAAACAAAAAAAGGCAATATATTTTTCATTCCACTGCTCCCAAGTGAAAAAAAGGAACAGCAAAGGTTTATTGGGACACTAGGTAGATTTCAAATTAAATTTTTATCCTTTCCCCCACATCATTTTTATCAATCTTGAGTTTAGTAATATGTTTTTTAAAATACATTCACAGGTATTTCCTTTTGTAATATGGAAAGCAGTTTTGTTTAACTTCACATGGATAGTCAATATCATAATGCTTGCCTTCTCAAGGAGTGAGAAGAAATGAGAGAAGCTGTAACTCAAATTTAAAAAAAATGAATGTTAAAAATACATTTAATTGATACTAGCTAATGAAATAAATTAAAATCTATTAAAATAAAATAGATACAAAGCATCAACCTTTAATAGTGGAATATTAGTGAAAAGATATCGCTTGATGTTGGTGATAATTTTCTTCAGTTTTATAATTAACATGCCTTTGCTTTTGCTGTACTCTGCTTCATCCTAAAATGGAAGGAATGACTTTAAAATGTTCTATAGACCTCTTAGCTGGCAACAATAGATCAAGGAAGACCTTGAAAAAAGGTGAAAAAAATTGAAGGACAGCTAGGGAAGTCATGTTGCTAATAAAGATGATATAATGTAGTCAAGCTTAACATCTGAGAAAGGTCCATATTGTCAGCCCATCAAAGAAGCTGACTCTACCTAGCAGCTGAGAAAATATTTTAAAAAAAATGCTAAGAATTTACTTCCTCCTAAGGACAACATAGATACCATCTATTCCCTTTCACATTTTTGCCCCATGAGAAGGCCCTAGTCATGGCAAGAAAAATTTCCCTAAAATTCAAGAGTTAAAAAAAAAACAGTCCAATATATCCCCATAGTTCTATCTCACTTCTAATACTTAATGCTTATAGAACATCAATTAGGTCATTTAACTTCCTTGGGTTCCATTCCTTCTCTGTAAAGTGAGTGGGTAGGAACAAGTGTCCTCTAAGTTCCCTCCAGCTCATACTTCCTGGCAACTTCTCCTCAGACCTTGATCTCTTCTGTGGGACATGTTGCCAAATCTCTTTCTTCACAAAGGTGGGCAAAGTTTTCCCAAATTAGTTGTTACAGAATTCAGCCCCTGAATAAATGGTATATCCAGATATACAATTTTATATAGAGTAGGGTGAATCCATTCAGTATACACTGTGTTTTGGGTATTGAAGGGGAATTATTAGGAATTGTTAGGAAAAAACTGATTCATGTTCATCACATAGACTTATGTGTCAGAGAGAGGTTTTGATGGAAGAAGAAAATTGGGCTTCCAAAAAGAGAAACATTCACAATGCTCCTCCCCCTTCCTTCTGACCCAATACTGAGAATAAAAATGACTATATATAAAAAAAAGAAAAAAATGACTATAGGGGCACTTTGATCTTTGCCTTATTGACCCTCATATCCATGGATAGAGCCCCATCTATATATCCTTCCACTCTCATTTCTAATTATGGGAAACTCTTCAAAAGAGGCCCACAACCTCTTTAATTTTAGCATACAAAGCATTTTTTAATCTGAAACTGTCATAATGTATATAGAACATTTCAGTAAAGTTGGTGGAATTAAACACAAGATGGAGTAGACAATAAGATCGGTATATACAGAAAACAACAAAGCGTTAAAATTTTAGATTCTAGAGAGATACACAATCCATTATTATTTATGGCCAAAGTGAGCAAACACAGACTTCCACTTCCCACCAAGAGATCAATTACATTTGCCTTTTCTTTACCCATATATATCAGTCTAATTGTACTAAAGCTGTATTGCCAAAGAATGCAACAAAGCTTTATGAGATCCCTGCTTTACTGATTCTTGAAAAATAGCATCTGTATCAACTCTCTCAGGGTTGCTGGGCCATTGGTTCCTCTAATTTACTTACTGCCTTAGAGCTCTCCTGACTTAAAGCATAAACCTTCTGGCCCAAAGGACTAACATACCTTGATATCCAGCTTTGCCAAGTGTTGCAAAACCCAGATGCGATGGGACCAAGCATTGTAGTTACTTGGGTATCTCCCAGCAGCTTCACCACAGACCTCAAACTCCTCTTGCACTATTCGTTGTACTCTTTCTGTGGGAAATATTGCCAGATTCTCTTTCTTCACAAAAGTGGGTAAAGAGTTTTCCTGAATTAGTTGTTGTAGCACCCATCGCCTGGATAAATGATATATGGGAGGAAAGTTTGGAAGAAATTAAGTCAGAGGATTGGGGATAGAAGTAGAAAGAAATTTTTTGTAGACAATTATCAAGATAGCAGAAAAATAAATGTAACCATTTACACTTCAACACTTAAAGAGCCTATGATTTTGTCAGCATGAATACTGCTTTCCCTCTGGGTCCTTAATATCTTTGTAAGTTAGTATGGATGGAAAAAAATTCATAATTGAGCCTGTCTGTTCTTTAGCTAGGCCTAGACAACAAATTCAATAATGAATCCACGTACATTCAAAACATTTTCAAGTAAGTAAAAAAACGAGCTACTATTTGTATCAGATGCTAGTATCCCTTAAAAACTCATAAAAAAGGGGGCGGCTAGGTGGCGTAGTGGATAAAGCACCGGCCTTGGAGTCAGGAGTACCTGGGTTCAAATCCAGTCTCAGACACTTAATAATTGCCTAGCTTTTTTTGCCTTGCAAAAACCTAAAAAAAAAAAAAAAAAAAAAAAAAAAAAAAAAAAAACACCTCATAAAATGTCATTAATTCCATAAAAACTATTTTTCAGAATAAGTGTGTTAAAAATATATAGGAAATGGCTGAATTGCATGCTGGCAAGACAGAGGTATTGAGAAGAGGCTTATATCTGCCTACATGTCACATAATCCACTCCCTTTGCTCCTACTTAGTATATTGAGTTAGATAGTTTCAAAAGATGAGAAAGTTAAGTCAATAACTGTCTGTCTTATCTTATTATATGTAAGAAAGATTAATATATTGTTAATTAAATCATACAGAAGATTTAAAATGTTTTCCTTTGATTTTTGCCCTCAAAGTTTTCTCTTTTCTATTTAAAATCTGTGTTAACAAACTTTTCCATCCTAAAAGAAGGAAAAATTTATCTAATTAGTTGATATTTTCAGTATTTTATAAAATGAACTGTTCCTTTAGGCTAAAATTTCCTATCCTTAAATGACCAAATGTTTAGTAAATTTAGCAAGAAATCACATTTTTCTATGTTAAAACTAAAAAACTTATCAGTATTTGTTCAGCATTAAAAATTTGGCCTTGTTAAAGAAAGAAATCAGCAAAATTAAGGATGTAACCTTAGTTTTAAAGGCAGGATTGTTAATTATTTCATTCCCTCTGTTCTTCAGTCAAATACCATATGTTGACTGTACTACAGGTGCAAAGTCTATCTCTGAATTCAGAGAATCAAAGAAGAGATATTAGGACATTCTCTAGTACAGTCACTCTTTTTACTTAAGTGGAAAGAGTGGCCCAGAGAAGTTAAGTAACTTTTCCAATACTTAATAGAGTGATAGAAATAGAATTTGGACCTAGGTCCTCTCACTCCAGAGGACTATACCATTTTCCTTTACTTCTAACAAGAAAGAATACAAGTATCTAAGTGGATAAAATCTGAAGAGGCTATTTGCAAAGCTAGTCATAGGTTACTTAAAAAACCTAGGGAGGGACAGTGGCAATACAAATTAGGATAAGCTCCTCCAAAATATTTTCTTATAGATTAGACACTTGCTATCTAGAATGAATAACATCTAAGCTTAGATCTTGCCCTAGAGGTGAAAAAAATGGGGAAATCTGAACATGAAAAAAATATGCAGATGTCCAGGATTCTAAAATCTAAGAATGTGCCTCTATGTCCTTAAGCTCCATGTTCTGGAAAAGCTTCTATCTCTTCAGTTCTGGCATCCTTAGCTCTGCTTACATACAACCACCTACTCCCAAATCCAAAACTTCTCTTTTATTATTACACTGAGATGAATTTAGGGCCTTTAGTCTTATCTCTTTCATTATTACACTCATCATAAAACCCCCTTATCCTAACTACATCATAGACTCCTGAATTTGAATATCATGAAGATACATTTTCTATATGTATATGAATGACAATATAAAAGTACTTGCTATGTGAAAAATACTGTGGGAATCCCTAGTGATACAATAACAAACTAAATTTGGTTATAAGGACATTCACATAGAAAGACAACACATAGAATAGGCTGCTCAGCAAATCATAAGGAAAGGCCCCATGGTACTTAGGATACAGGGACAAAAAAGGAAATTCATTCTTCTTTAATGCCACTTTCATGGTGGAGAAAACTTTCTTTTCCAGATCCTCAGCAGGCTGCTGAGAAGGTAGGGGTTGCAGAACTTTAAGAGGGAGTTGCCAATTCTTATTTCCACAGCAGCTAACACTCTATGGTGGCTTTGGAGGCTAAGTTGGATGTAGAGTCAATAGTCTGAGAGGATACCACTATTTCCATGGTTCTAAGGTTCAAAGGTTCTAAGGTTCAAAATACTGAACTCATCTACACTGGGGGTCTGAGGGGATTTGGTATTTGAGGTGGTGGTGGTGGTTTGCGACTGCCTGTCTCAGGTTATCCTGCTGCTTCTGCTACACTGGTTTACCTGCCCTGGTAATGGTAGTTGGAAGGGAGGACTGGTCTCTTGAAGTTGCTCCTAGAAGATGGCTTCAAGGCTGAGCTAGAATCATAATCAAGAATAGTAACTCCTTAGATAATTGATTCTGATTGTAGCTATCAAGTTAAAAAAGATGGCTATGGTTTATGAGTAATGAGAAAGGATTAAAAAGTCAAGAAGCAAAGAACAATCATTTTGATGCTTGTTGTTTTCTTTTTTAAAACATCTGTATGATTACACTAAAAAAAGAACAAGGAAACAAGCATGTTTTTCCTCTGAATCAAATTCTGATAAATCTTTTCTATTTTCAAAAATTGTGGTAACACAACATTTCTTTCCTTGGCTCATATTCTCTGGAAAATTATACATCTTCATATAACACCATTTTTTTTTGCTTGTGGAAATTATAGACTGCATATTAGAATATGAATACAAGCCTTCACCATACTATACATTACATCAGTACCTTACAGAAATTCTAAAAATTATAGATTTCTAGAGAAAATGTAGTTTAGTGATCCTGAATATTATACTGTCCACTATAACAAAGAATTTTTCAGTTGATTTTACTTATTTCTCAAGCAACCAGAAAACATGATTAGCAATGAACCAATTAGAGATAAACTTTCTTTTTACCTTACATTACTCATGTTCCTTGTCTATACAGGAATCCAGACCAAGTTAAATTCCTAAGAGGAGAACAAGATTACTTGCCTAATGAAAAAAAAAAAATCCACCTGACAGCTATCTGCAGGGTTTGAATAAGCCCTAATAAAAATCTCCTGAGGGTATAGTGGTTAGAGCACTGGCCCTGGAGTCAGGAGGACCTAAGTTCAAATCCAGCCTCAGACACTGAATAATTGTCTAGTTGTGTGACTATGGGCAAGTCACACCCCATTGCCTTAAAATAAATAAAATAAAAAGGATCTCCCACGTGGTAAAGCTGCATTTCTTTCAGTGTTCATATACTTGTTATATAAACCTACTTTATTTGAAATACATTTCATCCAGATGCATTGAATAGCCTAAGAAGTTAAGCATAATAGTAACTCTTTCTACTATTTCCCTTTCCATCCATCCTATACAACATAGCAAGAATAAAAGTATTTGGATCTTAACTTAGTCAGACCTGTGAATCCATGTTTCTGGACTCTTCGGAAACTTAGTTAAGGCCAGTTTTCCCAGATGCAAGTCCTTAATTGGACTTAAAGTGCCAGATAAAATCAATTCTTTCCTATAAAAGACCAAACAATATCATTATTTCAACCCTCCTGCTGAACAACTGCAATGGTCATAATGCAAGCTCAAATGAAATGAATTATCCCATTAAAAAAAATTTTTTTTAATAACAGTTAGCACTTTCTCAATATCACAAGGATCATAAGCACATTCATAGCTCTACCTTTAAAAAATATCTCACATTTACTATAGTTTGCAAAGTTTTTTATTCTTGTCATATTTTGCACCTTTCTTTCCACCTCTATCTCCCTTAAATTCTTTTTCCTTTCACAAAAGCCCTATTCCAATGCCATGCTATGGTATAAAGGAGTTTCAAAGTTTATGCCAATAAATTCTGGCAGGTCTTACTAAATTGGAAAGACTTCAAGTACTGCCCTGGTGATGGACTGTTATGCAAGAAACAACCCTGGTTCAGAGAGGCACATTAGCACAAGATGAATTCCCAGCTGAAACCAATTTTAAACTCATGAAACTAAATCCCAAGGTGGGGATGGACTATGAACTGTACTGATGAAGAAGTTACCCATATAAACGAAATAATGGAATTTTTGAAGTATTCAAGTTACTTTCTACATGTAGAAGGAACTTAACAGTAATGGAAAAGTAAAGCAAACATACATTCCCAGATGATAAATGAAAAAGCAGAATGAGATGCCCTAGGCACCTGGCTTCTATGTGGATGAGCTAAGTCCAACGTTCTTTCTACTATACCACACTACCTCTCAAACAGATTAATGCCTAAAAGTGGAATGTTTCATCACTATAAAACCTCTGTTAATTGGCATACACTTTTTAATGTGTGCATTTGACAATAGGGATATTAATGACAGGCAACAATTAGAGGATCTCAAACTGAAGAGACTTGAGAAGACAACTTTGGATGGGGCTGACTACATACACCTATACCCACAGACCAAGATCTAAGATCACTGTTTTAACTATATACCTATCACTGGCCTTGAACCACAATAATGCCAGGGTATGTTTGTTATTAGTCTAATTATTATGATAATTGGTTTTTGACCCTGCATTAACTTCAAGAGTCCTCTTCCTATTTCTGGCTCTTTTGGTTCCTTCTGACTTGTTCATAATGAAGGTCTGACTCCCATTTGTGCTTGGATAACAGCATTCTTTACTACAACTTTTCATTCCATTCTCAAACTAAAAGAGGATTTACTAAGATTACTCTGTTGGAGAGAGGAGACAATACAAAAATAGGTTTCTCTGGGTATTCAAATCAAGTCAACTAGATAAAACTCATCTAGATAACTACCTTTCCTTTGCCTAGGAGAAAGTCTGTTATTAGTCAAGTGCTGATAGGAACCAGCACTACAGAATGGCCTATTATTCTCTGATGAGTGACTCTGAACAATGGAAATAAGATTTTACTAACAAAGAAAATTTTTAAACTCACATACCATTAATAACATCAATAAAATAAAAATTCCAAGTAATTCTGATGTCTCTTTAGAAAACAAAATTATCCCTCCCAATAAAATTTGTATTTAAACAACTTTTTTCTCTTAAGTTAAATGATCTAACATTTAATATTTATGATACCTTTGAGGAAAACATTAATATCTTTTTAATACAGAAATCTCTAAAATAGATTCCATGTCAGCACAACACTTTTAGCTTGTAACTCAATTCATTTCTCTAGACAAAATACAGCACTAGGCTCTCTAAATAATAATAGTTTCCCTCCAAAATCTATGAACATATCTAAAATTCTGATAAGTGGAGAAAAATAACTATTTTTTCAAGAAAACCCACTTGTGCAGTTCCACTTTTAAAAATCTCTAACTGCCTGGTATAAAACCATTTAAAAAAAACTGCAGTCTTGATGAATAATAAGCTACTTTTCATTTACAGCATTTTGTTTTCACAGTCCATAGAGGACAATGGGATAGCTAATCCTTAATGTCTTTTCTTCTTAGGTCAATAAACTGTTCGGAAATTTAGTTAACTAGAAGGTAAAATGGGGGGAAAAACTTGATTTATATGGACTCACAACTTTTCAGCACAAAAAATACATTAAAGTATTATCCTAGCTATCTCAAGATCTGACAAAAACCTCCTTTATAAGCACTCTGACTATATTTAAATTGTTGATTACTGCAACAGTTAAAGAAAATCACAGAACTGGAAAGGTAAAAAGATCCCTGGAGATCACCTTGTTCAATTCCCTTATTTACAGACGAGGAAACTGAGTTTGAGAATGGTAACTTGCTTCAGGTCATAAGGCTCATGAGAGAACTCAGGTCTCTCTATTTATTAGTTCAATACTAGTCTAGACCCTATTTAATGCAAAAGTTCTATCTAATATATCAGGGCTGTCCAACCTTACTTTTAAAAATTGTTATTGAAAAAATAAACAATATGTTTTGATTTGACGTTATAGCAGGAGCTCTGCGGTAACTCGGGCTTCGTTTACTAAGGCATTTAGTAAACCCACAGGCAGGTTGCATAAAATTTGCCTTATTGGCTGCATTTGACCCTCAGGTAGTATTCTGGACAACCCTGTAAATACATCATGATCAAATTTAATGATTTATATCATCTTATAAGATAATGAAAAATAGGGTAATAGGGATTTAAAACTATAAGGGATTTAGAAAATCATCTAGACCCAATTCCTAATTTTACCGATGAAGAAGCAAAGGTCCAAAAAGATCAAGTCACCCGCTAAGATTAGAAATAGCATAAATATGTTTTAGTCAAACATACATATATGTATAAATAAAACACATTTCATTGCAAAATGGGCAATTCTATTTCAAGAATAGTTTTGTAAAATAAAATATAAGGGATATTAAACTATAACTTAAATTCTATGTGCCAGTATTCTCTAGAGCTTGATCATCACTAAAGGAAGTGTTAAGGAAGGAAATTTTTGAAAAACTTATCACTCACTTGTTTAAATTTAAGAAAAAAAATGTGGGGCTCACATAACTTTGGAAATCTGGTCAAACTTTTGAAGCAAGTGTCATACCTCACGTTCCATGCAGTGGTAAAGTCTGGGTTTAGAAGTAGTAAGGTACATGTGACATCTATCAATTCTAAAAAGAAGAAGAAGAAACCCATTAAAAATGAACAATGCTACTACTTGACTTTTCTTTCTTTTAATACTTCATGACACAAATTCTACATATTTACATTGCAATCTAGCTACTTGAAGTAAGATATCAGATTTTAAGTTGTTGGGGGCATTTTCTAATTTTCCTCTTAAACAAATTTAAAAGGAGAAACATCAATACCTTTGTTAGACAATCCATTTGTTTTACTAAGATTGTAAAACTCAGTAATTAAAAGAGTATCCTTCTATGGCGTAAGTTAAAATCAGAGTAATTTCCTTTGATAATTAAATGGCATCAACTCAGAAAAGAAACCTCAACTTTTGGGAGGAGAAATAATCAAAAAGCTAGTTAGAAGAGAAACTAAGAGAATTGTGTTTTGTATATACGTAATTTCTAAAAATTCTTTGTTCCTTATTTTGTCGCTCTTTTGATCTTTAAAGATTCACCAAAGCTCAGTACTTGATTCCTTTCTCTACCCTCTGTCCTTTAGAAGACCTCATTTAGTTAAAGTTTTACATAATTTAATCCCCTCATTTCAGATGAGGAACCTGTGTACTAAGAAGATGAAGTAACCAGCCCAAAGACCTTAGACGTAAAATTCAATGGCTCCAAATATTAGCTTCATGTGAATGACCTCAAAACCTCTATCTCCACTCCTGAACATTTTCCTATATTTTCCTACACTTTCCTACATTTTATTAACAATTTATTGACAAATATTTATTAAGGACCTATTAAAGGAGCTCATATTCTAAAAAGAACAAACATGGTAAACAAAGAAAACAAAAAATTTATAGAGTAATTTCTGAGGGAAGGGTACATAGCATATCAAGTTCATTTTTAAAAAATTATGCAATAGAGATGATTATCAAACAACTGTCTAAACAATGGCAGAATGAGGAGAAAGAAGGAAGAGTGGTGAAGAGACAAAATGGTTTCTAGAGATGCTGCTGTAATAAAAATAGGCAAAAGCTCAGTCTCAATACTGATTCTTTTTCCATATAAGGAAGTATTTTTTCTTTTTCTAGAAACTCTTTTAGTCAAACAATTTCTTTTAAAGACCTGAAATTTTTCATCTTGATCCCACAAGTAAGATCTGACTACTGGAAGAACTAAAGTCAGATGTGAAAATCTCTAGAATATTTATCCTTTCCTTTAAGTAATCTCATGATTTAAAAACAACAGCAATAACAAAAACAATCCTCTAACAGTTGTCATTAAAGTGGTTAATAGACATTCAGATAACCTGTGGATACTCAAAACATATAAATTGATCACATCTGGGATGTTACTGCTATTGCTCAACTCACCTCTTGATTTTAAACAGATGAATACACAATGGCACAGCTTAATATGGAAAAAAGTTTAAAACTGCTTATATATTATTTCATCTGATCTTTAAAACAAAACTGGGAAGAAGTTATTTTAAGTACCATCATCCACCTTTACTAATATAGAAACTAAAGTTCAGTGAGATTAAGGACCTTGTAATTGCTATCTAATTTGTACAGGAGCTCCTGAACAGGAGCATGGTGTAATGGAAAAAAAAAAAAGGTAGTTCTGGCCCAAACCACTTACTCACTTACTGCACCTGAGTAAGTGATTTTAATGAGAATTCAATTTAACAAACATTTATATTAAGCAGTTATTATTTACAAGGCATTAATGAAGTTAAAAAGTCATAAACTATTATAATTATGGATAATTAAGTTTGAGCAAGTGTCAAGTCCTTTACCAGGTGACTTTCTAGCTATATTCAATTTTTTTTTCAGTATCTGTATATTGGGTCAGATCATCATACTGAAAAATGACTTTAAAAAACCAAACCAACAATTTCATCCCCTTTAACACCTTTCTCAAATTACTAGAGTAAAAAAAATTCTCTTTATAAATGTCACTGATTGTAACTGAGATTCTCTTCCCTGGAATATTATGAAAACTCACGTGTATATCCTAGAGAAATACTATTACAGGCAAATTTGTATTAAACATAATGATAATAAACATATCCCCTCCCCCCCGTAGCACAAAAAAAAAAAGACACAGCAAAACAAATAAGCAGCAGAAGAGAGAAAACAACAAAAAGAAAGTGAGCAGTGAACTTCTTTGACAAGGTTTCTCAAAGATTTTTGATGGCTTGGGGTACAGCTAGCCCTAATTAGTGACAGCACACAATGAATAGGAAATGCAAAATATCAAGATCATTTATTCCAAAAGTGTCAAACTTGGGGGTGGCTAGGTGGTGCACCGGCCCTGGAGTCAGGAATGCCTGAGTTCAAATCTGGCCTCTAAATCTGGACACTTAATTACCTAGCTGTGTGGCCTTGGGCAAGCCACTTAACCCCATTGCCTTGGCAAAAAAAAAAAAAAAAAACCCAACCCCCACCCCAAAACCACAAAAATGTTTAACTAAAATAGAAACAACAACCTCTAATTTGTACATGAGGATGTTTATCAGGTCACACACAATGACAAAGTTTTAAAAATGTAATGTTAGCTATTTTTACTGCATTTTTCTTTATTTTGTAAAATATTTTTCAGGTCCCACATGTTTGATACTCGGGATTTATTCCCAGGTCTTCATATTACTCGTTGAAAGAAAAATGACTTGCTCCAGATTACACAATTAAATTGTAGAAGCAGGGCTTGAAACCTGTTTGATCAAGTATTTATTAAGTTCATGTGATAAACTAGGTTCTAGGGAATTAAAGACAGAAACAAAAGTTGCTGCCCTCAAGAAATGTCCCCATGAGATACACAGACACACACACACTCTTAAATACAGTAGAACCTCCATACAAGTAATCTGGTTCATATGTTTCCTTGGACAAGGAAAATTTTTTACAAAATTTCTCTTGCAGGATGAACAAAAGTTTGTAGTTTGACTATCATGTTTGAATCACAAATTTTTTTTTTTGCAAGGCAATGGGGTTGTGGTTTGCCCAAGGCCTGATAAAGGTGTGAAGCTGGATTTGAACTCAGGTACTCCTGACTCCAGGGCTGGTGTTCTATCCACTGAGCCACCTAGCTGCCCCCCACAAATATTTTTAATGATAATATAATGTCACATTTCCATGACAGTCTGAAAAAAACATCAAAAACAAGTGTCATTAAATAGATTCCTAGTCAGACGTGAAGGTAAAGAAAAAAAAAAATCAATGAATCAAAATATGAAAGTGATTCTAAAAAATGAAAAATAAATGAAGGTAGCAGTGTTAGTCTTACTTTTAGTGAAAGTAGCATGAGAGAACCCTCCTGATATTGAAATCCCCCATGTTCTCATAGAAGATTCTCCTTCCCTTACTTCTCCTCCCTCTTTCTCATAGGTAAAGTGCAAGCTAATTTGTTTTATTGTTAGTTTATTTTGTGTATTAATCACTACTATTCTATTTCAGGTGCATTAGGGACAAAAAAATTACTTAAAAGTATAAATAATTATTTTTATATGAATATTTTTGGGGATGTGACCCATCCAACTTTACATTATTTTCCTATGGGAAAATTCACTTTGCAATACAAACAAATCACATGACAAAAAGTATCTTGGAATAAATTAAATTGGTAAACTGAGTAGGTTCTACTGTATATATATATGTGTATATATATATATACATACACATATATATGTACTGTATACATAAACATGCATTTATGTGTTTATCTCTATATATGTAAATAAACTGGGGGGCACTACTAGTCTAGTTAGATCAGTAATTTCCACATAAAGTATTATCTTAGCTGACTAGAAAGAAATACTGGTTCTAAGAGTTGGAAGTGAAGAAAGGAATGTATTACAAGCAAGGGAAGACCACATGTGCAAAGGTACAGCTAATGGGGAAGGAGTGTCATGATGGAAGGACTAGTTCCAATTTGGTTGGAAAGTTGAAATTGTGAAAAGCATCCAGTGGGTTTTAGGGTTCATATATGAGTCTAAAACTAAAAGAATCATCGTCATTCACTGACAAGTGATAATGACCATGTCTGGGCTTTAGTATTTACTCTTTAAAAGCTATGTGGCAGATGAAATGAAGAAAGAAACTTGAGACAAGAAGACCCATTAGGAAGATACTGCAATAGTTCAGACTAGAGAAGTAGTAATAAGGGTCTGAAAAAAAAGTGATTAAGAGTAGAGAAGGGGAAGTATCTGAGAGATGCTATGGAGATAAAATCAATAAAATTTGGCAACATAAAGGAACAAGGTTGCAAACTTGGGTGCCTGGAAGGATGATGGCATTTTCAGCATTTTAAAATAGGGAAATTTGAAAGAGCTAGATATGGGGAAAAATATAATGAGTTCTGTTTTGGTCATGCCCAGTTGTCCTTTCCACTATACTTCCCTGAGAAAAATTAGAAAAAGACCTTAGTAGCCAAAGTTTGGACTTGGGTATCACACCAAGACAAGCGAACTACCTGTTTGCTGGCAGCAAGGGTGGTAAAAGGTGCCATAAACATCTTTGAATTTCAAATTCAGAATAAGTGAACTGATTCAAGGCCTTGGAGAGATTATGTGAGGTATGTATATTAAGTATAAATTTCCCTCCCTCCGAGATGATTCTTCTCTGTAATAAATCAGAAAAGATGAATGAAGGATAAAAATAGAAAGTAAACAAACAAAAAAGGAAATAAAGAAACATGGAAATGACCTTTGAATCTAGAATTATATTACAGGCAATAACTTAGGGTCAACAAATGGTATTTTCATTTTTGTTGCTGACTGAAGAAAAAAAACTTAGAACAAGAGATATAGGAAGTAAGTAGGTAGCAAAGCAGGAGAATAAAAAGGTCTTTCTAGACCACAGTTTATGATACAGGAAACACATATTACAACCTTAACCAAAAGACCATTTAATGAAAAATAGAAGAGTATATTTGTCTAGAGGCTGAATGATCTAATTACCAAGGACTTGAATTAAAAAAGAGGAAGTGGCAGGGAAAATCCTATGAAGATGTTAAATGAGAAACCAGAGAAGTCAGAACAATACTATGGGAAGAAAGACATCTGTTTCAGTAGTTCATTGGACAAAATAATAAAGTTGAAGAACAATTCTCCAAGACTCCATTCATAATGCATCACTGCATTATGAACTTTGTTTCTTAATTCTTAAATGGGATCAAGGTTTAGGAGTGCTACTGAGGGGTGGGGTCAAAGGGTATGCACAAATGTTTTGTTCTTTAGGCAGAGTTCCAAATTTTTCTCTAAAATGGTCAGATCAGTTCACTGTTGCCCAATAATGCATTAATGTCCTAGTTTTCCCACAATCTCTTCATCATTGATCATGAAGTAGGTAGTACCTCAGAGTTTTTTTTTTTAATTTGCATTTCTCCAATCAATAATTACTTGGGACATTTTTTTCAGGACTATAGTTTTCATCTTCATCTGAATATTGCCTGTCAAATCCTTTGATCATTTATCAATTCGAGAATGACTTGTATTTTTATAAATCTGACTCAGTTCTCTATATATTTTAGAAATGAGTCCAATTTCAGAAACACTAGCTGTAAAAACTGTTTTCCACCTTTCTGCATTTCTTCTAATCTTGGTTGCTCTGGCTTTTTTTATTGGTGTGAAAAATTTTAAATTTAATATAGTCAGAATTATCCATTTTGCATTATGCTCTCTCTTCTTTGGTCATAAATTTCTTCCCCATTTCACAAATCTGCTAGTTAAAACTAATCCTTGATCTCCTAATTGGCTTATTGCATCATTCTTTATTCCTGTACCCATTTTGAACTTATCTTGGTGTAAGGTGTGAGATGCTAGTCCATTTTTGCCATGCTACTTTCCAGTTTTCCCAGCAGTTTTTGTCAAGTAGTGAGCTATTATTCCAGAGGCTACAATCTTTGGGTTTGTTAAACAGTAGATTATCATAGTCATTAACTACTGTTTCTTTTGGACCTAATATATTCCACTGATCTACTTCTTTCTTTCTTAGCCAGTCCCAGACAGTTTTGATGACTATTTTATAACATAATTTTAGATCTGGTACGTCTAGGTCACCTTCCTTTGTATTTTTTTCATTATTGAATATTTCATTATTCAATATCATTCATTCTTGACCTTTTGTCCCATCAAATGAATTTTGTTACTATTCTTTCAAGCTCTGTAAAATAAGTTTTTTGGTAATTTGATTAGTTTGGCACTGAATAAGTAACTTAAGAAGATTGACATTTAGCACAGCCTAAGCATGAACTGACATTCTCCCAATTGTTCACATCTGACTTCATTTGTGTGAAAAGTGCTTTGTAATGGTTGAATTCCTATAGTTTCTGGGTTTGTCTTGAGAGAGAGGTTCCCAAGTATTTTATGCTGTCTATAGTTACTATAAATGGATTTTTCTATCTCTTGCTATTGAACTATATAGAAATGCTGATGATTTTTGAGGATTTATATCCTGCTACTTTGCTGAAGTTCTTAAATGTTTCAAGTAGTTTTTAGTTGATTTTCTAGGATTCTCTAAAGTATGTATCATATCATCTGCAAAGAATTAAAGTTTTGCTTCCTCAGTGCTAATTCTAATTCCTTCAATTTCTTTTTCTTTTCTTATTGCTAAAACTAACATTTCTAAACTAAAACAATATTGAATAGTAGTGGTGATAAAGGCATCCTTGTTTCACTACTGAACTTACTGAAAAATGCTTCTAGTTTGTTCCCAATACAGATAATGCTTGCTGACAGTTTTAGATAGACTGCTTATAATTTAAAAGAAAACTGTTGTTTCTAATTGGAATAGATACTGTATTTTGTCAAAGACTTTTTCAGCATCTAACTGAGATATTCAGGTGATTTCTGTTACTGACATGGTCAATTAAGCAGGTAGTTTTCCTACTAGTGAACCATCCCTACATACCTGGTTTAAATTTTATCTGATCAGTGCAACATCCTAGAGATAATTTGCTATATGTATATAATGTCTTTGCTAAAACTTTATTTAAAATTTTTTTGCATAGAGATTCAGAAGGGAGATCAGTATATAACATTCTTTGTTTTGGCTCTTCCTGGTTTAAGTATCAGTACCATGTTGGTGTCATAAATAGAATTTGGCAAGATCCCACTAATTTTTTCAAATAGTTTATACAAAAATTATTTAAATGTTTGTGAGAATTCACTTGCAAATCCATTTGGCCCTGGAGATTTCGACTTAGGGAGTTCACTGACGGTGTGTTCAATTTCTTTTTTCTGAAATGGAATTATTTAAGTTTTTTTTTTCTTCTGTTAATCTGGGAAATTTATATTTTGTAAATATTCGTCTATTTCACTTAGGTTATCAAATTTATTGGCATACAGTTGATCAAAATAGTTCTGAATAATTTGATTTCCTCCTCATTGGTGGTGAGTTCACCCTTTTCATTTTTGATACTAGCAATTTGGAGCCAAGATGGTGACTCAAATCTAGGAAGCTCCTGGAATTTTTCCTGAAACAAGGCGCTAAATAGATCCTTAAGTGACAGAACCCACCAAAAGAACAGTGAAACAACTTTTCAGCAAGATATCTTAGAGAAACTTCAGGAAAGGCCCAATATAGGCGGGAGAGCTGGAAAGTCAGTGAGAGACTTCTAGACACAAATGCAGCTTAGGTCTCAATGCAGCAGGTCATCAGTAAGGGTCACAATCCTTGCTCAGAGAGTAAGGTTTCAAGCCCTGGAACACTGGGTAGACTATGTAGCACAGGGAGCAAACCTTGAATATTGGTTATACCAGAAAGAAATTCAGGGACTAGATTCCTGGCTCCCAGCAAAAACAAAACAAAACAAACAACTTTGAACTAAAACACCCTGTATCATGGGATCAGAACTCAACTATCAAAATGGAAGAAAAAAAAAAAAACAAGAAAGCGTTAACCATTTACAGCTATTATTCTGACAAAGAAAATAAAAATGCCATCTCAGGAGAGGAAAGTAGTGACAAAATGCCTTATGTGTGAAGTCTCAAAGGGGATGATGAATTGGTCTCAAATCCAAACAGATCTCTTGGAAGTGCCCAAAAAAGATTTTAAAAACCAAAGAAGAGATGAAGAAGAAAAAATGGAGAACAGAAATGAGTCATGCAGGAGAATTATGAAAAATTAATTAAAAAACAATAATTTTAAAAGTAAAATCAATCAACTGGAAAAAGGAAAAGAGGAAAAATAAAATTTTAAAGAAAATAGGGGCAACTAGGTGGCGCAGTGGATAAAACACTGGCCCTGAGTCAGGAGTTACCTGGGTTCAAATCCAGTCTCAAACACTGCCACTTAACCCCATTGCCTTGCAAAAACCTAAAAAAAAATCTTAAAAACTAGAATAGGACAAACAGAAACAAAGGACTCTATGAAATACCAAGATTCCATCAAACAAAACCAAAAGGTTGAAAAAAGAAAAATGTAAAGTATCTCTTTGGAAAAAAATGCCAACCTGGAAAATTGATACAGGAAAGCTCATTTATGAATTATTGATCTACCTGAAAGCCATGATCAGAAAAAGAATCTGAACAATACCTTACAGGAAATTATGATGGAAAACTGCCCTTTCCTAGAACAAGAAGATAAAATAGTCCTTGATAGAATCTATCAGTCATCCCCAGAAAGAGATTCCAAAATAAAAACTCCAAAAAATATTGTAATTAGATTTCAGAATTCTCAGCTAAAGGAGAAAATAATGCAGGAAGCCAAAAATAAAGCAATTTAAATAATCAGGGAACCACAACCAGGATTTCACAGGACTTATTACAACCAAGAATAAACTACCCTGTAATATTCATATTCTTTCAAGGGGCAAGATGAACTTTCCATGAAGTAGAAGACTTTCAAACTCACCTGAAAAAAAGATCAGGATTGAACAGAAAATTTGATTTTCAAATACAAGACTCAAAAGATGTATAAGGTACAAAGGAGGAGAGGAAATGGGTGTGTGTGAAAAATGTTAGTCAATAAAACTACATTTCTACATGGGTAGACAATATTTGCAACTCTTGAGAACTGTCTCTTAGGACTGTTGAAAGAAACACATATAGAGAGTGTGTGTGTATAAATTGTGATATAATCAAACTTTTAGCTCTTGAGGGTTATGTTCCTATTGCGATAGTTGGAGGGAGGGTACTAGGAAAAGGAGTATGGATATAAATTGACTGTGATGTGATCAAACTCAGTTTTTGAGGGATTATATTTATATTATTTATTTCTATTGGGAAAGTTAGAGGAATTGTTCTAGAAAAAAGGGTGTGATCATAAATTTATTATGATGTAAGGATGCTTATGGTTCTTGAGAATTAAACTTCTAGCAGGAGAATTGAGAGGAATATATTTTGATAGAGAAGTGAGTACCAGACAGCTATAAAACAATTAGAACATGAGAAAAGAAAAGAATTATGCTGGCAGAGGTATTAAGAGGACAAATAACACCACATGAAGAGGCACAAAGGGCCTAATATAGTAGACGGAAAGAAAGGAGGGTATGAGTACTGAGTAAATCTTATTCACATTTGGCTCAAAAAATTGAACTGGGTTTAGAAATTTATCCTATCCTATTGGAAAGCAGGGGAGGGGGAGGGAAACAAATAAGAAAAGAGAAGGAAGGGATAATGAAAAGTAAAGGGGGAAAGAAATGTAAGGGGAAAGGGAAAAGAAAAGGGAGTTAGGTTGATAAAAGGGAGGGTAAATTGAGGGAGGCAGCAGTCAAAAGCAAAACACTGGTAAGGGGAAATGAGGGAAAAGGAAAGAGAAAAGTAGTGAGAAGGTAGGATGGAGGGGAATATAGAATTTGTAATCATAACTGTGAATATGAATGGGACAAAGTCTTCTCTAAAACAGAAGAAGATAGCAGAATGGATCAAAAACCAGAATCCTACAATATGATGTTTACAAAAAAATACATCTGAAGCACAAAGATACATATAGAATAAAGGTTTTAGAGCATTAACATCACAATCAAATGCAGAAAGGCAAAAATATTAACCTTTTCAGATCATGATGCAAAAAGTTAAATGTAATAAAGGCCCATGAAAAGAGAAGTTAATGAGTGAATAAAACACCAAATCATAGAAATAACCAACAATTATATCCATGACAATAACAATGATGAAACATCATATCAAAACCTGTGGGATACAGCCAAAGAAGTTATCAGGGGAAATTTTATAACTCTAAATGCTTGTATGAACAAATTAGAGAAAGAGGAGATCAATAAATTAAGCACATAATGAAAAAGCTAGAAAATGAACAAATTAAAAAAATCCCCAATTAAATATCAAATGAGGAATTCTGAAAAATTAAAGGAAAAATTAATAAAAATGTAGTATTGAATAATTAAACAAAGAATTATTTTTATAAGAAAAACAATAAAATCTGATCATCCATTCTTTATGACACTCTTCTGTTAATATCTTCATTCTGTTAATATCTTCATTCATCACATATGCTGTCAATAACTACCCTATGAGCAATAACTTTAAATTCTTAAGGCTCTAAAATTTCATCACCTGGAGACACACAGGACTGGAAAAATACTGATATTAGAAAGGTGAACTGCTTCAGGAAATCTTCAGGAAGGAGATCCAGTACACTTTCTTATTAAATTCTTCCAAGTTCACTGTCCATCTGCAATGTCAGGCTAGGACAAACTATGTACTAATGCTTCTATTGAGTTGTCAACTCAACTACATATTGGAGCAGGAAAAATATACATTCTTCATCCACTTGGTTTTGTAAAGGAAATCATCTGTGACAGTAGCAGTTTTCTCCATTTTATGCCTCCTGATAGTAATTATAAATTCAAACAAAATCTGTTTTGACATATTTCAAAAAAAACCTTGCTGGAGGAAATGAATTTTACTACTGAATCAAATCTTTTTTGTTGTTGTTGTGGTTGTAGTTGGTTTTTTTGTTTTCTTTGAGATAGTAAAAATTAAGCAAGTGTTAAGTGTCTGAAGCTGGATTTGAACTCAAATCCTGCTGACTCCAGTGCTGGTACTCTATCTACTGCATCAATTAGCTGTTCAATCAAATCTTTTCTAAAAAACTTGAACAAGCAATACAATGAAATTTTACATTATGTATTTTAGTCAACTAAGTGACTAAAATGGTGGTCTGAAATAGAATATTGTTTTCAACATCTAGTCTCTTCTCTAATCATCAAAAATGTTTTGTATATTTGTGCAGATAAAAGATAAAAAGGCACAAGGATTAATAGCTATTGACATTTTCTTAACCTTTCAGGGGAAAGGGAGGAATAATTTCCATGATATTTTTCCCCCTGTGGCCTTGATATTGTCCCCTCTGAGATGCACCCCCCAAATACCCTCAAAATTCTATCTTTCTTAGCACAAAACCCTTATGTATATTAGTTTAGCAGCTCTATTTCCTCATACAGAAAAAACATAAAAGGACTGTGATGTTAAAGAGTTCAAATGTGGTGTTACTTTTGTAATTGTCACAGAAACTGGTGTTACAGAAATCTTAATCAATCTTTTGCATTTTTCATTTGTTCATTGTTTACTTTCAGTTTCATCCTTAAACGAACAATTGAGTCTCTCAGATTCTCTAAAAATTCCTCCATTACTTCTTGTATGAAATTCAAAATCTCCCAATGTCTTTCTCTGTAACAGTTTATAAATAACCATCTATTTCAAACAATGGCTGCTATGTATCTGATTGGCAAGATCAAATGTTTGCTGGGTGAGGAGGTTTCTATGTTTTTTTCTCTCCTAATTGTGAAGATTGCTTTAAATATTTTTAATATTTCTTAGGAAATGGTGATAGTGTTAAATCTCATCTATGCATTTCCTTTTTGGGGGGTGAGGAGACAGGTCAGCAGTTTTTAAAAAGGTCCAGAGGGCCAGCTAGATGGCATAGTGGATAGATACTGGCCTGGAGTCAGGAGGACTTGAGTTCAAATCTGGTCTCAGACACTTAATAATTACCTAGCTGTGTGACTTTGGGCAAATCACTTAACCCCCATTGCCTAGGAAAAAAAGAAAACAACAAACAAATAAATAAGAAAGGTCTGGAGTTAATTAAATTGAGTACCCTCTCTCTTTTTATTCTCTTTTCCACTTTGGTACTGATTTTTATAATTAGTCAATTATATATAGAAAGATCATTCAGAAATTATTCCTATATCAACAACCAGTCATTTCTTGTCAAAATAAATTAATTTCTTCTTGCTATATTGTATTTGGTTTTTCCCTAGTCAATATGTCTTGACTTATCTTAAAGGATTTTATGATTCAGAGGCATAAAGTTTCGGGATGGCCTAAAAACTTTTGGTCTCAAATTTCTTAGTTTTAAATTGTATTTCCCAATATGGTTTTTTGCTTTCCTTGGCATCAACCTTTATAATGAAGTGACTAAATATCACAGTATATTTTTATTTAGAGGATTTCTTTAATTTTCTAACATAATTTCTATCTCCTCAGCTTTTGCAATAAATGCAGAATAAATTTATTGCAGAAAATTTGTTAAGTTGCAATTATCTTTATGGTAGAGCTTTTATAGGGTAGCTAGGTGGCACAGTGTTCAGAACACCAGGTCTGGAGTCAGGAAGATTCATTTTCCCACGTTAAAATCTGGTCCCAAACACTTACTAGATGTCTAACTATGGGCAAGCCACTTATTCCTGTTTGCCTCAGCTTCATCTGTAAAATAAGCTAGCAAAGAATTCCAGCATCTCCGTCAAGGAACACCAAATGGGGTCATGAAGAATGGGACACAAATGAAATTACGGAACAAAACATTATTATAAATAAGCATCATTTTAAACTAACAGACCAAAAATGTTCAAATAAAAAAGTATTTATATTTGCCTTTGTAGAAATGATAAAACCAAATTTTATTTTCTTGTTTCCCCAAGAACTTGTAAACCGTACTTCCATTTAGCTTTTTTCTTCTTGTTTCCTTTACTGTAAGAATACCATGATCCACATGATTCAGATCTTCTAGTAGTATCATGTTTAGGCAATCACATTTAGTGACAGCTCTAAGTTAATGTTTCCAGTAAAATCTTCAGTCATCTGCCTCTTTCCTACTACTGTCACTGCCACTGAAGAAGGGGTGAGGGGGTTACAAAACAACTGAATCATTTTTTTTAATTTATGAAGTGAACTGTCATGATCAAAAAAAGAATCACCTATTGTGGTGATGAGAACCTCTATACTTAGCTTTATTGGTCCTTGGAAAGTAGCTATCTGTTGATAAGGCTAGAACCCATTTCAGGATGACAAAATCTACCAAAGATAAAGTTTTTTTGGCATATTTTTGATAAGCCAAGTTCAACTCTATCACACAAAATGAAGCACTGGATTAAAAGTAATAAGAAATGGAACAAAATATCACTATTACAGAGCATGGGTGAATTACAATCAAATTATAAAGACTAACCCTATTTCCTCTTTTTTGGGCAGTTATATGCTAGTGTATCATAAACACAGTATAACTGAATTTCAGCAAAGTTTTTGACAGTCTCTTATGGATAAAATGAAGAGATACTGACTAGATGGTAGTTAAGTAGGTAGAAAATAAGACTGGATGACTTGATCCAAGTTCAGAAGGAATATTGTTGAACAAGGATAATCTGATCAAGTCCTCCAAAGAGATATCCTTACTCTATTAAACATTTTTAAACCAAGAATTTGAATGAAGTCCATTAAAAAATCAACTTATCAAATTTATGTAGAAGATAAAAAGTAAAAGTAATCCTAATAGAATTCAGACCCTAAAAGGTAGGGATAGATTAAAACAGTCAGAAAAATCTATTAAGATGAAATTTAATAGGGATAAATGTATAGACTTTGAACTTGGGTTCCTAAAAATTGAATACTTGATGAGAATAAGATAGTATTTTCACAACACTTTAAAATTTCCAAAACATTTTGTAAAAATTATCACTTTTATTCTTACAACAACTTGGGGAAGAAGGAAGAGAATATTTATCATCATCATCATCATCATCATTATTATCATTATTCCTACTTTATATATTGGGAAACTGAAACAAAGGATCACTAACTATCTGAGGCTGAATTTAAATTCAGGTCTTCCTAAGGTCTAGCACTTTATTTACTCGACCATCTACCTATAGGGAATTACAGGATGGGAGAAATATAGAAACATTTGGAAAAAGTATCTATTCATTCTCATGAATTATGCAATGCGATTTGAGCAACAAAGGAGCTGATACAATCTTAAGTTGCATTAACAGAAATATTTCCAGAGCAAGTAAGATAATAGGTCCTGGTTAAAATAAATCTGGAATATTATGCCCAGTTGTGAATTCCTCATTTTAAAAAAGGACACTACTTACAAGATAGAAGGTAACCAGGATGTCAAGGGAACTAAAAAAACCCTACTGAATAAGCATAAGTTGAAGAAACTTGAGATATTTATTTGGCCTACAGAAAAGATCTGAGAGAATGATCTCATCATCTTATCTACAGATCTCTATAATCAGTCCCTGTCTCTCTTGTCCTCTAGTTTTGCATCACCAGCTGTCTAATGGACATTTCAAATGGATGTCCTTAGACACATTTCAGCTCAACATGTCCAAAACAAAACTCATTTTTTACCCCTAAACTATTTAATGCCCTCTATCAAATTTCTTTATTGCTCTTGATGAAACCACCATGTTTTTAGGCCTTCAAGTTTGTACTCTCAACATTATCATAGATTTTTCACTCTAATTTATCCCACATAAACAGTGAGCTGCCAAAATCTTTGTTTCTTATTTCCACATCTCATGCCCTTTTCTCCACTAACACAGGAAGTACCCTTCATGAGGACTCCTCTCATCTGGACTGTTGCAATGACCTCCTTATTGGTCTCCAAATTTCTCCCTATTTCAACTGTGAATAGTGAAGATCAGACCATTTTACTTCCCTATCCAAAAAATTCCAATAATTCTTTATTGCCCCCAGGATAAAATATAAACTCTAAACTTCTAAAGACCTTCACAACTTAACTATCCTCTCCAAATTCATTATGTTATTCCCCTTCCCAAACTCTACAATCCATCTCTCATATTGAAGCCTTTGCACCAAGAACTTTCCCAACCTAGAATGCACTCCTACCTCACCCCACCTCATACAAAATCCCTCCCTTCCTTATGACACTGAAGCATCAGTTCCAAACCAACTGGTAGTACTCTCCAACTCAAACTATTTTGTATTTATTCTTTCTTTTTATGAGCATTCCAGACAAATTTGAGTTGAAATCAGAAGGTATGTCTTGGACAAGGACAAATTTGGCTACCATTTCTTACATTCACTACAAAAACATTTTATGCATGCTAAGTTAGGAATCTATTTTGGATGGGCTATTTTGGAAATGGCTCCTTTGCATCTTAAGAATCCTCTCTGGGGTTACCAGATTACTCTTGAGAATCTGGAGTAACCAGATTACTGTTGAGTTGTGCATTTTATACAAAATGATTGAAACATAGGGAACTGGAATCACAACAAAATTAAGTTCAATCAACTTTCAACAACTTGGCAAATAATTATCTAATTCATATTTTACTTGGATCCCTTTTCCTCCTCTTAGGCTAAGACACCTATTTAAAAAAAGCAAACCAATGTAAATATTTTAAAATCACTACAAAAGAGAATTTTGTGAGGAGCTGTGGGTTTAGAAAAAAGGAAGAAGTTATAGTAATTGAGTGATAAGAAATTTGTGATTTAACTATTAAACTTAGTTATTTCTGTTATATATTCCTCCTACTGCATGAAAGATGATAAGTAGAAATGGCGGCACTAACTACTGAAGGCATTACACTTCTGAAATTAATCAAATACTCTCTGGTTAAAAGTATAATGCCCTTACCTACAGATAGTCAAATACATGACCAATTCAACATGAGATTATGAGGAATAAAGAGGCAAAAAAAGATTATGAAAAGAGTTAAGTTACTGAGCAGGGAAAAAGAAGCTAAATGTAATTAACAATTTTAAAAAATATTGTTTGATAAGCAGCTGCTGTGAGAGACTAAGGAGAGGCCAAAGAAAGAGAAAGTAGGAGGAAGTCAATAATGCTTTCTTGGAAAAGTGGATAGCAGTGATGTTGCACTGAAAGACAACGAGGTCCTTGGGGTTAGCAATCATACTGTAATGTTCACTGGGTCTGACAGCTATCTCTGGAAGAGAATTTTTCCATCACATCCAGAAATAAATCTGTCAATGGAAAAAAAGTGAATTTTTGCTCCCTAGGATTACATAAAAGCAAATTATTCAAATTAAGACAAGGAAAAAAGACAGGGTCTCTTAGCAAAAGTCAATAAACACTAAGGATTTTCCAGGAAAGATTTTCTAATCATTGAAATGCTTAACTAATTTACATTAATCCACTGAAAATACTCTCAATTTCTAAAGCACTTCCAAAATAATAAACATGATTTCATGGCTAATTTTTTATACAAAATTTCATGGAGAAAAGGCTTCTTCAAAAAACCCAGTCTTAAAAAAGGTTCCTGAAACTCAAAAACAGAAGACATGTTTCAAATCTTGGCTTTGTTACGTATGACCTATAATCTCAAGAATACTGGGCCTAAATTTTCTCATCACTAAAATGAGACAGATAAGAAGGATAAGGGAATGAGAAGCTGGACTAAATAATCTCAAAATTTACATAGTTAAACTATCTTTAAGGTCTCTTCCAGCTCTAAATTCTATGAATACAACAGATATCATCTCACTGATCTTCCTAATAACTTAGTGAGGAATATAGTGAAGTATCATTATTATTTTAAAGAAGAGGAAAAGGCAGGTTCAGAGAAGCTAGATGATGTGCCCACATTTATAGGGCTAATAAGTAGTATTTGGTATTCAAACCAACATTTCCCTACTCCAGATCTAGCACTCCTCTCACTATGCCATGCTGCATCAGACCTCAAAAATGTCTTCTTATTTAGCTTTACAAATGCCATACTTTTTACTCATGTTATTCCCCCTCTTTTGTTCCCGTTCCTGTAAGATCTTAGATTTAGAATAGTACTCTTCAAATGGTGGGCACACAATGTTGTGGATTAATTAATTATGGTAGGCTCAATTATTACTTGTCAACTCTACTCAAGTCAATAGAGTCAACTCAGGCAATAGATGGGTCATCTGTCTCACTTGCTTTTGTTGTTATAGGTTTCTCTTCACTGCAAAGCATCAACATTTTATAAAGTAGAATAAGACTACATCTTCCTAGGTCAAAAGCTAAGAAGGAAAACCAAATGTGGATTTTAAAACAATAGACATTTCCTAAATGAAGTCTTTCACAAATTTAACATGTCTGTTTAAGTATGCTGAGTAATACCCATAATAATAATAATGGCACAAAGCCAGGCTGCTTAAAGTTAAAAAATATATATATACAGGTATAAATGGCATCTGAATATGCTGTCTACACTTTGTTAGAATCGCAAAATCTCTTGCATGAACTGATGCTGAGCAAGATGAACAGAACCAGAAGAACACTGTACACCCTTAACAACAACATGGGAGTGATGGGCAACCTTAATAGATTTGCTCATTCCATCAGTGCAACAATCAGGCACAATTTTGGGGTATCTGTGATGGAGAATACTATCTGTCCAGAGAAAGAATTGTGGATTTTGAACAAAGACCAAAGACTATTACCTTTAATTTAAAAAACCCCATTATCTTATTATGTAATTTTGCTATCTCTTATTCTTTATGTTTCTTCCTTAAGGATGATTTCTCTCTCATCACATTCAACTTAGATAAATGTATACCATGGAAACAAGGTAAAGACTAACAGACTGCCTTTTGTGGGGGGTGGAGAAGGGAAGCAAGACTAAGGGGAAAATAGTAAAATTCAAAATAAATAAAATATTTCTTTAAAAAAGACAACCAACATGGGGACAATGATCAACTTTGATGGACTCGCTCATTAAATCAGTTTAACAATCCAGGACAATTGGGGGCTGTCTGCAATGGAGAATACCATCTGCATCCAGAGAAAGAACTGTGGAATTTGAACAAAGACCAAGGACTATTAACTTAAATTTAGAAAAAAATACCTATTATCTTATTGTCTGATCTTCCTATCTCTTTTACTTTATGTTTCTTCCTTAAGGATGTGATTTCTCTCTCATCCCATTCAATTTGGATCAATGTATACCATGGAAACAATGTGAAGACTGACAAATTGCCTTCTGTGGGGGGTGGGGGGTGGGAAGTAAGATTAGGGGGAAAATTGTAAAACTCAAATAAAATCTTAAAAAAAAGCAACCTACAGAGCTGTAAAGAATAGGAATGTAAGCAGTATGCAGCTATGCATGCCATATATATTTTAGCCAGATATAAACATTCTCTGCTTAAAAAAAAAAAAAAAATCACAAAACCTCAGAGTTGGAAGGAACCTCAGAGGCCTATAACTGCTGAATAATTCCTTCTGCAACAACAGCCCAAATAAGCTATCATCCAGCCTTAGGGGACATCATCAAATTATCATGTAGCTTGCACACTGAAGCTATTGTTCATATATTCAATAATTTCCCCCCCCCTTAATGATTATAAAATATTTGTTTAACTGTACAAGTTATTCAATATTTTTTGGATAAATATCAATTTTTCTACTTTGGCTTCATTGGCCTTTAGTGGCTCACAACAAAATGTGGCAAAACCTTAAAGAGATGCAAGTACCAGATTATCTTACTTGTCCCCTGAGGAACTTGACTGAGGTCAAGAAAGAACAGTTAGAATAGAACATGGAAAAACTGATTGAATTAAGATGGGGGGCGGCTAGGTGGCACAGTGGAGAAAGCACCAGCCCTGAAGTCAGGAGTACCTGGGTTCAAATTCAGGCTCAGACACTTAATAATTACCTAGCTGTGTGGCCTTGGGCAAGCCACTTAACCCCATTTGCCTTGCAAAATCCTAAAAAAAAAGAAAAAAAACAAAACAAAGAATTAAGATCGGAAAAGAAGTACAACAAAGTTTTATAATATCACCTTATTTAACTTCTATGCAGAGTACAGCATGCAAAATGACAGGTTAGACAAATCAAAAGCCAGAATTAAGGTTGCCTGGTGAAATATCAATATGCTGATATGCTGATAATATGCTGACAATCTCACTGTGAGGACAGAAAGTGAAGAAATTAAGAAGCTCTTTTATGAGGGTAAAAGAGTAAAGTATAAAAGCTGGCTTGAAGATTAACATTAAAAAAAACCTAAATTACAGCAACTACCCATTATTTCCTGACAAACAGCAGGATAAGAAATGGAAGCACTGTCACATTTTATATTCTTAGGCTCAAATACCACTGCAGACAGTGACTGCAGTTAAAAGACACTTGGCTCAGAGGACTTCAGGCCAAGATGGCGGAGAAAAGACAGGCACCATTCTAAAGTCTCTTGATCTTTCCCCATCTATCATATGAAACAAACCTCTTAAAAGAAATCCAACCCACAAAACCTGGAAAGAAAAGCCAGGAGAAAGAACATCTACCTCAGGATTTGTCTCCTACAGCAGCCTTGGATGAATCCTGGTGGAGTTCCAGTGCAGAAGAGCTGCAGACACCATCCCTGGGCTCCTCTGGTCTGAGGAACTCTGAGTCCACATCTCCATTGCCTCTGAGGCCTCTTCCAAGAACAAACACAATTACAGACTACTTCTGCCTTAGGCACAGGTGTGTGAGCAGAAGCACCAGCCCAGCTGACAATAGGGAGAGGAATGACCCCACTCCAAGGGTAAAACCCACCATTGATAGAAGGCAAAAGGATTCAATAGCTTCAATCACTCCCTTCAGGCTAAGGGAGAAGGCCTCAATCAAGGTCACAGACACTTCAGAGAAAGCAACCAGCACCTCCTACTGGCCAGCCAGAGAAATTGCACTCAGTGAGTAAAGCCTCTACAGATCCCAAGCCCCTGTGAACCAGCCCCTCCCCAACTCAAGGTCTTAGCAAAAGAAGGGTCAGCAGAAAGGTGGATCCATAGAAAAATTCTTGGAAGGAAAAGATCCTAATTCAGAGAGACCTAGAACCTCTGAGGAGAATATGTTCTGGTCTCCAGCACAGAAAGACTTCCTTGAAGAAATAAGGAAGGGGTTTAAAAAATCAATTGGAAAATTTGGGAGAGAAAATTAACATATTGCAACAAGAAAACAAATCCTTAGAAAATATAACTGGACAAATACAAAATGAGAATAATTCTCTCAGATCCTCAATTGGACAAATGCAAAAAGAAAATAATTCTCTCAAAACCTCAACTGGTCAAACACGATATTTAGAAGAGCAAGGGAGCTTGGAATGCAGCCAAGAATCCACTATCCCCAAAGCTGAGCTTTTTCTTCCAGGGAAAAAGATGGACATTTAACGAAATGGAAGAATTCCAAAAATTCCTGATGAAAAGGCCAGAGCTAATTAGAAAATCTGGACATCAAACAGGAAGATCAAGAGACACATGAAAAAAAAAGAGGGGGGAGGTGGTAAAAGGAAAAAAAAAAACTGCTATCCAATAAGTTGAAACTGGCTATATACCAGCATGGGGGAAAAGATTCTCATAAATCTTGAGAACTGTAACTCTAAAAGAGAGAATATAAATATATCTAGCCAGAAGTGATGGACATTCAAGACCTGTCCATGAGACTGCTATCCAATGGGATGTAACTGGCTTTAACCCCACTTGTGAGAAAGACTCTAATAACTCTCAAGAATTTAAAAACACTACCTCCTTAAAAAGGGGGGACAGGAAGGAGATGGGAGGGGATTGAAAGGGGGTAAATCTCATTACACTAAGAGATACAAAACACCTATAGTAATAGAGGGGAAGAAGGGAGGAGATGAGAAACATCTCAATCATCTTCTCATCAGACTTGGCTTAAAGTCAATTTACACATACTTAGTTAACTTAAAAAACACCTAAACTTTCAAGAATTAAAAGGGGAAAAGAGGAGGGGGGACAGAGAAAGGGAGGGGGACTGGGGGCAAAAAGGGGAACTAACCAAAGGAAGGGAAGGGAAAAGGGAAAATGGGAAAGGGGAAAGATAGGGGAGGAGATGATATAGGAGAGCAAACACACTGAAGGGGGGTGATATTCAGAAACAAAATACTAGGGAATATGGATAAGGGGGGGAGGGGGGAAAATACAAACAAAGGGAAGATAGCATGGAGGGTAATAAAGAATTTTGAATGTGAATGGGATGAACTCTCCCTTAAAAACTAAGTGAATAGCAGAGTGGATTACAAACTAGAATCCTACAATATGCTGCTTACAAGAAACTCATTTGAAGCAGAGAGGTGCATATAGAGTAAAGGAAAAAGTTTGGAGCAAAATATATTTTGCTTCAGCCGAAGTGAAAAAAGCAGGGGTAGCAATCCTTGTCTCAGACAAAGCAGCTGCAAAAATAGATAGTGTTAAAAGGTACCATAGGCAATAAAGTTATTTCAATACTGACTATATATGCACCCAATGGGATAGTAACCAAATTCTTTATTTTTTTAAGTGTTTTTTTTTTTTTGCAAGGCAAACAGGGTTATTAAGTAGCTTGCCCAAAGCTACACAGCTAGGTGAATATTAAGTGTCTGAGACCAGATTTGAACCCAGGTGCTCCTGACTACAGGGCCGGTGCTTTATTCACTACGCCACCTAGCCGCCCCCAGCATTCAAATTCTTAGAGAAGATGAAATAACTACAGGAAGACATAGACAGAAAATTCTACTAGTGGGAGACCTCAACCTCCCACTCTCAGATCTAGGTAAATAGAATCATAAAATAAACAAGAAAGAAGTTAAAGGAGGTAAATAGAGTGTTAGAAAAACTAGATATGGTAGACTTATGGAGGAAACTGAATGGGGATAGAAAGGAATATACTTTTTTCTCTGCAGTACATGGAACTTATACAAAAATTGACCATGTACTAGGACATAAAAACCTAATGATCAACTGCAGGAAGGCAGAAATAGTGAATACATCTTTCTCAGATCACAATGCAATAAAAGTCATATGCAATACTGGGCCAAGGAGATACAGACCTAGAATAAATTGGAAACTGAATAACCTCATTTTAAAAAATGAGTGGACCAAAAAACAAATTATAGAAAGAATTAACCATTTTATCCTAGATAATGATAATAATGAAACAACATACCAAAACCTATGGGATTCATTCAAAGCGACTCTCAGGGGATATATTATAGCTCTAAATGCTTACATGAATAAATTGGAGAAAGAGGAAATCACTGAACTAAACATGCAACTAAAAGAATTAGAGAATGAACAAATCAAAAATCCCCAATTAAATACTAAATTAGAAATTTTAAAAATTAAAGGAGAAATTAATAAAATCAAAAGCAAAAAAACTGTTGAATTAATAAATGAAACCAAAAGTTGGTATTATGAAAAAACCAATAAAATTGACAAACCTCTGGTCAATTTGATTAAAAAAAAAGAAGAAAACCAAATTGCTAGTATCATAAATGAAAAAGGTGAACTCATCACCAATGAGGAAATTAAAGTAATAATTTGAAATTATTTTGCCCACCTCTATGCCAATAAATTTGATAATCTAAGTGAAATGGATGAATATTTATAAAAATACAAGTTGCCCAGGTTAAATGAAGAGAAGATCAAATACCTAAATAAACCTATCTCAGAAAAAGAAATTCAACAAGCCATCATTGAACTCCCTAAGAAAAAATCTCCAGGGCCTGATGGATTCACAAGTGAATTCTACCAAACATTTAAGGAACAATTGGTTCCAATCCTATATAAACTCTTTGGAAAAATAGGGAAAGATGGAACTCTGCCTAACTCTTTCTATGAAACCAATATGGTGTTGATACCTACACTAGGAAGAGTTAAAGTAGAGAAAGAAAATTATAGACCTATCTCCCTAATGAACACAGATGCAAAAATCTTAAATAAAATCTTAGCAAAATGATTGCAACAAGTTATCACTGGGATAATACATTATGATCAAGTAGGATTTATCCCAGGAATGCAGGGTTGGTTCAATATTAGGAAAACTGTTAGTATACTAAATTATATCAACAAAAAAACCTATCAGAAATTATATGATCTTATCAATAGATGCTGAAAAAGCTTTTGACAAAATACAGCATCCATTCCTACTAAAAACACTAGAGTGTAGGAATAAATGGACTGTTCCTTAGAATAATTAACAGTATCTATCTGAAACCATCAACAAGCATTATATTCAATGGGGAGAAGCTAAGAGGCATTCCCAATAAGATCAGGGATGAAACAAGGGTGCCCATTATCACCACTACTATTCAATATTGTATCAGAAATGTTAAGTTTCAGCAATTAGAGAAGAAAAAAAAATGAAGGAATTAGAATTGGGAAGGAAGAGACAAAACTCTCACTCTTTGCAGATGACATGATGGTCTACCTAGAGAATCCTAAGAAATCATCCAAAAAAGTACTGGAAACAATTAGCAATTTTAGCAAAGCTGCACGTTATAAAAATAAACCTCATAAATCTTCAAGTTTTCTATATATGTCTAGCAAGATACAGCAGGAAGAGCTAGAAAGAGAAATCCCATTCAAAGTAACCTCAGACAATATAAAATACTTGGGAGTCTATTTGCCAAGGCAGACTCAGAAACTTTTTGAAAACAATTATAAAACACTTCTCACACAAATTAAATCACATTTAAACAACTGGGCAAAATATCAACTGCTCATGGATAGGTAGAGCTAATATAATAAAAATGACAATTCTACCAAAACTAAACTACCTGTTTAGTGCCCTACCAATCAAAATTCCAAAAAATTACTTTAATGAGTTAGAAAAAGTTGTAAATAAATTCATATGGAGATATAAAAAGTCAAGAATTTCCAATGATTTAATGAAAAAAAGTGCAAAAGAGGCTTAGCCCTACCTGATCTAAAATTATATTATAAAGCATCTGTCATCAAAACTGTTTGGTATTGGCTAAGAAATAGAGTGGTGGACCAGTGGAATAGACTAGGTGCAAAAGCAGGAGATGATTATAGTAATCTGCTGTTTGATAAACCCAAAGAGTCCAGCTATTGAGATAAAAAATCTCTTTGATAAGAACTGCTGGGAAAACTGGAAGTTAGTATGGAGAAACTTAGATTAGACCAACACCTCACACGCTTTACCAAGATAAGATCCAAATGGTTAAAGGATTTAGACATAAAAACCAAGCAAATTAGAAGATGAAGGACTAGTTTACGTGTCAGATCTATGGAAAGGGGAGCAGTTTATGACTAAGGAAAAGATGGAGAACATCACCAAAAACAAACTGGATGACTTTGATTACCTTAAATTAAAAAGCACAGATAAAATCATTGTAACTAAGATCAAAAGAAATATAGTAAATTGGGAAACAATCTTTACAACTAATGATTCTGACAAAGGACTCATTTCTAAAATACACATAGAACTGAGTCATATTTAAGAAAAAAAAGCCATTCCCCAATTGACAAATGGTCAAAGGATATGCAAAGGCAATTTACAGATGAGGAGATAAAGCAATCCATAACCATACGAAAAATTGCTCTAAATCATTAATTATTAGAGAACCGCAAATCAAAGCTTCTCTGAGGTACCACCTCACACCTCTCAGACTGGTCAATATGACCAGGAAAGGATAATGATCATTGTTGGAAGGGTTGTGGGAAATCTGGGACACTATTACATTGTTGGTGGAGCTGTGAACTCATCCAACCTTTCTGAAGAGCAGTTTGGAACTACACCCAAAGGGCAACAAAAATGAGCATACCCTTTGATCCAGTAATACCACTACTGGGCATATACCCTGAAGAGACAATGAAAAAGGGTAAAAAACATCACTTGTACAAAAATATTCATAGCAGCCCTGTTTGTGGTGGCAAAGAATTGGAAATCAAGTAAATGTCCTTCAATTGGGGAATGGCTTAGCAAACTGTGGTATATGTATGTCATGGAACACTATTGTTCTATTAGAAACCAGGAGGGATGGGGACTTCAAGGAAGCCTGAAGTTATTTGCATGAACTGATGCTGAGCAAGATGAGCAGAACCAGAAATATACTGTATACCCTATCAGCAACATGGGGATAATGTTCGACCTTGATGGACGCGCTCATTCCATCAGTGCAACAACTAGGGACAATTTTGGGCTGTCTGCAATGAAGAATACCACCTGTATCCAGATAAAGAGCCATGGAGTCAGAACAAATTTCAAGGACTATTCCCTTTAATTTAGAAAAAAAAAGACATCTTATTGTCTGATCTTGTTATCTCTTATACTTCTTTCTTCCTTAAGGATGTGATTTCTCTCTCATCGCACTCAATTTGGATCAATGTACAATATGGAAACAAAAAAAACTGAGAGATTGCTTTTTTGCGGAGGGAAGTAAGATTGGGAGAAAAATTGTAAAACTCAAAAACTCAAAAAAAATCTTTAAAAATTAAAAAAAAGGGGGACAGCTAGGTGGCGTGGTGGATAAAGCACCGGCCTTGGAGTCAGGAGTTCTTGGGTTCAAATCTGGTCTCAGACACTTAAAATTAACCTAGGTGTGTGGCCTTGGGCAAGCCACTTAACCCCATTTGCCTTGCCAAAAAAAACCTAAAAAAAACCCACCCTTAAAAAAAAGGCACTTGGCTCCTTAGAAGAAAAAGTTCTGGTAAATGTGGACAGCATACCAAAAAGTAAAGATATCACCTTGCCAACAAAGGTCCATTACAGTCAAAGTTATGGTTTTTCCAGTAGTAACTTATGGCTTTGAGAGTTGGATTATAAAGAATGCTGAGCACTGCAAAACTGTCAATTTCAAACTATGATGCTAGAGAAAATTTTTGAGAACCCTCTGGACAGCAAAGAGATCAAATCAATCAATCCTTTAAAAATAAATTGAGACTAATCATTGGAAGGACAAATATTGAAGCTAAAGTTTATATACTTTGGCCACAAAAATGAGAAGATAGGACTCATGACCAAAAAATTGGGAAAGATTGAAGAGAAATGGTTTAGTTATAATTTAGTTAGAAATAAAGAACAACAAATATATGGCTGATAGGTCTGAGAGGAATGTAAGGAGAGCACATAATCTTTCTTGTTTCTTAATTCTCCAGGAATTAGAAATCTGTACAAAAAATCCAAGATCAAATACAACTTAGTCTGTATGACCCTGGGCAAGTCACTTAACCTCTATAAGTCATGTTTCTTCCTCTGTAAAATGGTGATAAATAAATAGCATCTATCTTCATAGGGTTATTTTGAAGCTAAATGTCTTTATATATCCTGCTTTACAAACCTATACAACTGCTTTTAATATAAATAAATATAAACACATTATAAATGTTAGCTATATTTTAAAATGAACAGATACTGCAAATTACCTATAATGTATCTAGTACTGAGAAGTATAAAACTTGTTTTTGAAGAGCTTCATGAGGGACATTAACCAATTCTTGAAGAAGGATTTGTTCCAAGTGGGAAGGAAGCAGGGTATTTTAAATTAGAAAAAAGACAAAAATATATGAGCTCCTTAATGGCAGGAACATTTTTTTGGTATCTTCTTGCATATAAATGTTTAATAAATGTTATTGAAATTAAAGGGGAACAAAAAAGCAAAGAACACAGTAATTGGCATGACTACAGAAGATTAATGTGGGGAAGCAATGAATCTTAGTTGAACTTTCTATCTTCCCCAAGCATGTATTGAAGAAATAATAAGTGCTTAATTAAAAAAAAAACAACTTAATTTTTTTCTGGCCTCTGAGTTGGTGAAAAGCATTAAAATACAGACTATAAACTGGATTCCAGTGTGGTGGCACCCCATGAATCTGTGTTAAAACTGTGGTTTATCACCCAGAAATATGATGCTCATTCATTACAGATTATCTAAGAAAAAGATATAGTTCAGACTTACCATCTTTGTTTAATCGCTGCTTTCTTTGCCTGTAGAGGAGAAGTTTGTTGTGGACATATGGCAAAAGAAACTTGACACACCAACTCTCCACACCAAGTTTATTCTCAACCAAGACTATTGGACTCCGGTTGTACCGAGCTTCAGGACAGGGAATTAGTCCTATTTCATCTCTTAACATGAAAAATACATGAGAGTTAATGGTAAGCTATAATTTTATAAATAATCAGAATTGTTTTTTAAAATACATAAATATATACCAAGTAGAGAAACATTTTCTTCACTTAAAAATAGTTGATATAATATAGCTCATTAATAATATAAATGATATATTATGTGATGTAACAGCTATATATAATGAAGTGTTCATTAATTTATAAACACAAAGAGCAGAAAAGATTGGAAATAAAACTTAATCTTTATGTATCTAAATGAGGAAGTTTTTCCCATTTTTCCTCATATATGTTTCACTTCACTTTCTTTTCTTTCTCCTCTTAAAACTATTAAGTAGAACAAAGTTACCACGGGTTCTCTATTTGTCTTTCTTAAATCCTTCTATGATAACCCAAAGGCCTAGATTCTAAATGAACCCTTGATTCTTCTCCACTAATAGAAGATAACAGTTTTTCATTATTTAGCCCTGTCCAATTATTCAAACATATTTGCTTTCCTAAATTTCTTGTCTCTTTTGTTTATACTTCAACATCTACCCAATTTTGATCTTTACATCAAGAATGCTTGAAAGTCTTCAGTCCTTTTAAAGTTTCATTTTTCTCCACAGAATTACACTAAGTTTTTCAGGGAAAATTATTCTTGATTTTTAAATCTTATCCTAAAATTTTCTTTCTTTTAAGATATAGGCATCATAGAATATTATATGATCCAGATTGTAGTTCCTTAGGAGTAACATTCTTTCTATCTTGGCTGCTTTTAAGTAATTTTTTTTCATTGACCCTGAAGCTCTGGATTTTGGTTGTTACATTCCTGGATATTTTCAGTTTAGAATTTTTTTCAAAATACCTGCAGGAACTTTTTCCTGCAGATTGAGTCCTAGGGATTTGCTTGAGGCATATAGAGCTTAAATGACTTGCCTAGGGTCAAAAAACTAGCAGTGCCTCCAAGTTCAACACTCTCTGTAAAACATTATATATTTTTTTGTTTTTAAAAGTGTTTCTCAACATTCTATTCAATTTCTAAATCCAAAACATATTAGTTATGTGACACTGGGTCACTCTGGGATCTAGTTTCCTCAAATAATGTTATGTAAAGTACTAATTCACAGGGTTTTGATAAGGATCAAATCGGATAGTTAATGTGAACTGCACTGAAAACCATCTATTATGATATCATCTGACCCTTCCAGAAATCCTCAAAGGAGTCTTTATGTCATTGTTTTCATGAAATTGTAGTTTTAGAGTTATTTAGATCTCATAAGGCCATTACCTTAATATATACCAAAGAGGAAAAATTCAGAAAAATCAAGGGATTAGGTCAAGATCACAGAGTTATTTGCAGGGAGGGTTAAGCCTAAAACATTGATCTCTAGGATCTTTCCACTAAAGAGGAGATTACTGTGTTGCTACAAAGGATACACCACAGAGTACATTTATTCTAAGTTTCTGGAAATTTAAGATAATTTTAGAACTAGACAAGACCTTAGAGATTGGTTAGTCCAATTCCTCCTTTTTTTCTAGATGAGGAAACTGAAGACCAGGAAAGGTAAGTAATTTGCTAACATCAACTGTTAAAAAAAGTCTCATTTTAAATTAGGTCTACTGATTTCCATCTCTACCATTCATTCATTTAGCCAAGAGTGAAGTGATTTGAATTGAGAACTCTCTTATTCCTAAGTGTAATACTCTAACAAACAAAAGGATATATGCTTTTTGATACCCATAAAGACTGAAAAAATTCTTGATGCTGGTCATCTACATAAAAGATCTGGCCACATAAAGCAAGTGGCATAAATGACATAAGACCTTTTCCAGTCTGAATCATTTATCTTCAGGAGCTTCTTTGTTCTTCATATTGTTTAGATGACTCTTAAAAAAAAATGTATTACCATGTGAGTTCCCTGACTATTCAGAAATATAATTCACAAAGGTATTCTTGGTGGTCCCACACATCTAAAATTTAATACTTTAATGATGTGAAACAGGACATAAAATTATCATAGCACATAGGGATAATGTAAACCTTGCCTAATTAATAATTTTTCCATTTAGGGCTCTCCCAGATCAACCCTTTTTCAGAATGATGCAATTATGTTTAAAAGAATAATTCTTGTGTACTGGTAACAAAATTCAGAGAGTTTAAAAAAAATACGTTTTCCTTTTGATGTCATGACATTTTTCACAATACAAATTTAAATCTCTTTATCTCTCCATAACTTCACCAATAACTGATTAATATAAACTAAGAAATAAATTTTAAGATCTCTATCCCAGTCCCAGGTCCTTTATTGTTTCCTTGGACTCTACTTAAAGTAGGCTCCTAATTTGTCTTTAAGTTTCTAATCCTATCCTTTACAATCATCCTCCATGCTGCCTAAAAACAACTTTTTACAATCACTCTTCCACTCAAAAATTTTCAACAGGTTCTCATTACCTAAAGGACCAAAAAGTCCTAGTATCCAAGGTCCTCAAAAATTAAGTTTTACAATCATATTTTGCATTACTTCCTATAAGAATTTTAGACTCAAGGAAAGCTAGTCTATTCACTGTCCAATAAAGATTATTTAGACAACCAACAAGAATTTATTAAACAATTACTATGGGGCAGAAACTATAATAAGATGGGGGAGAACCAACAGAAATTAAACAGTCCCTGCCCTCATGAAGCTTACATGCAAATAACTGGGTACCTACAAATTATTGAGTCATTGGCAAAGGGAATGTCCTAGCAGTTCAAGAAAACAGAAAAGGACTACTGCAAAAATTGAGCTAAATCATAAAAAAAGCTAAGGGATCTCAGAAGTAGAGGAAAGGAGAGCATTCAAGTCATGTGCCGTTGCAAAGGCACAGAAATGAGTGTGTAGTGTCATGAATAAAAAAAAACAGTAAATAAGCTTATGGTTGGACGTGTAGAATGTGTAGAGGAGAGTGATGTATAAAATATTAGAAAGGTAGGCTGGTGTCAGGTTCTAAGGAACTTTCATTACCAAAGAAAAGAATTTATATTTGATCCTAGAGAATAGTGAACACCTAGAATTTATTTAGGAGGAGAGTATATGTCAGACCTGTGTTTAGGAATATCAATTTGACAGCTTTGTGGATGATGGTAGGAGAGAAGACAGACATGAGGCAAAGAGATCAATTAGCAGGCCATTGTGGTAGCCTAGAACAGAGCTGTAGAAAGCCTGAAGGAGGTGGTAGCTATATGAGCAGAGAAGGTGAAAGAGACACTGTAGAACTACAATCAAGAAGACTTGGGAACTTAGCAGCGGGGAAGAGAGAAGAGTAAAGGATGACTGAGGTAGGAGTTGCCAGTTGGTAAATTAACATTTAATAAGCATTTACTATGTTAGGCATAATGCTAAACTAAAGACCCAATAAGGAGGGCAAAATAAAACAAAAGATGGTCAGGGGGGCCTTCAAGACAACAAAAGGTGCCCTCAAGGAGTTAACATTTAAAAAGTAAAAATAAAAATATGCAAACAAAAGAAATATGAAAAGAAAAGCAAAAACCAAAAGAAGTTCCCTTAAATTTCCTTTTTCTCAACTGGGAAACAATTTAACAAATTAGGGTATATGATGAGATAATTTCAGAGAATCCTGAACTCAAGCTGAGTAAAGCAAGCAGAAGCAGGAGAACAATTTTTAAAAGAAATCATAAAGACAATTTTGAAAGATTTCATAACTCTTATTAATGCAATGACTAACCATGTCTCAAGAAGACCAATGATGAAGTGTGTTATCCATCTCCTAACAGATAAAAGACAAAAGGTGAAGAGAGGTGAATTTTGGGACATCGTCACTGTATGGATGAGCTTTGCCTAATTACTTATTTGTGAAAAAGGTCTTCTTTCTCCTTTATCTTGATTTTCAATTGGGGTAATGGGTAGGGGAAGGTTAGCAATAAAGATGTCAAAAAATAAAAAAAGTCACTGAATCTTTTTTTAAAAATGTATGGAACAAAGGATGGTTTTGAAAGAAAAATGTGATATATGCAAATATAGATAGCTAGACAGCTGGATAGATAGATGGCAACTAGGTGATCCAGTGGATAGAGCACTAGTCAATCTGAACTTGAAACTTAATAGCCGTGTGATTGTTGGGCAAGTCACTTAAACCTAACTGCCTCAAATCCAGGGCTATCTCCAGTCATCCTGATTTGTATCTGGTCACTGGACCCAGATGACTCTATAGAGGAGGTAGACTGGTGATTTAGCACAGTGCCCCCTAACTCAAGCCCAATTTAGTTACATGTCATGTCATCAACCTCCCCAATGTCAGTCTTTTACAAGAACAAACCATCATCATCATCATCACCATCATCATCATCTCTCTTTCTCATACACACACACACACACACACACACACCCAAACACAAGTAACATGAAATGGAAAGTCATGTTCTCATGTACAAATCCTCTTTCTGTGTTCTGCTGTATATGTAGACATGCTCATTTTGGTGTTTAGGCTAAAAAAACTTGACTGGAAACAGGTAGTTTAAATATCAAACTGTCAAGGGGATTTTGTATTTGACTGTAATTTACTGAGTATGGGGATAACATTGTCAGACTTGCACTTTATAAAAATCACTTATCAAAAAAATAGACATGATATAATAATGAGGGTCTACAACAGGTGAGAATTAAAGTGATCTACCTTATGTCAACTCAATTCAATAAATAATAAAATAAACTCCCGCTGCTTCTTTACTCCTTCCACAATCAAAATATAAAGTCCTGTTTGACTTTTAAAGTTCCTTAAATCTTGCCTCATTCCTACCTTTCCAATCTTCTTATACTTTACTAAGATTCAGTGTCACTGGTCCCTTGGCTCTTCCTCCTGCAAGACACAACATCACCTGCTCCAGGTTTTTTCACTAGCTGTCCCCCATACCTGGAATCCACTCCCTCATCTTTGCCTCTTGGCTTCCCCAACTCCTTTAATTCTCTTAGATGCCAGCTACAATGCCTTCTCTTTCAAGAAGCTTCTCTTGGTTCCCCCTTCCTCTGTCATCATTTCCAATATATCCATGATATACATGTTGTTTGTATGTTTCTCTCCCTTGTGAGTTCTTTAAGGACACGAGCTATTTTGGCCTTGCACTGTATCCCCAGTGCTTAGCAAAGTAGAATACTTAATAAATAAATGTTTGCTGACTTTGTTGATCATTTTTCAAAGAGGACCTGGCGATTTTACTTAAGTAAAGAAAGGGGGACTTATATGTTTTAAAGGTAGAAACAACAAGGCTTGGCAACAGATAATATATGTGCATTCTAGAGAAGTTGAATCATAGTATTAAAAGATAAAATGTTGATTATTATGCAATATACTATACATATTTTATACACTTCTGAGTTTCTAAATTTTTTCTCTGTCATCTGCAGCTTCTACAAAACTCCCCCAAATACTCATTTAATCTTTTTTTCTTTTTTTTTTCTTCAAGGCAATGGGATTAAGTGGCTTGCCCAAGGCCACACAGCTAGGTAATTATTAAGTGTTTGAGGCCAGATTTGAATTCAGGTACTCCTGACTCCAGGGCCGGTGCTCTATTCACTTCGCCATCTAGCTGCCCCTCATTTAATCTTTTATACCAACCCAAGATAAATTAACACCATGAGGAAGAAAGTAGCAATGTAGAAGGGACAAATGTCTAAGGTCACATCTTAAACTGCCAGAAGATCCTATCTATGTATTCTTGTCACTATACTAAAAGCATTGCAGACAGTCTAGAACCCCTAATCCAATGCACTTTTCTAAAAGATGCCTCACAAATTCTCACATATGTATCACTTTTCAGTCATTACCTAGCCTAATTATTTCAGTTCTTTTAGGTCCAGCTTATCTAATTGCTTCCATAAAGCTAGTCCTAACCCACTTTAAAAAAAAAATTAAATACTCTTTTTGTTTGACAATTATATAAAATAATTTCTACCAAACATTGCAGGTTTTGAAGTTTACAATTTTTTCTCCTTCCTCCCTTCCCCCCCTCCCAATACAAGGCAATCTGATAATCGTTACATTTGTTTCCATGATGTGCATAGATCAAAATTGAATGTGTTGAGAGAGAAAAAACATTGTTAAGGAAGAAAAAAATAGAGATAGCAAAATTATGTGATACATAATACAACTTTTTTTAAAAATGGAAGATAATAATCTTTGGTCTTCATTTAAACTCCACAGTTCTTTCTCTATATGCAGATAGTATTCTCTCTATCACAGATCCTCTAAAATTATCCCTGATTATTGCACAAATGGAGTGAACAAAGTTGATCATTACCCCATGTTGCCTAACCCACTTTTAAACGTCTTAAGAGTACTATGGCATATATCTAACATTCCTTCATGACATCTGTTATTAGTGTGCCTTTCTTATCTCACTAGTTAGATTGGGGCTGTCCAACCTTACTTTTAAGTTTTTATTGAAACGATAGACAATATATTTTTGATTTGTCATTTTAGTGAGAGCTCTGCAGTAGTTTGGCTTCATTTACAAAAGCACTGCTTTAAATACTTTAGTAAACACACAGGCAGCCATAAAAAATTTCCTGTGGATAACATTTTGGTCAGCTCTGAGTTATATTAGCTAGGCAGTTAGAAGTCTCAAATGACAGAATGCTGGGCCTGGAGTCCTGCAGACCCAAGTTCAAATCCTGCCTCAGACACGATCTGGCTGTATGATCCTGAGCAAATCACTTAACCAGCTCACCTTAATCCACTGGAGAAGAAAATGGCAAACCATTATCCTATCTTTGCTTAGAAAACTGAAGAGTCTAATACAAATGAATAAGTTAGATTATAAATTTCTTGAGGAGCAAATTTTATATTTCTTTGCACATCTCATTTTGACCTAGCATGATGCCCTGAACATAGGTGATTCAATGAAGTAGACTGATTTTTCTTTAAAAAGTTAATTTCCTTGATAAGAACAATTCTGTTCAGAGCTTTCTCCTGTTTCCTTAACAGTAATGTGGTTCAACACATCAAATTTTAACAACTTTCAAATAAAAGGGATGGAGTTCTCTGAAATAATCTAGTTTATGGCTAGGTCTACTATCTTGATGACACTAGACATGGAAAATTCAACATGTGATGTATCAAAGAAAGCATAAACAACATAACATTAAACAACATAAACAGCACAAATTAAAGGAGGGTTAGGGTTAGGGTTGAAAACTGACATCTTTCTGGGGATAGGAAAATTACAAAAGCAAGAAGTAAAGAATGGAAAAATTTTTTGTTTTCTTTTTTTTTTTTTGCAAGGCAATGGGGGTTAAGTGGCTTGCCCAAGGCCACACAGCTAAGTAATTATTAGATGCCTGAGGCTGGGTTTGAACTCAGGTACTCCTGACTCCAGGGCCCATGCTCTAGCCAGCCCTTTTCTTTTAAGTTTTTTTTTAGGAATGGAAAACTTTTTGTAATAAAAATAACAATGACATAGCTTTCAAGGAAAGCATTCTCCTTTTATTTATATTTATTTATAAATTTTAAAGAATTTATTTTAAATAGAACTAGGAGTTCTGTTTGAATTATTGAAAAGTCCAAATTTACAGAAACTGTTTAATGCTGTAGATAATATAAATGAAAATGTAATATATTACAAAATAACATTAGTTAAAAGAATCGATTCACAATAGACCTAATTATTACTTAAGAATGCATCAAATAAGTATTTTAAAGAACAGTCTATTTCCTTTACTTCAAATTATCACTAAATATATGAGCTAGGAAGGTTCAAATTATCAAAGTTTTACAATAAAAACTTTTCTGAGGAGTACCCTAAATCTACTGATGAGGCTGTTTTAACAATTCAGCTTGCCCTACCAAATGATGACAGTTCAGTCCACCTCACAAGATCTGCAATTAATTTAGAGCAACTTGAAAAGGTTGCTGGATGACTGACTTGTTTTAACCTTCTGCTACTTCTTCAAAGAAAATATACCATAGCATTAATATAGTGAGAAAATGTGTTCTTCTCTTATTCAGTTATTTCTGAGAATGTCTATGTCTAATGAAGCTCCCAATTTTAGTATTCAGTAATTGCTATGGTTACTCCCAGAGAGTCTATTTTAATTTTTAAGAGTCAAAAGATAGCTGGAGTGGTAGGGAAAAGAAGTAGAAAAAGAGAACACTTTATCTTGATCTTTCCTTTGTCCCTCACTCTCTTTTATTAAATTTATCTGTGTAAAATCCTAACCACTAAACAGACTATAAAGTTCTTGAGAGCATATATACATTGTAATCCATTATGCTGGAGTTCTTCATTCCTGATATTATGTGAATGCTAAAGGAGTACAATTAAGATGTTATAGTATAAGGTGCATTAATTTGGAAGAGGACCTGGATTCAAATTTTACTTCTGGACTTGGGTTAAGTTCCTGGTAGTTAATTTCGTCATCTATAAAGTTGTGTAGCTAGATGATCACTGACTATACACCATACAGTGTTCTGGACTATATTCCTGCTATACTTTGATCTAAATAGGTGATCAGCCCGTATTTTATCCGAAAAAGGGAAACTAGAGATAAATCTTCTCTGCTGTGCCAAACTTTAAGTAGGTAATGAGGTTGGAATAAAAATAAAAATAGTCCCATATGGTATAGGTGATGATTATGACACAGATACAGCAATGTTCAAGTTTGATTTGTTTTGTGACAATCTTCATACTGTACTTAAGATGACAAGTACTTATACCCCCCCCATCTCCCTCAGAATCTTTCTTCATGGGGTGCTCAAGTCATTCTTACATGTTTTACAATCCTCTTTTGACCAAAGTAAACACAGAAAGGCAAAAATCCCAAACCTTCATTTAATAGTAGGGCAGGCCAGGTAAAAAAAAACCAAACTATACTCTTTACTATAATCCACTACAAGCTTTGAAAATCCTAAAACAATAGCTTTGTTTTGTTTTTTAAAAAGACAATACCTAAGGAGGCCAGAATAGTATAAAGAACAAAGATCGGGTCTCCCAGTCGGGAATCTGTATTCAAGGGGAACTTATGGCTAAGAGACCCATCACAGGAGATTTAACTTCTCAAAGCCCAGGGCAACTCTAGAAGTCTTCCCAGAAGAGCAGAAGCGGATCTGCGATGGGTAGAGGGAGTCAGTGCCTTCCTTTGGTAGTTGGCGTAGGCTACAAACCTATCAATATACAAATATTCTTTTTACACATGTATATATCCCTATCATAAATGGAACACCATTGTGTGCATTTAAAAAAGCGATCTAATACGTTAGAAAGAACAAGAGGGCTTGAAATGAAAAAAAAATTTGAGTTTGTGGAAGCCTGCGGCTATGACCTTGGGCTGGCTAGTCCCCTGACCCGAGCCTCAGTTTCTTCCTCTGTAAAACGAGAAGGCGGCAATGCGATGCAGGGGCAGCATCGGGCATCGGGCGCTGGAAGAGCAGCCCGGCGCCCCTGCAAGCCCTTGAGCGAGTCCCTTCGCTCCCCGCTTGGCACACGAGGGAGCCGCGCCGGATGGCCTCGGACGTCCCTGGCAGCGCCCGCGCGAGCCCTCCAAGTTAAGGGCAACGTGGCAAAACAGAAAAGTAACTTGTTCAGGACGGGGGGCGGGGGGTTGGGGAAAGCAAACTCAAGTCCCTTCGCGTCTCCGCAGAACTCCCTCTGGAAGGGCAGAAGGCAGAGTCGGAAGGTCGGACGAGCCTCCTGGACCTTCACTGGCACCGGAGGGAGGGTGGAGGGGAGGGGAGGATGGAGGGGGGGACTCGGGGTGCGGACGGCCGGGGCTCGAGGGCGCCCCCCGCGCAGTCAGTCAGCGGCCCGCCCGCCCGCCCGGCCCCGGCCCCGGCCCCGGCCCCGGCCCCGGCCCCGGCCCCGGCCCCGGCGCCCAACTCACATGTGCGGATTCCTCTTGAAGGCGTTGTTGATGTCCTTCACCACCCGCTGCACCAGCACCGCCACCTCCTCCGTCGACTCGGCCATGTTTTTTAATTTAAAAAAAAAAATGGGGGGAAGGGGTAAGTGTGCAGCAAGCAGCGTGGGCCCAAAGGAAGTCGGGCCGCCGACTCCGAGAGCGCCTGGCGTTGCCCGGGGAAGGAGGAGGCAGAAAGTCCGCGTCGGAACCTCCGTGTGTGTGTGAGTGTGAGTGCGCGCGCGCGCGCCCGCGGCTTCTCCGCGGGACCTCGGCCGAGTGTAGGAGCACTTCCGGGTCAGCCCGCGGAGAGGCCGGGGGGAGGTGTTGCGGCGCGCAGCCTTCCTCCCCTCCCCCCCTCACGTGCTCCACCGCGCACGAAGCCGGCCCGACGCCAGGGCGTCCCCGGGCGACGCTCCCGCGGTTAAAGGGACAGGCGATGCGGAGCGCTTCCTGCGCCGAAGCGGAGCGCTTCCTGCGCCGAAGCGAGGGCGAGGGGCGGAGGCGGGGGCCCTGGCCGGCGGGGTGTCCTGCCGCTCCGACCCGCGCCCCTCCCCCTCCCCGCGCCCGGCACAGGAGCCCCGCAGTTGTGCTTCGGGGCCTTCCATGAATTACCAGTCTTGGAAAGTAAGCACCTTGAGGGCAGGCATCTTTTTATTTTTTTAATCCATACTGTTGACTAAATCGAACCCCGAACCTGCAGCGTTTAAATACAACCTCAGACCCTCAACAGCTGCGTGACCCTGGACAAAAAACTGCATATCCGTCCGCTCTCCCTCCCTCCACCCCGCCCCATTTGAGGATAAAATGGGACCAAATTTTGTACAAACCTTAAAAGTATTGTATAAATCATAACTATTATAATACGGGGTTTAATAAACGATTGTTTATCCACGGAGTGCTAGTTTGGTTTCCAGGGAATTTGAGATTCAGGAAATCTAAAGATGCATCTAGCCCTTCCCTGGGGCTTCGCCACTAGGGAATCCTGTCAACTTTGTACATATTGAAGTATCTCTACTCCTAGAGCTTTGCATCCTAAACAGTGCAAAAATAAAAGGGGGAAAGTTTACAAGCAATCACAAAAACATTTTGGTCCCTAAGATTTTGAAAATATTTTCCTCCTTTTCCCAACTTATAACCAGGGCTGTGGTTGAATTTATTTTTAGCTGTGATGGTGACCTCATTTTGTGGCTTCATTGTACTTTGTGGCACTCTTTTTTGAGAGACTGACGCTGATAACTGTATTCATCTTACTGAGATGAATAATTTGCAATAAGATGGTGCCCAGTTAAAGAGACATTGATTTCTCAACTTAGCACAGCATCTGACTCAGAATGGTACTTAAATGCTTATTGACTAATCTCTATGGATTGATCCCCCTTGAGTGGGATATTCCCTCTTAAGAGTTTTAATATTCCTAGTGAAGTCCTCTCACGGTTAAATATCATAAAAACAAAGACAGACTATTCCTCTTAAACTATTCTTAGAAGAAAGAGGGAGAGAGATCTTGCATTCCAAGCCAGGCACCCTCCTGATTCTGTTGGAGGGGGAAACAGTGGACTATTTCCAGAGAGACCTTACATTTTTAGTTAGTCACCTATTTGATGATAAAACTGTCTTAACTGGGAGAACAGTAGACTGTTCCCATGAGAAAAACCTTGCATTCCAATGAAGCTCATAAGACTCCTTTTGTTTGATGATAAGTAGGCTGTTACTTCAATAAGATAGTTATAATGCTGAAGGTTATTCTCACCATCTGGATGGTGAGGTAATATGAAAACCTTTCATTCTTTTCTTTGTTATTGGGGTAGATTTTCACAAGTAAAATGTAAATCTGAAGACTAACCAATGAGTCGATAGAGAGGGTCGATAGGAAGGAGGAGGGGGATTGCATTAGACCATATAATCTTGCTTGACTGTCAGTTTGGGGGCAGCTCCTTGATCTTCACTACCTTTGTGAGACTTGGAGTGTGCCCTTTTCTAGAGAAAAGTCAATATAAACTTTTTTTTTTTTTTGCTCAGCGGAGTCTATATTTTTTAAGTGGATTTTTATCCCACACACCCTTAGTTATAGAAACCCAACTCTAGAAACACTCTATGCACAATAAAAATATTTTTGTGAGCAGATTCATATTCCAAATGCAGAATGCAAATAGTATCAAAGTTGCTCTCTGTTTTACATTGAAATATATCTATGACATGATCAAATAATCACTTAATATTTTGAAATTCTAGCATTTTTAGTTTGAGACCAAATCAAATCCAACAAACATTTTGTTGAAGTGCCTGCTATATTCCAAGAATCTGTGCTAGGAAAAACTTTCCACAGGAGATGGCATAAGAGTTAGACTAAAAGATTCTAGGAGGCAGATGAAGAAAGGGTATCCCACAGGTCTTGTGGTGGAGCAACCTAAACAAAGATACAAAGAGAGGAATTTGAGTTCTAATTTAGGGTAGGATAGCAGGCCCAGCATGAAGAGTGCCTAAACAAAAGTAATGTGTGTAGGTTTTCATGTCAATTTGTTTTCAATCAGACCCTAATATTTTCTTTTTTTTTCTTTTTTTAGGTTTTTGCAAGGCAAATGGGGTTAAGTGGCTTGCCCAAGGCCTCACAGCTAGGTGAGTGTTTGAGACTGGATTTGAACCCAGGTACTCCTGACTCCAGGGCCGGTGCTTTATCCACTGCCTAGCCACCCCTAATATTTTCATCCTACTATCAGATGAAGTTTGTGTTGTCAATAAGGTTATCTCTTGAGAGATAGTGTGATTCAGTAGAAAGAATGTTGGATGTAGTCACAGATTCTTCTAAACCCATTTCTGCCACTTAATACTTGTATGATTCAAGGGGCAGCTAGGTGGCGCAGTGGATAGATCACTTTCCCTGGAGTCAGGAGTACCTGAGTTCAAATCCAACCTCAGACACTTAATAATTACCTAGGTGTGGCCTTGGGCAAGCCACTTAACCCCATTGCCTTTCAAAAAAAAACAAACAAAAAACCCCCAAACAAACAAACAAAATACTTGTATGATTCTGGGCAAGTAAGTAACTTACTCTTTTTGGTCCTCAGTTTCCTCATCAGTAATAAGGGAGGATGGTGGTGGTGGATGACATCCAAAAATCTCTTCCAGCTCTAAATCTGTGTACCTGTGTGTGATAGTCCTCTTTAGCGGGTCTGTCAGTAAGCAAGCATTTTTAAGTGCCTAGTCTGCTGTGCTCTGAGAAGACAAGATTAAAAACAATAAAGCAACTAGTCCATGCTCTCGAGATGCTCATAATTTGGGGGGAAGAAGATATATCAACTCTTTACAAATAAGGTATCATCAGGATAAATAGGAGATAATCTCAGAGAGAAAGGTAAGATTAAGGAAGATTGTGAAAGGTTTCTTGGAAATGAGACTTTAGGTAAGACTTGAAGGGAGCCAGGGAAGCCAAGAGGCAGAGATGAGGAAGGAAATAGTTCTAGCCAATAAAAATGCAGTGTCCCATGAACAGCTCAGAGTCCAGTGGGGGGCGGGGGGAGTAACATAAAAGAAAACTGCAAAAGTAAGAAGGCACCTGGTTATAAAGGGCTTTAAAACCAAACAGGTGATTATATTTGATCCTGGAGTAAGGGAACCACTGGATTTGCTGAATAAGAACTATGCTTTCAAAAGATCAGTTTGATAAGAATGACCTGGAGTGGGGGAAAGACTTGAAGTGGGAAGACTGACCCCAGCTTATTACAATAGTCAAGACCTTCCTTTTCCTTTTTTTCTATGATTGATGGCCATCTTTGATTTGATGCTCATTAAATAGGAATTCCTTTGATTTCTTGGTAGTTTACACTTTAATATGGTTCATTAAAAAAAGGAGCTTATGTCATGATTATTAGTGAGTCTAGCTTGAAAGGATGGCATTAAAAGGACTTACTTTGCCTTTCCACTCTTGTTATAGGATGTCTGCATTTTTATCTCTGTGACTACTTCAGTTTTATCTAAATATGAATATCTATATAGAGTAGGAATGTCCCTGAATATTTTGTATGTAAATTGCATTTTCACGAGCCTCATATTTTTTATTCTACTAGGAAAGTACATTCATTTTATCACTATTAAGTAGTTAATATACCTTCTCTCTTGACTATTGTTAGTGGCTCAAGATTCTCTGTACCTTATAAATTATAATACTAACAAGTATCACAATTTATTGGAGACCAAAAGAAAATATTTTGGAGTTGCAATCTGTAGTTCTTCGTGTGCTTCACAGTATTGCGTCATTATAATTACAGAGCTCAGCTACAATGAACTATGTGCCAAATGGTAAGTCAGGCCTGAGGTATAAGTGAACATTGTAATGAAACTAATTATAATCTGTTCCCATGTACTATGCTCTGTAGAAGGAAGCACTTGGGGCTGGTTGTCATTAATCTAAAATCCATATGGTTCAAGGGTACATCAGTCTTATGGAACATTCATTTTGGAAGGGAACAAAATCATGTTAAAGTTAGAAAGGAGCCTTAAAGACCAACTAATCCAACACCTTCCAATTCCACAATAGGAAATAGAGGTCTAGAGAAAGGAAATTATTTGCCCAGGGTTACAGTTCTAGTAATTAGAGAGCTGGGATTCACACCCACAGGAATTCTTATTCCAAGTCACAAAGTCTCCCTCCACCAAAAATACTCTTTTAAGACAAGGACTGTTTAATTTTTCTCTGTGTACATAACAGATGCTTATTTATTGATTCCTGCTATACAATAAATGCCCTCTGTCATCTAAACTGATAGCCTCAAACACAAATCTTGTGCTTGTTTTAATGTTTATAGTATTCACTTATTAGTATTTCCAGTGTCTAATCTTTGTTTTTCTTCATAATGATGTTGGACAAAGGCATACATAATATACTTGGGAGGTGGGGTGCTAGGACCCGTGGGAGGAAGGGAACAGGAGGAGCAAGAAGAGAGGGAGATGATGAAATACCGTTCAGCTCTCCAACCTCAACAGATTGAGATACTTGCAATTTACAGATTAGAAAACTAAGACCTAGAGATGTAAAGAGATGGACCAAGGTCAGACATTAAAAAAAAAATCATATAACAAATACATTTAATGGAAGTTCACACTTTGACATGACTCACAAAACTAAGAACTTCTTTCACTGACATTTTTAATGATTGTAGTTTAATAAGTATGGCATTAAAGTGATACAACTTAACTTGCCTTTCTACTTTTGTTGATGGGCTTAAAGTGATACAACTTAACTTGCCTTTCTACTTTTGTTGATGGGCTTCCAGCTTTTTTCCTGTGGGATCAGTTTCACTCTTTTATCTGTACATATATGTATATATGCAGAAACAATGTCCCTGAATATTTTTATATGTAATTTGAATTTTCATGAGTCCCATTATATTTTGACTGTATTAGAATAGATTGCCTGAAGTAGAATTTGTGGACATCTAGGGATTCAAATTATAAATTAAATGTGAAATTCTAAATTATTGAAATTATTTTTCTAGAGATAATAACTGATGTGATGTATTTGTGCACCTAATCTAAAGCTTATTTCTGTTTCTATAAAATAATGATAAAAATCTCTGTATCACTTATATCACAAATTGTTGAGATAATTTATTTTTTTAAACTTAGAACACTCCATATTTGTAAAATTGTTGTTTATTGTAATGTTACCAGAATTTTACTGAGCCTGTCTCTACCTGAGTGAGTATCAGTAAACAACTTAGCTGTTTAATTAATTACTTTCATTGCAAGGAATTTGTAAATCTTGGAATTACTCCTGATTGGACCATCCATCTTACTATAGTGGAACCAGATATTATGCACAATGGGGAAGAAAGGGAGAAGGTAGATCATAAAACAATCAGTTTGAGGACTTGAGTGATCTTCCCAGGACAAGCCCAAAAGTGGAGGACAATATGACAATTACAACAGTTGCAAATATCCAATACAGATGTCCTTGAGTTCTGGGGGAATTAATTATTTAGTCTTTGGGGTATTTGGGTACAGAATAGGTCATAGAGATTCACTTTACTTAACCCAGATCTTACCAGAATGGTTCTGGTTGCTTTGTTTTCACTGATTCCTAGGCCAGAGTCTGCCTTTGGAAAGGATCTCTAGAAACTAAATTATTATAATTAAATTCATTATACATATTGATCAATATGAAAATCATAACTCTCTTAATAGTAAGCTACCATTGGCTTGGGTTGGCACTTGAATAAGGTAGTGAAATGAGGGTGAATTTTGCATTTAGATCCAAAGCCAGAGACAGCCACAGTATTATGTTACTTGCTTTTGACATTAACATGCTAAGTCTTATTTGATTTGAATTGACTGATTAAGCCTTCTTCTCTTTAAGTATACACACTTGAAAATTTCATGTCTTCTAGAATTTTTTCAATTCCTACATTCATTTATTTTGTTCATCTGTGTTTAATTGTTAGTACAGAAAGGGAGCTTAGATATTATCTAGTCTTAACCCTTCATTTAATATATATAATATTATATAATATAATATTTATAATATATAATATATATTAATATATAATTAGGAAATTGATGCCCAGATTGTTTAGGTGACCCTTATAAGAACACTTAGTTTCAGGAAGTACCCTAAAATTTAGAGTCTCATACCATTCTGCTTATTACTATCAATCAGTCTTGTTGTTCAGTCATTTTTTTCAGTCATGTCCAACTCTTTATGATCCCATTTGGGGTTTTCTGGCATATATCTTGTTTGCCATTTCCTTCTCCAGCTCATTTTACAGATGAAGAAACTGAGGCAAACAGGAATGAAGTGACTTGCCCAGGATCACATAGCCAATAAGCATCTGAGTCTGGATTTGAATTCAGGAAGATGTCTTCTTGATTCCAGGCCCAGGACTCTTAACAATTTTGAGACCTGATTTAACTGACCATTCAATCAGTCCAATGTTTATTGAGTGTCAACTATTTGGTAAGATAATTAGGAGAGAGTGGTGTAATGAAAACATAGAAGAGAATGATTGGCAGTGTTAAATGCTGACCCAGCCTCCTTTTACTAAGTATGAGGAAGAATATTTAGTGCTTTGAGGAAAGCAATTCTTTAGGTCCCCATTTCCTCATCTAGATGTGCCTGGTGTTGTAGCAATAGCAGACTTTCAAGTAATGAGGAGTCCATCAGGACTGAAGAGTCAGATCTCCATCTCAGATGTTCTGGTTTATAGGGTCACTTAGGTTAGCAAAAGCATTGGCTTAATGCATTAGCCAATCAGTGAAGCATATAGGTTTCTATTGCCTAATTTATTTGAACATATTATAGGTATCCCTAAATTACACTACTCTATATAGTACTACTTATATTTCAATTCTAGGTGTCTATGTTACATATTTATGAGTAAAGGCAGCATAAACTTTGGATTTATAATAGCTTCATCATATAGCCTTAGGATTGAAAGCCTGGAGGGAACTTCTAAAGCCAATATACTCTGCCCTCCAGAAATTCACTAAATATACTAAAGAAAAATTATGTGAACACAAATAAAACATAAAATAAGGTTCATCTAATTCAAAATAGAGGAATTTTTAAAGTGTCATGGCATGATAGAGGAGTGAAAATTCCCCAATTTAGGGAGGAGGAAAAAAGACTTTGTGGAGAAAGTGGCATTATGTACAACGTACAATGTACAATGTACAGTGTACAATGTACAATTTAGGATTTTATTACATTTTTATTGGAATTGTTTTATAGTATGTTATTAAAGGCATCTTTAAGTTATATTAGAGACATCAAGATGCAATGGAATTAAATTCAGAGAACTTGGGTTTGAACCTTGATTCTGCCCCATCTGGTCTTGATTCTGTGGTTGACCTGTGATCTAGCACAAGTCATCCTCTCTAGGATTTAATTATTTCATCTGTAAAATGAATGAATTGGAGAAGATTGTCCCTTCCAGTTATATATATATACATATATGTATATATATATATATAGATATATAGATATATATATATATTAATCTTGTATTCATTCTTTTTATTTTTGCAAGGCAAATGGTGTTAAGTGACTTGCCCAAGGCCACACAGCTAGGTAATTATTAAGTGTCTGAGTCTGTATTTGAACTCAGTTACTCCTGACTCCAGGGCCAGTGCTCTATCCACTGCGCCCCTAACAAATATAATCTTTTTTTTTTAGCTTTTCAAGGCAATGGGGTTAAGTGGCTTGCCCAAGGCCACATGGCTAGGTAATTATTGTCTGAGGTCGGATTTGAACCCAGGTACTCCTGACTCCAAGGCCGGTGCTCTATTCACTGTGCCATCTAGCCGCCCAACAAATATAATCTTAATGATATAGAAAATCAATTGTAAGACATGGGGACAAAATTGTAGTAATACTGTTGCAAAAAAAAAGTTTTTTTCAACTTTTCTAAAAGTTGAATTTAAGATGACTATGAAACATCCAATTTAAAATATCCATTAGGCAAATGGAAATGTGAAAGTTTAAGTGAAATAAATAGACCTGAGTATCATCAGCACAGAGATGATAATTGAATCCAAGAGAGTTTGTGAGGTCACCAAGCAAAATAATATAGGAGAATAGATCACTGGGTGTCCTTCCTGGTTAACAGGTATGACCTGGATAAATATCTAGAAAAAGAGATAGAAGGGTTGGTCAGACAGTAGTAAGGAGAAAGCAACAATGTCATGAAAACTTTAGAGGAGAGGATGACAAGGAAGATGGTCAGGGTGGCTAGGTGGCACAGTGGATAGAACACTTAATAATAATTACCTAGCTGTGTGACTGTGGGCAAGTCACCACCCCATTGCCTTGAAAAAAACAAAAAAAAAGCCAAATAAGAGAAAGATGGTCATCAGTGTCACAGTCTTTAGGGAAATAAAAAATAGGGTGAAGATTGAGAAAAGACCATTAGATTTGGTGATTGAATTCATTACTAACTTTGGAGAGATCAGTTTCAGGTGAATGTTGGGGTTGGAAGCCAGACTGCAGAGAATTAAAAAGAGAGTAAGAGAGAAGATATTGAAGGCCTCAATTATAGACCAACTGCAGTACAATAAATATTTGTTAATTTTCCATCATCTCTTTTTTTCAAAAATTTCATTAGAGGAGATAGGATTGCAACCAAATCAAGCCTATACAAGATTTATACTCTAAATGTTAAGTAAATAGTAACTTTCAATGTAAAATCTTTGGTTTTATTTTTACTTTTTATTTTAGCTGGAGAAAGATCTAATAACACAAAATGACAAAATAGGATATTTTACTGTAATCAAAATATGAATGTTAGTTATGCCTAAGAGTATACTTGCAGCCACTATGTAATACTAACAAATTATTAAATTTTCAGTGTGAGCATTTATACCTTGAAAATTAGCAGATGCTACAAATTAGAACTTGATTTATTGTTTTGTTGATTGTCTAGACTCAAGAAAGTTATGGAGAAAATGTTCATAATGCAAACTAAACTTTAAAGTAAATCATGGAGCAGCTGGGTGGTGTGTGGATAGAACACCAGTCCTGGAGTCAGGAATTCAAATCTCTACTTGATAATTACCATATTTCCCCATACATAAGACTCATGTATGAGATGCACCTTAAACTTGGGAGCCCAAAATTTGAAAAAAAAAGTATTACATAAAGTTATTGAACTCAAGTTTTCTTCATCATAAAATTCATATAACTCATCTCCATCAAAACTCCCATTCATTATCTTATCCTCATCTGTGTTTGATGACAAATGACTGTCTTAGGAGAGGCTCTGACTGCTCTCCTGCCTGTGCTCTGGTCTGTGGTTGACCCCAAGCACTCCTGGGTTCAAATCTGGTACGTGGAGGCATGCCCAGTCCATTCTGTTTCATAAACCTGAAGCACCACTTGTGTCCTCCTTTGAAATCAGTAACTTCTTTTTCATCATCTATTCTTCTTGCCTTCTGCTGCTCTTTGTGGACACAGGAATTCCAGTGGCCCGTTGCTCTTTAATACATCTCTTCAATTCCCTCTCTAAATCAGGCCATTTTGCTGACTTGCCTCTTTCATGGCCTTCTTCTGCTATGGCATTTTGGTAGGTTTCTTCTTCCTGTAGCCAGTCTCAAATTGTTTTCTCAGTGGCAGGACCAAGCTTACATTCAGCAGCACTATTTCCAATCACTTTTGCAAACTGGATCACTTTGAACTTGAATTCAGCACTTTATTAAACTCTTTTCTGAGTCATTTCTGGGCAGAACATGGCAAAATATAACCCATTATACTGGTAATAAATGCTAAACAAGCTTGAAAAAGAAGAAAATGCAAGTAAAAAAATCTACAACCACTGTATAAGATCCTCCTAGTTTTTAGATACCAAATTTTTCAAAAAAAAAAGGTACATCTTACACATGGGGAAATATGGTACTAGCTGTGTGACTTTGACCAAGTCATATAAGACCATTGCCTCACAAAAAACAAAAATAGACAAAAATATATTATCATGAGTACCTTTATTTTTTCGTATAGCTAGTTGTTAAACATTTGCCAGCACACCCTGATTATACCAATGACTGCTTAAGCTTGATTTTAGCATCTTATGAACTTGTGGGAGGTGAGATGCCAATGTTAAATTCTTCACCCTGTTATTGTTATAATTTTTAATTGTCTTTAACAATTAATTGTCTGATTTTAATTGTTCTAGAATTTAACGTACATTTTCATTCCCTGTACAACTCTTAGTGCTCTACTTCAGGAAAAATAAGGAGAAAAAGTGTTGAGGAAGAGAGCCCAATTAAAAAAAAGATAGAGAGAAGAATGGATGTCTCTTCAGGAAATGGTAGATGTTATTTTATGCCAGTGCTAACAAATTTTTACTGAACTTACAAGTTTGCTTGTATTTTGCATATCTTAACTCATGAAAAGAAATGCCTGGATGAGAATCTTCTTAAAACCTGCTTCTGTTTAATAAGTAGAAAAGATGTGATAATTATGATGACTGTGAACTTAGATGAAAAACTCACAGCTGAATGTACAGGGAAGAGAAGAAAGTTCAATAATACATATGGAAAAGGCTGTACTAGAGACTGGAGAAAGGTTTAAAAAATGGTTTTGTTTCTTTGGGGTCTCATTTGTGAATGCAAATTATTAAATTCTATAAGCTTCTCATGAAATTATACCTTAGTTTTTTATTTTATATTTTCTTTTATCCATGAACTTAGTCATTGGTGAAGACATTTCAATTACCAACAAGAAGGGACACTATGAGAAACTCAACTTCTGGTATATGCAGTTTGTTAAAAGGAACATATATAAGGTAGTAATAAAATTGCTCCCATTCAACACCTGCATTTTTTTGCAATAGCATTTTTATTCTATCTAGATTTCTTTTAGTTACTGTTATTTTGAACTAGAAAAATACTAAGAAATATTAAAATCACCAAATACTAAGAAGAACACAAAATGAATGGTGTATATGAAACTGGGAATTTAATACATATAGCTCAGTTTCTTAAAAATATTAAGTTTAAAACCTTAATTTGAAAAGCTCTACCTCTTGAAACTTCATTCTTTTCTCTTCCATACCTTTGTCAAACTTCACTGATAATCCTGTACCATTTTATTCTTTCCCTACTTTCTTTTTTCTTCCTTCTTTCTTCTTTCTCCTTCTTCCTTCTTTCTTTTTCTTTTTCTTAGCTTAACATTTTACCTGACCATTAGTAAATACCAGAATTGCTGAATTGTAGAATGTGTAGAAGGGAGTAATATTTAAAAGTGGAAATGTAGGAATGAGCTAAGTTATAAAGAGTTTTAAGTGCTAAGACAGAAGAGTTTATGTTTTGTCCTGGAAGAAAAAAAGGAAATCCCTAGAATTTGAGTAATAGAGAGATAGGGTCCAATCTTTACTTTAGGAAAGCAGAACACTTTGATAGCTGAATGGATATTAGACTGGAATGGGAAGAGTCTTGAAGCATCTAAAGGAGAGATCATTTAGAAAATTATTGCAATAGTTTGAGAGGTACTGAAGGACCAAACTAGGGATGGTGTCTGAGTAGAAAGGTGGGAACATATACAAGAAATGTTGTAATGGAATATATAGAATGAATGAGAGAAAGGAATCAAGGATGAAATGCAGGTAACTAAGGATAGTAATGCTTATTATATTATGACAATAGGAAAGTTCAAAAGAATGATAGATGGTAGTTTTTCTCAAGGAATTTAGGCATGAAGAGGGAAAAAAAGATATAAGATAACAGCTCAACAGGATGATATAATCAAATAAAGAGTTTTAAAGATGGAAGCAATTTGGGCTTGTATTTTTTAGGGAACCAATAGGGAGAATATTAGGATATAAATGATGGTGATCTGCTAGAAAAGATGAAGATTTTTGAGGAATATCACCAGGTTATGGTGTGTGAAAATGTTCTTTCTGCAAACTTTTGAAAAATGAAGGCAACATGTACCCAATTCCAGTCTTCCATAATCTCTGCCATTCCCTATGATTCTTCAAAGTACAGCCATCCAGCAATTAAATATGTAAGTTATTTCAGTATCACGAGATATATTTTATCCAGGCCAAAGAACTGAACTATTTTAGAAACACAAGGTATTTTCTTACTATCTCTCAAACCATTTTTGAACCTAATTACTTCTTAATTATTCTTTTTTGTCTGAAAATAATTTTCCTCTACAATATACAATATACATTATAATCACAATAATCATTGTTGATGCATTTGCCCAAAAGTTTAAATCTTGTTGTTCTTGTTCTGAAGATAGCTAGACTAATAGAATTTTTAGGATTCCATTCAAAGATGGAAAGAACCTTTGTTCTAACCTCTTCATTTTACATTTGAGACCCAGTTAACTGACTTGTTCAAAGTCACAAAAGAAGTAAATGGCAGAATCAAGATATGGGGCCAGATTCTTTGATTCCAAATCCATCACTCTTCACAAGAAATCATGCTGTATCATCTTATTTCTCATTTTAGAGGTGAATAAACTGAAATAGCTTCCCTAAGATCACACAATTTCTAAATAGTATAGAAAAAAAATTATGCTTAGAATTCTTCAAATCATTCTCAGAATTTGTATTTCTGATACTATTTTCTTAAGTACATCACAGTTTTTGAAATTATTTCTGTATTTGCTTCTAAATTTTTTATATATTTCAAATTTTAACACTGAACTCACAATCAACAGCATCAAATTCTTATGAGTGCAGAAAGAATGGGGATGGAATAAAAGGTCATAAGATTTGGTAATTAACAGGACTAGTAACTTTGGAGTGAGCTCTTTTTTTCCCTTTCTTTTTTATTTTCAATTTAATTTTTTTTTTTTTTTTAGGTTTTTACAAGGCAAATGGGGTTAAGTGGCTTTCCCAAGGCCACACAGCTAGGTAATTATTAAGTCTGAGGTCGGATTTGAACTCAGGTCCTCCTGACTCCAGGGCTGGTGCTCTATCCACTGCGCCACCTAGGGGCCCCTCTTTTTTTTTTTTTTAAAGAAAGGCTTAAACTTTAATTCAAAGGTTACACAGTTTACATGATATTCCAAGAATTTTACAAGTTACTACAAAAAGTTCACAGGTGACTACAAAAAGTTTACAGGTTAAGTTCTTTGGAGAAGCAGCAAGATAATGTGTTAATGGAGAAGTGGAATTAAGTAAAGAAGAAGCAGTCATAGGGACCGCTAGGTGGCGCAGTGGATAGAGCACCAGCCCTGGAGTTAGGAGTACCTGGTTTCAAATCGGGTCTCAGACACTTAATAATTACCTAGCTGTGTGGCCTTGGGCAAGCCACTTAACCCCATTGCCTAGCAAAAACCTAAAAAAAAAGAAAAAGAAGAAGAAGAAACAGTCACAAACTGGGCTGGTGAGAACATCCAGGTTAGCAAGAAGGAGGAAAGAGTGTGAAAGGTTATTTGGGAGATCACAACATGACAAGCAGCATAGGTAGTAGACAAGTGTTTGGATTATTGGAAACTATTATTGGAATTTTATTTTAAACAGCCTCCCATCCGTCTCATAAGTTTTACTCTGTATTAGTTAACATTTTTTATCATTTGAAAAAAAAAGCCCCTGTTAAAACATTGTAAGTGTCTTCATACATATTTTGAAGAAAATTGTGGTAATAAATCATGGAAATAACTTCTAAGTTTAAGATATTTACCTGATGGTAACTTTTTTGATTGTCAACTATAAAAATAGTTTAGTACTACTTATATACGCTCAAAGATACAAAGTGTAGTCCAAGTCTGTTAAATCATTAAAAGTCATAACAATAAAAACTGTTAATTTGTGTTAGATTACCATAAATATGACTTTTTAGGGTGCTAACTATTAAGTTCACTTTCTTCAAAAAAGATGAAATTAACAAGAAGCATTTATTAAGTACCTACTAGCTGCCTGGCATTGTACTAGAACCTGGGCAAACAAATTCAAAGAATGAAACTTTAAAGGAGTTTATATTTTGTTAGAGATTTACATATCTTAGAAAATAGAGAATAAGATTAGTTTTGATCTTTTTGTTGTTGTTTTATTTTTATTGGTGAAACTTTTGAAAAATAAATCCTTAGCAGAGTACATATTGGATATTATCATTACTAAATGGGATAATATGCTTCCTTAAATATGGGATGATATGCTCCCTGATTCCTCATCACTCTCTTTCCCCCCTCCCCATATCTAGTTAGTTGATTGCTAAATTCTGTCATTTCTATCTAGCTAGCATCTCTTCTCCTCAGAGATTGCCACCAGCTTCATTGCCTCATTCCTGTACCATTGTAGTAGCCTTCAGCCTGGTCTCCTTGCCTTTAAATCTCTCCCCATTCTAGTCAGTCTCAAATTGATCTTCCTGAAGTAAAGGTTTGACTATGCCACCCCCCCCCCCGCCCACTAAGTCAATAAAGTCCAGTGACTCCCTATTACTTCCAGGATTAATAATAATAATAATAATAATAATAATAATAATAATAATAATAATAAAAAAATGAACATTTATGTTGAGTTTACTTACTAGACAGTGCTAAGTGCTGTTTACAAAAACATCATTTGATCCTCACAACAACCCTGGAATTTTTATAGTTGCTATGATTATCCCTATTTTGCAGATTAAGAACTTAACTTAGGATAAGTGATTTATCCACAGATCATACAGATAATTCAAATCTAAGGTTAGATTGTCTAGTCTTTTGAAGTCTTTCATAACTAGTCCCCTTCCTACTTTTCTCATCTTCTTACTCCTTTCTTATTCCTCTTCTCCATTCTTTCCCCTTTCCTACCCTTCCCTCACATGCTCTTTGCTGTTCCTCAAACATGATTCTACTCTGTTCTCCTTTTGGTCCTCATGCCCATACTCATCCATGTTTAGCCTGACCATAGCTTCCTTGGCTCCCTTCATGTCTCAGCTAAAGTCCCACATTCTTCATGAGGCCTTAGCCAGGACTCCTCCATCCAGGTACCTTTTCTGTGCGAAAGCCTCTAATTTATCCTCTTCTTTGTACATGATTGTTTTCAGACTGATGCCTCTACTAGACTATGGGCACTTTGAGAGAAGAAACTGGTATTTTGCCTGGCACAGGTCGTTGTATTGCTTGGTGACTTAACTTGAATATATATCACAACAATCAAAGAAATGTAGTCCAGTGGTAAAAATACTCCCTTAGATTTTTTTTTAGGTTTTTTTGCAAGGCAAACGGGGTTAAGTGGCTTGCCCAAGGCCACACGGCTAGGTAATTATTAAGTGTTTGAAACCGGATTTGAACCCAGGTACTCCTGACTCCAGGACCAGTGCTTTATCCACTATGCCACCTAGCCGCCCCTCCCTTAGATTCTTAAATGAATTAGAAAGGTGTTTCTGGAATCTCAGTTGTCACTTTTAATTTAAACCACCTTTTGTGATTAGCTGAAATACATGGAGGAAATACAGCCCATATTTTCCTTTAAAAAAATCTCAAGAAACTGTGACACTCCTTAGAAGCTGTCTGTTGGTGATTGCATAATTACTTTTCTCTAATTATGTTTTCACACTGCTGTTTGAAGATGTTTGAAAATCAAATTATGGATTATTTTAAGTAATTCAACAGCAATGTGTGATGAAAGTTCTAAAATATGTTTTTTGAAAGGAAAGTACTTTCAGAAGGGGAAATTCATTTGTTATTTTAGGTTTTTCAAAATAACTTGACTTCACTGCTATTGCTAATCTACTGTCTTTTGTAGTCTCAAACTATATGTTTTAGGGGTTTTAAAAAATTCTTTTGTTATCTTGTACTTTGTATCTTTTGTTATCATATCCTGGGCAAAAAGTTGCAGGTGAAGAAATTACCCAAAGTGAGGCTATAAAAGGTCAGTGCTCTTGAGTGTGTTTTTTTCCAACAATCATTCTGAAGTGTTGAATAACCATATCGGGTGCTGTGATCAATCAGCATTTATTAACTACCTCCTCTGCAATGAGTATGAAAAGGATGAAAAACGACAGATCCATACTTTAGGTTCCTTTCTATGGCATATCTTAATGAAGACTTACATTATGACAGGATGCTTTATTTACCGAAAAGAAGTTTCCTCTTGTAAGATTCTCCTAAATAAAGTCGGCAAAACCATTTAGCTGAAGAAATGGTAGAGCAGAAAGCAGAACGAAAACTGACCTGAATTCAGATCTTCACTCTAATTCTTTTCTGTGTGATGCTTGATCTATCACTTGTCATTCCTGGAATTAATTTTTTTTCATTTTTAAAATGAGATGATTTAAGTTAGGTAGCCTAAAATGTCCCTTCTAGCTTTAGACCATGATCCTATGAATCATGATTCCCAGTGCCTGGCATGAATAGAATAGCGTGAGTGGAGGATAGGCAATGGAGCTCTGGATTTTTAGCCAAAGGACTTGAGTTCAAATCCTGTCTCTTATCATTTAGTAACTATGTGACCTTGTACAAGTGGTTTATTTCTTTTTCTGTCAAATAAGAGAATTTGACTATACATCCCCTCCAACTCTAGCTCTATGATTCTATAAATGATTTCTTATTATTGGACAATTAAGTGGTACAATGGATAAAATAGTGGATTTGGAGTCAGGAAGACCTGATTGATTGAAATCCTCAAACTTACTTGATCCAGGGCACTTTACTTTCTGCTTCAGTTTCCTCCAAATTTCTAAAATCTCTAAACCTCAAAGAGTTACTGTAAGAATTAAATTAGCAAATATAAAACCATTTGCAAACCTTAAAAATGCTATCTGACTTTTATTTATTATTATTATTATTATTATTATTATTATTATTATTATTATTATGTAATGAGAATAGTAATCCTTAGTTTATCCTTGTAATCAAGGAATATCAATGGACTGGTAAGAATGGTATCATTGAGAAACAGTAGAAGCATAGTTCTTTAATGGGTAAAAGAGAAAAGAGGGGAACCATGAGAACAATATTTTTAATTTTTAAAAAAGTTTCTTAGAAATGTACTTTGTTTTCTCAAATTTAACTGCATTGAGTGTGGAATGGAGTTGCAAAGTTTTCTGGAGTTTTACAAAATTTTTTGCCTTCCTGCCTTTGCCTTCTAAAAGCAGAAGAATGAATACTGTGCCAAAAAAGACTAAATTGTTTTAGTTAGATCCTCTCATCATATATTTAAGCAAAATTATACAGTTGGCTGCAAACCAGTTTTTTTAAATATAATAGTAAGCACAATTTTAATGAATGCTAATACATATAGCTGAGGTCTACACAAACATGATTTCTTGAATTGAATTTCTTATATTTGAAAAATTTCTTATATTTCATAAACTACAGTATAAATGACTTATAACTGGAAAAATTTAATTCTACACTAATGAATATGTCCCTTTTGGGAGAAAATACAGTGATATAAATGCATCTGAGTTAATACAGAATAATGCATATGGTACTTTGTAAATTATTATTTTTATTTTTTCAAGGTCAGCTTTTTACATGGAGCTATCATAAGATACGCATATTTTATGTTCTTGGAAGGACATTATTTCATATTCTATTATTTCATATGTGGTACCTTTTGCCTGCCATTGATTACAGTTTATATTTCAATGGAAAGACCATGAGTAATCAACAGAATATACTAATGTAATCTCTTAAGATAATGAAATTTTTGCTCTAAACAGGAGAGTACATAGATTACAAAAATGTAACATTGACTGAACTCAATGTCTTTTCCATTCCAACAATGTTGGATTTGGAATTGGGAAGACCTGGGTTCAAATTCTGATTCTGAAAGTAATTGTGTAGCCCTGGCCAAGTAATCACTGAACCTCTCTATTACCTTCAGTTTCCTCTAAAATGGGGTAATAATAGTACTTACCTCATAGGGTCATTGTAAGTATAAAATGATATATGTAAAGCACTTTTCAAATCTCAGTTATATAAATGTTATTATATTATCATATAATATTATTATTCCATTAATGCCATTATTAAATATTGGAGGAATTCTGATAAAATTAGGAAAGTAAGTTTAATTTTTTTTTACTTTGAATTATAATACTATTAAAATAACATGTTTCTGTGGTACTTTAAGACTAGCAAAGGCTCTAATATCTTATTTGTGCATTGCAGGGATTATATTCCTCACACTGACCTATAAAATAGACCAAATGCAAAAAATACAGAAGAGAAAACAGGCTAAAATGATTATAATGATATACCTATATACACACAGTTAGTACATAGTTAGTGATAGATGTACAATCTAAACCTAGGACTTAATGGTACCAAATCTAGTACTTTACCATCTATTACAGTCAAATCTTTCTAATTGATGAAGTCACATTTTATTCTTTGGGCAATATCTGTTTAAATATCTTTGTTTATCCAATTTTTTGATTGTTTAAAATCTGGCACAAAACTGCACAACAATTAACTTATATTTTTGCTATAAATCCCATCCTGTCTTATTATAAGGCATATGCATATATGTATAAATCCTGCATAAAATCAGAACAAATGCAAACTTTGTGGCAAGAACTTAAGATATGTAATTTTTTAATTGAGTGTTTGATACTCAAAGGAAGTTTGGGGGTAAGTTTTAGCACCTTGATAGCAGCAAATACAAAAGACAAAACCAAGAGATAGCAGGATTATATCTAACTGCTGTTTGATCATTTCAGTTGTGTCTGACACAACTGAAATCCCTAGTTGAGATTTTCTAGGTAGAGATCTGGGAATAGTTTGCTATTTTCTTTTTTTGAGGAAACTGAGGCAAAAAAGATAAAGTGATTTGCCCTGGATCACACAGCATCCAAGGCTGGATTTGGACTCATGAAGATGAGTCTTCCTTATTCCAAGCTCAGTGTTGTGTTTTATCCACTATGCCACCTAACTGTCCCATATATGTGTATGTCAAAGATAAATATGTATATATATATATATATGCATTATATACATACTTCTATATATATATATAAATGTTAAATATATATTATTTTTATAAATCTATCTACTTGCTCTTTCTCTCTCTTTCTACACACACACACACACACACACACACACACACACACACACACACACACACACACATATACAAACATAGGCTTATTTCTCAAATTTCTTTTTTGTTTTTGTTTTTGCAAGGCAAATGGGGTTAAGTGGCTTGCCCAAGGCCACACAGCTAGGTAATTATTAAGTGTCTCAGACTGGATTTGAACCCAGGTACTCCTGACTCCAGGGCTGGTGCTCTATCCACTGAGCCACCTAGCCGCCCCTCAAATTTCTTTTCTTAAAAATTTTGGGATCCAACAGTGTGTGAAAATCAGGCTAAAGTTACACAGAGTTACAGGACTTTTTTCCTTTTAATTTTCTAGTAAGGGATAATTTGGAATATGGTTTTTAGTGATATACTCTCCTGTGGTGTAAGGATTAGAGTACTGGACTTATAGACAGTAAGACTTGAGACTGCCTCAGATACTCATTGGCTTTGTGAATAGGAAAAAGTATCTGAACTTCTATAACAATAGCACTCATTTCACAGTATGGTTGTGAGGTTCAAAATCAGGTAATATATGTCAAACATTTTATAAAAACTTATAGTAGTGTATACATGTAAATTATTATTTAAGCTTCTTCCACTCACAGAATGCTGATAGTATCATAGCATAATGAATTAGTTGATACATATTATTATTCCCATTTTACAGATGAGAAACTGAGGCTTAGTGAAATTAAATAATTTACCCCAAATCATGCAGCTACTAAGTAGAAAATTTAGGAATTAGATTTTTCTGACACTTATTCAGTTTTTCTTTTCCCTATCTCATACTGCTAATGGTACTACCCATTTACTACTTACCTATTTTGCCATAGTGATGAATGAATTATAAATTTAGTCCTTTGCTGTTCATTGTCTAATTTTAGTTTTTGTTTTTTTTTTTTTGCAAGGCAAACAGGGTTAAGTGGCTTGCCCAAGGCCACACAGCTAGGTAATTATTAAGTGTCTGACATCGGATTTGAACCCAAGTACTCCTGACTCCAGGGCCGGTGCTTTTAGCCACTGCACCACCTAGCCGCCCCTAATTTTAGTTTTTCTATTACCATTTATCTTTTGGTCTGAATCTGTGATTTTATTCATCTTGGGAACTCTTATGATGGAAAATAGCTCCAAAATCACAGTTTTAAAGTTGGAAGTAACTTCAGTGATTATTAGTAAATGGACATTTAATCTCTGCTTAACGACTCCCAGTGAAAGAGAATATATGTTGTCCACATATAGTCCATTCCACTCTTGGACAGTTCTTTTTACCTCATGACTACTTCCATTCCTTGGTCTTGGTTCTGTCCTATGAGACCAAACTGAACAAACCCAATAATTCATTTTCTATATGACAACCTTTCACTGATTCATAAGGCCTCTCATCTCTAATTTATAGTTTAAAGAGCAGATAGGGTGAAAGAGGTGAAATGATTTGTCTGTGGTCACACAACTAAGTATATGTCAAAGAAACCCAGATCTTCCTGACTCTGGGGTATTACATGACCACTCAGTAGAAACTTAAAGGAGGAGAAATGGCTTTCAGGGGTTTCATTAAATTTTTACCTCAGTTTCAACAAGCTATGTGCATATAATATCATTTTCATTGCTCTTTACATCTCATTCCATCTGAACGAAAAATAAATATTCTTCAGCAAAAATTCAAAAAATAATATTTATGGTGAATCTTTTCAAAGAGGATAAAATATGTTTATTTTAATGATTCACTGGTAAAAGCACTGAGCAAAAGCAAAACAACAAAATACACATAACAAAACAAGTGTGGATGGCATAATCCTGACTCTTATACATACTTTCTTGTTCTCATATGGATGATAATTCATGAACCATGGCTCATTTCCTAGGGTATAACAGAGATGCAAAAAGAAAGGTTTTTCACTAAGGATATTATCAAATGATAAAGATAGAGAACTGCTAAATATTTTGCTTAAAAGATTTTGGCCTCATATTTTCCTTCACTGAGCAGGAGAAAAAACTGGATGATTTCAAAAAATCCCTTTTGATCTCTTGAATGAAGAAATACTGATTAGGCCAATTTACCAATTAGGACTTACCAATAAAAAAAACAACTAGATTATTTTATTACCATTGTAATTTGCAAATTAACAACTGTACAAATGAATGTATGTCTTACCTGAAAGACTCTGTTAATAAAATCTTTGTAATGAATCACATTGAGGAACAGTATGATATAGTATAGGACTCAAAAGTCAGAAGACCTAATTTCAAAACCTTGCTTCTAACATGTATTAGATGTATGACCTTGGGCAAGTCACAGAACCAGAATCACAGAATCTTAGATTTGGAGGGAACCTCAATTTGTTCAATCCAAACTAACCAAAAATCTCTACTGCATTCTCAGGGAGCTGAATGACTATTCAGCTGGTGAAGGAAAATCTGCTATTTCCCAGACAGCCCAAACATTTTTTAGCTATTTCAAACAGTAAATTAGTTTTTCCCTATATTATAATTATATCTACCTCTCTGCTACTTCCATCAATGTTCCTGTTTCTACCCTCTAGAGATAAATGAAACAAGCCTAATCTGTCTCCCACATGATGGGCCTTCAAATACTTCAATACATGTCCCACCTAAGAATTATCTTTTCCAAGTTAAAATTCATTAGTCTCTTCAGCCAATCTGTATATGACTTTGTTGAGATGACTCAGAGAGAGTGAAACTGGTGACTTTGCACAGCTCTGCCTCGTGTAAAACTAGTTCACTTGTAGGTCATGACATCATCTTCCATTTGTCAAGGCATTTTTCAAGAATGAACAACACCAATCAACAATCTGTGAGTAGTAGTAGTAGTAGTAGTAGTAGTAGTAATGCCCCATTGGGAACCCAACCATGCATCACAGCTCCTTCCTTCCTTCTCCCTTTCTTTTTTTTAAACTAGGTAAAAGGAGTCATTCTTTGCCTCATTTCTTACCTAGCCTTAATCACTGAATGGACATTATCTCAGGCAAACTGAGACCTGGGAAAGACCTTAGCTTAAAAAGGCCAAAGTCTCCCACTGCATCCCTGACCATCTTCAGTCATCCTAATTTATATCTTGCCACTGTACCTAAATGGTTCTGGAGGAGAGAGTGAGGCTGGTGACTTTGCATAGTCACCCTCACTTAAGTCCAATTCCCTTGCATGTCATGGCATCACCTCCCTGAAGACAAACAGCAACAATATGATCTTGTGTGATATGATCTCACTTGATGAGATTGGATAACCATTCCTTTGACTCAGTGGTGGGGATTCAAATAAATTAACCTTTTCACCGAACTCAACATAAAATTAGGTATCAGTTCTGCTTGAACCAGTGAACTAGCTGAATCCCACTGCTGCTTTGACCCTTCATTTCCTCTCTCATAAAATAAGAATTGTTTCTTATTGAGATAAAATGATTATTAATAAGCAGTGATTTGGGGTGGCTAGGTGGCACAGTGAATAGAGCACCGACCTTGGAGTCAGGAGTACCTAGGTTCAAATCCGACCTCAGACACTTAATAATTACCTAGCTGTGTGGCCTTGGGCAAGACACTTAACCCCATTGCCTTGAAAAATCTAAAAAAAATAAATAAATAAGCAATGATTTGAGGAGATCCTTTTCCTTAAAGTTCTGGTTTTAAAAGTTCAGCCTTTTGAAGAACATGGCTGATAATGAGGCTAGACCCATCCTAGTGCCATTATATATCCTGCTTAGGCTTGAGTGGGGTATATAGTCTTTGAATAACTAGCCCAAATAAGCTAGTTGGAACAGTGGATAGAGCACTGGCCTTGGAGTCAGGAGGACAGGAGTTTGAATCTGGCCTCAAACACTTGACCCTGCTTGCCTCACATCCAGAGTCATCTCCAGTCATCCTGATTTATATTTGATCACCGGACCCAGATGACTTGGGAGAAGAAAGTGAGGTTCGTGACTTAGCACAGCACCTCTCCACCCAATGCAATTCATGTGCTTTTGGTTGTGTTGTTTTTCTTAGGTTTTTGCAAGGCAAATGGGGTTAAGTGGCTTGCCCAAGGCCACACAGCTAGGTAATTGTTAAGTGTCTGAGGTCAAATTTGAACTCAGGTACTCCTGACTCCAGGGCCGGTGCTCTATCCACTGTGCCACCTAGCTTCCCCCAATTCATGTGCTTTTCATGGCATCACCTCCCTAATGTCATGGTCTTCTTCAAAAATGAAGGACAAAGCCATTAGCTAGCTCAAATCTGGGGTAGGTGTGAGTACAGATAATTTCTCTATCCAAAATTGGTATAATGTCACTCTCAGCCCTCATTTTATTATAGCACACTTCCTATTGGTTAAACAATCAGAGGTGATTGCTACTCCTCTTTCAAAAGGTCTGAGCCTGCCGCCATAATTGTCTTTGGTCTATGGAGACAAATGACCATCCTTTTCTTAATATTGTGTTGCCCTCATTAATAAAATGTTTAAATCACCCAGAAAGCTTTGCTCTCAATGCTTTGCAACACAGCTATGTGAGGAAAGTGTTTTCAAAATCTTAAAGCACATATCAATATTAATTTCTTATTTGCCGAATAATGCTAGTATATAAAATAATTTTGTAATGAATATTTTTTATAAAACAAAGAATGTATTTTGAATTTATCTGGTTTTTTGGAAGTCTCATATTTTAGCCCATTTTTAGCCCACATTCAAGAGAATGAGATAATTTTGAATCACTGGTTTTCCTAGATAACAGACTTGGACTAGATGATTTCCAAGATATCTTCCAATTTTAAATCTATGATCCTATGACAAATAAGTGATCTTATGATCAGTGATAATATTTATATTCTTTTATTTTAATCATTTTGATGAAATTTTTAAGGAAAGTGATTCATTCATTTACTGACCATTTACTCTGAGTATCAGTAGTGTGCAGAACTCTGTTCTTGACTCTAGAGGAGATGCAAAGTTTTTATAAAATACTATGCCTGCCCCCATGGAACTTTCAGTTTAGTGAAATGAATTTTGTGCTTTATTGCTATGTTGGAAAATATCAGGGGCAGCTAGGTGACACGGTGGAAAGAGCACCGACCCTGGAGTCAGGAGGACCAGAGTTCAAATCCAGCCTCAGACACTTAATAATTACCTAGCTGTTTGACTTTGGGCAAGTCACTTAATACCATTGCTTTGCAAAAACCAAAAGAAAAAAGAAAAAAAAAACAAAAAAAGAAAGAAAGTAGTAGGCATACTTTCTGATCTTTTCATGATATTTCAGGAATTATCATGAACATCTATTATTGTGCAGTTCTATGACAATTATTGTTGCTCTTTGAAATTAGTGAATTATAGAAGACTTAATTTGCCCTTTGACTGAAAAAGTACAAGTTGTGATATTTTTCTGGCAGTTTTTGATTCTTTTGTCTCCTTTGATATCAATTGCCTCCTCTCAAATTTGTTACTTTTATCAATTGTTTCTAATCAGCTATTCACTATAACCCCAAAAGAACTAGGTATGTCTGATAACTAATCATGTCACTAATTGTCAAGAGTTATTATTTTTATATTGATTATTATGATATCTATAATGAATTTAATAATGCTTTAGGGATCCTATTTACAGGCAGGCTCTAGGCCTGGGAAAATAGTGAAAATAAATTTAGCTAGCGATGATTTATTTCACTCATGACAGGTTCTGCATTTTTCCTTGAATTGTGCTTGCCTGTGTTAAGTAAAGTGTATCAGTATAACTATACAAACAACCCAGATGTTCCCACAGGACTCTGACTTTAAATAGTTACAAGTGATGTAATCGTATTGTCCTGCATGGGCTTGTCCTGGGAAGATCACTCAAGTTCCAAATACGATTGTTCTATGATCCTTCTTCCCACTTATGATCATGTATAAAACATCTAACTCCCAATTAGGAGAATAAGGAATCACTTATCTTCCAGATCTATGGAAAAGGGAACAATTTATGATTAAAGAAGAGATAGAGAATATTATAAAAAAACAAACTGGATAATTTTGATTACATTAAATTAAAAAGGGTTTGCGCTCTAGGAAAAAATTGTGGAGTTTGAACAAAGACCAAAGATTTTAACTTAAAAAAAATGTTATCTTATTATGTAATTTTTGCTATATCACATATTATATGCTTCTTCCTTAAGGATATGATTTCTCTCTCATCATATTCAATTTAGATCAACGCATACTGTGCGAATGATGTAAAGACTAACCAACTGCCTTCTGTGGAGAGTGGGGGGGAGGGAAGCAATATGGGGGGGAATTGCAAAACCCAAAATAAATAAAATCTTTCTAAAATTAAAAAAATAAAAGGTTTTGCTCAAACAAAACCACTGTAATCAAAATTCAAGGGAATGTACTAAGTTGGGAACCAATTTTTACAAAATAGAATTTCTGACAAAGGACTCATTTCTAAAATATATAGAAAATTGAGTCAAATTTATATATATATATATATATATATATATATATATATATATATATATAATAAACCAAGTCATTACCCAATTGAAAAATTGTCAAAGGATATGGAGAGACAATTCAAAAGCTACTTATTGTCACATAAAAAATGCTTTAAATCATTAATGATTAGAGAAATACAAATTAAAACATCTCCGAGGTACCACCTCATATATCTCAGATTGGCCAATATGACAAGAAAGGAAAATGATTAATGTTGGAGGGGATATGGGAAAACTGGGGCACTTGTTGGTGGAGCTGTGAACTCATCCAATCTTTCTGGAGAGCAATTTGGAATTATGCCCAAAGGGCAATTAAAATGTGCATTCTCATTGATCCAGCAATGCCACTACTGGGTCTGTATCCTAAAAAGAGCATGAAAAAGGGTAAAAATCCTACATGTACAAAAAAATTAAAAGCAGCTCTTTTTACATTGTCAAAGAATTGAAATTGAGGGGATGCCCATCAGTTGGGGAATGGCTGAACAAATTGTGGTATATGCATGTGACAGAACACTATTGTTTTATAAGAAATCATAAGGGAAAGGATTTCAGAGAAACCTGAGAAGATCTTCATGAATTGATTCTGAGTGAAATGAGCAGAAACAGAAGAACATTATACACACTAGTAACATGGGGCAATGACCAACCCTGCTGGAGTTGCTCATTTCTGCATTACAATAATCAAAAACAATTTTAAAAGACTTGTGATGAAAAATACCATCCATGTACAGAGAAAGAACTGTGGAGTTTAAATGAAGACCAAAGCTTATTATCTTCAATTTTTAGAAATTGTCTTATGTATTATATCACCTTTTTCTCTAATGTTTTCTTTCTTCTGTTTGGATCTGATTTTTCTCTCACAACATGATCAGTATGGATCCATATTTAGCATGATTACAAATGTAGAGCCTATAACAGATTGTTTCTGTCAGGGAGAGGCAGGAGGGAAGGGAGGGAGGGAGAAAAAATATAAAACTCAAAACCTTGCAAAATAAATAATTGGTTAAAACTATCATTGCATGTAGTTGGAAAAACAAATAAAACATTTTTTTAAGATAATAAAATAAAGTATCTGGCTTCACAACAGCAAGGTGGAGCTCCAAGGAATGGAGTATTTTCATGATTTGCAAATTAGTTCCTTACAAAGAAAATAATTAATAAACTATTATCTTGATTTACTGGCATTCTATCTCTGGACTGCTTTGTCATGACCAGGCTGGAGTTGGTTAACACAATTTAATATGAAATTTATTTACAAGCTTTTATTGTTAAGCTTGAAATTCTAAAGGTAACTTTCTGTAATGAGAGACTCAATGAGTCTTCAATTAAGAAATGACTTGTCTAAAGTAAGTACAAAGAGACCAAACAAGGACTTGACTTTTGAGTCCTTGAATTCTGAATTCAATGTTCTTTTCTAGTATGGCATGCTTCTTCTTTTCTGTGTATGTGTATAATTTTGTTTTGGGCTAGAGCAGACTGGTAAAGAACTTATAAAGAAAGAACTCCCTCTATCAATGTAAATATACTTACTCTGCTGTTCATTGCCTTAGAAAGTTTCTTGAGGCATTTAGAATTTTTTTTGTCCTGTTCCAGGGCCTGTTCTAGTCTCCCTCCCCTTAAGTCAGCATTATACCACATTGCCATATATATATGTATATATATTTATATACATACATACTTTATTTTGCACTCTGGTTTTATTGTTTCTTGATTTCTCTCAAAGTCATCAGCTCTCCTTAGCTCCATTCTACATTTGAAAGAATTATTTTCTTCAGAGAGTTTATGTATCTCTTTTTCCATCTGTCCAATTCTGCTTTTTAAGGCATTCTCCTCATTGATCTTTTGGATTGCTTTTTCCATTTGACCTAAACTGGTTTTTGAGATGTTATTTCTTCAGTATTTTTTGGTATCTCCTTCACCCAGCTGCTGACTTGGTTTTCATGATTTTCCCACATCACTCTCATTTCTCTTCCCAATTTTTCCTCTTCCTCCCTTACTTGCTTTTCAAAATCGTGTTTGAGCTCTTCCATAGTCTGAGACCAACTTCTGTTTCTCTTGGAGGCTTTGAATATAGAAAATATGACTTTGTTATCTTCTCAGTGTGGAATCAAAGTCTAAGGTCAGATTCTTTTTCTTCTGTTATTTGCTCATATCCCCAGCCTGATTTTAACTCTTTGTTATGTTGTGGCTCTGCTTCCAGGGTGGAGGATGCACTTTCCCAAATTTTTGAGGTTTGTTTTTTTGGGGGGATTCCCCCAGGGACCTCAGTTCCTTCAAGGTCTTTTGAGAGGCTCTGGCTGCTCTCCTGGCCTGTGCTCTGGTCTGTGGATGACCATAAGCATTTCCCTTTATCCTGGAGCTGTGAGGAGGGTCCCTGATCTGCTATGGCAATAGGGGGTCCCAGACTGTGACTTGGATATGAGTGTGGGCACAGCAACAGAGTCCTGCTCCGGGGATAGTGGAGAGACCACTGCAGTCTCCCCTAACCCCTTTATCATCCATGGACTGAGTGCTCTGGAAGAAACTTCTGGGTAGCTCTGCAGGCCTGCTTCTGGTTCCCAGGGTGGGGCTGTGCTGAGACCTGCACTTAGGCTGTGCTGGCCTGGGCTCCATACTCACACTGGCAGAGTTTCCTGTTGACCTTCCAAGTTGTCCTTGGCAATCCCTGGGCTGAGAGGTCTGTTGCTATGGACCCAGGCACCTTGGGACCTAGGTACCCTCAGGGACCCAGGCATCCCCAGGGACCCAGAAACCCTAAGGGACTCAGGCTCCCCAGGGACCCAGGCACCTCCAGGTACCCAGGCACTCTCAGGGACCCAGGCACCCTGCCAGCTGTTCTTGGAAGACTGGAACTTCTTTGCTCTGGAGGGATATGGCCCAGGCTATACTGCAGCTCTTTCCAACTCTGGTGGAACAGACCCTAACTATGGATTTTCCAAGTTGTCCTAGGCTCAAAAATTGTTTCACTCAGTCATTCTTTGGGTTCCACCACTCTAGAATTTGGTTTAGAGTCATAATTTTAAGGCATTTGGAGTGTTCTGGGGGAGAGGTTCTGGGACTTCCTGCCTCCACTCTACCATCTTCACTCCGCCCCTATTTTTTACTCCGGATATATATTACAGTGATCAGAAACAGATTTTAAAACTTATTTTGTTTTTTCCTCTTTATAAGTACAAACAACCAATCATATATGTAAATATTTTTGCTTCCAATAACTTTTCATTTTTGTATTCCTTTTTGATGATTGTTTTGCTATATAGTAGATCTGTTTGCTATACACTGGAAACCGTTAAAATAGATGAATTCAGGGCAGCTAGATGGCGTAGTGGATACAGTATGGCACCAGAGTCAGGAGGACCTGAGTTCAAATACGGCCTCAGACACTTAATACTTACTTAGCTGTGTGACCTTGGGAAAGTCACTTAACCCCATTGTCTTACAAAAATAAAAAAAAAACTAAATGAATTTTACACATGTACCTCACCTTTATACTGGAAATGAGTCTCTGCAATGTGATATATAAATCATATTTCTATAAATGATCATTTTCACTCTCATCTCAGAGATGTTCCCATGTAGGAGATGTTATAGTTATGAATATAGGAAATTAGGGATCACATTATGCCAGAAACTGTGATGATTGCCATTAGGATATAGACATATCAGGGTGACTAGGTAATGGAGTAGATAGAGCACTGGCCCTGAAGTCAGGAATACCTGAGTTTAAATCTGGCCTCAGACACTTAATAATTACCTAGCTCTATGGCCTTGGGCAAGCCACTTAACCCCATTGCCTTGTTAAAAAAAAAAGGATATAGACATATCCATATATCTTCATTTCTACATATGTTTATAGCCCTTTCTACTGATCAATCAATAGAAGTCCCCCTAACCCCACTCAAGTAATTTCAAGGTTAGTTTCTTCCTTGCAGAGTTTCCTCTAGCTTTCTTTTTTTACATACTAGCCTTCCCCTTCCCCATATTATGTAATCCTTAGTGTAGATAGTTTGTAGTGGAAATCCAATGCCGGTTTTGAACTTATGATAAATGTATATTGTCTCTGAGCTAGACATTTTTTCCATTCTGCATCATACCTGGGTCAGGTTCCTATCTGTCTTCAGAAAAATATCAAGGAAGACCATAGAAAGAAAGATTGTTACCAGGTAAACCAAAACCACATAAAATAAGAGGAGTCTCAGGAAAGAAAGTTTATTTGAGCCAAATGCCTAGTGGAAAGATTATTTAAGCAACATGGGGAGCATAGATACCATTTGTAACTGATGTAATTATGTAACATGGAGTCAACATTGACCCCTTCCTGTCTGTCCCATATATAGGCAGTCATTTATCAAGTAATTATGTGTTGTTATCTTTTAGGGTCATAGATTTAGTGTTAAAAAAGATTGTAGAGGGGCAGCTAGGTGGCATAGTGGATAAAGCACCGGCCCTGGAGTCAGGAGTACCTGGGTTCAAATCCGGTCTGAGACACTTAATAATTACCTGGCCATGTGGCCTTGGGCAAGCCACTTAACCCCATTTGCCTTGCAAAAAAAAAAAATCTAAAAAAAAAACAAATTAAAAAAAAAGATTGTAGAGACCAGCCAAGAGATAGTGTGCTAGACTTGCTCATAGGAAGAGCTGTGTTTGAATCCTGCCTCAAATGTATTAGATGTGTGATTCTGGGCGAGTCATTTAGCTTTTCAGAGTCTCAGTTTCCTCATAGGAAAATGTGGTTGTGTTCTTTATGGACCCAAAATTTTCATCAGATCTAAAGCTATGATCTTATGATCCCAATGAAATCTTTCTTTTTTTTTTTTTTAAACTGTAGAAATTGAGTCTGGGAAGTAAAATGATTTGTCAGGGTCATTCAGATAATGAACAACATCATGCCTGAGCGCAGCTCCTTTGACTCTGAATCTGGCTTTCTTTGAGGCATCTGTTGGTGCAATGTATAGATCTCTGTGCCTGGAGACAGGAAGACTTGAGTCCAAACCTGAACTCCAAAACTGATTAGCTGTGTGATCCTAAGTCACTTAATCTTTCTGTCTTAGAATCCTTAATTATTAAATGGATAAATCATTTAACCTTTCCCTTAGTATCCTCAACTATAAAATAGAAATAATAGTGTCACTTATATTGCAATGTTGTTTTGAGGATCAAATGAGATAATATTTCTAAAAAGTACTTAGCATAGTTTCTGGCACAAAGTAGGTATTATATGAATACTTATTCCCTTCCCTTCCCCCCTTTCCAGTGAATTTCTTACATTCATATCTTTCTTGTTATTTCTAAACCCTATATGACCTCTTGGCAGGGACATTGGTAATAGCTTCCCTGACCTAGTCCTTCTCCTACATACTCTGTCTTCCTTATAGCCACCAAAATATTCTTTCCGAAGCTAGCCTTGTCACTCACCACTCAGAGCCCATTAGTGATTACCAATTGTCTAGGATAAAACACAAACTATGAAGCCTAATTTAAAGTATTTTCAATTTTTAACTATCTTTTATTTTTATATCATTTTTATTTCCTAATCTATCTATCCCTAGTCCCTACCCTATATGATGGGAATGTTCCTTCTAACAAAAAGTTTGTTTTGAATTTATTTTAAACTTAAATACAAACTAAGAAAAGAGAAAGAAACATTGCCAGGTACATAGCAAAACACAAGATATTTAGTTTAAAGCATTTAATTTCCATTTCAAGAAAGCTTATATGGTAAATATTACATATTATGTTCAAAACTGTCCATCTTTGCTTCCATGTAGATTTTCTTTTGTTCTCTTTTGTACGTGTTTTATTTACTTTTTTCCTTTTTTTTCTCCTCCCGCAGTAGACTACAATTAAGTGCAGATACAGACACTCAAATTATGTATATATGTATGGTATATACTCAAAAATACACATATATACATATACATACATAGATATCTATAATCATACACCTACAAACATATATACATTCATAGGCTGAAATGTAAGATCCTACTATCCTTATTTCCACTTATCATCTTCTCTGAAGGTGAATAGTATCTTCCTTCATAGGTTCAAGTTTTTCTATATTTTTCTAAATTCACCAAGCTCAGCATTTCCTACACCACAACAACATTCCAACCTTATACTGTCTAGTTATTTTAAATAGTCTATTTAATATTTAAAATATTTAATGTTTAATAGCTATTTTAAATATTTATATTTTATATATTATAATTTTAAATATTTATATTTATTTAAATAAAAATAGTTATATTTAAAATAACAATATTGATTGATATGGCTGAAATATACTATAGTCTCCCTATTTTTCTGTATTGATTAAATTTATTTTAGCTTTAGCTTTGTTTGAGACTAGGATTATTACCCCTGCTTTTGTTGCATAATGAATTATATCCCTGACCTTTATCTTATTTTTGTGTGTGTGTATGTCTCATTTTTATAGCATTTACAGAAAGAAACATATTTGAATAATATATTTGAATTCAAATTTTTAACCTGCTGTTTCCATTTTGGGGTGAATTCTTCCCATTTACATTTTGAGCTATAATTTCTTATTATTGATTTTCCTCTTTCCTATTTTTCTCACTAGCCTTCTCACCCTATTCCTCCTACTACCCTTGCCCTCCTATTACTTACCTTACTCCTCAAAGAATCACTCCATTATCTCTCCTCCCACCCTATCCCCTTGTTCTCTTTGTTTCTATCTGAAATTATAAATTATATTGTTCCCTTTATTATCCCATTCCTGTTAATCTACACATCTTTTAAAAAATTTTGTTTATTTAAGGCAATGGGGTTAAATGACTTGCCCAAGGTCACACAGCTAAGCAACTATTAAGTGTCTGAGGCTGGATTTGAACTCAGGTCCTGCTGACTCCAGGGCTGGTGCTTTATCCACTGTGCCACCTAATTGCCCCTAATCTACACATCTTTCTGTAACTCCTCCCTCCATCCTATTCCCTATTACTGTTCTCCCTCCAACTCTTGTTTATTTTTTGCTGCTTATATGGTCACTCTGAGGCTCTATTTAGTCTTGTTTGTGGAGGAAATCTAGAGTACTTGGAATTTTCTGACCTACTCTGCCATCTTCCCAAAAATCCTTTCCCCAAACCTTTTTTTTAAAGACAAGGGAAAAAAAACTATTTTAACAAAATTAACCAACATGTCATTTGAGACATAATCCATCTAAAAACCATCAACAACCACTATATTCATTGCGGATAAGCTAGGAGCATTTCTGATAAAATCTGGGTTGATGCCCATTATCACTACTACATAATATTAGAAATGTTAATTTTTGATCAAATTGAGGTCACCTGCCCATAAGGCAACAATATAAACAGACCTTAGACCTTAGTCTTTGTAATGTGAACTGAATTCTCCCTTTACATTCTTGTGGAACCCAAACACCCATATTTTCCTCACAGGACCTAACTCATCTATCTGATATATCCAAGACATTATGTACTACTGGACCAGTTCTATGGGTTGTCCATTCAGCCACATATTGTACTTTATGCTATAACCTTTCTTCAACCAGTTGGTTTTTCCTTTGGGGATATTTAGGCTGAACATTCCTGAGTAATTATACATGTCATTTTAGGAAACTGTCTAGGGCTTGCTGAAATCAGCACAATGACATAGATCTTACTATTATAAGGAATCCTTTTCCATTTGGACTTTGTTCTGGAAATCTTCAGAGATGGGAGACATATACCTTTGTTGAGCATATGTTTTCTTGTTTCTTGTTATGCTTGATATTAATCAAAGGGTTATCAAACAAAATTATCTCATATTTTTTAGGGTATCTCATAAAGGAAAAGAGCCTTTAAGGTAAAATTTTACTTAACTAACTCAATATTTTTTATTGGCTACAAATAGTAAATACCCGGGGATGTTAGATTCCTTCCACCTTTCAGTCAATTGTAGTTCTGTAAAGATTTATTATAGGATATAATTTGAGAAAGTTCTACTTATTGTTCCCATATTTTCATCAAAGATAGAAGTATAGATAGTCCTTATACATATTTTGTAGAGATTGGAGGGTAGGCAGATAGTTTTGTAGTTGTCGATATTTTTTGGTTAGTTATATTTAAAAAATCATAATATCTGAGATTTTTTTCCTCATAAGGTTGGTATCCTCCCTTGAGAAATTCCACCAAGAGATGAATTAGCCCTACTAAAATGACACCAGTTTGAATTAATAATAATTCTTTGAATTTGCAAAATTTTTCTTATGATGAAAAAGGAGAATTGACCAAATCTTCCCACCAATTTTAAGTTTGACACAAAGCTGCAAATATTTCTGCATCAAATAATAGGAGGGGAAAGGAAAAAAGTATGTAAAACTTAAAAATCTATATGAGTTTTATAGAAAGATATTTTGTCTACTGCCTGAGGACTCAGGAGACCTGGAGATGTTTATGGGAGGAGTGTTGTAAGTCTTTAGTTCAATGAAATAATGAAATTCAATGGATATCAGGAATAGTAGTTCCCCTAAAATGACTTCCTAGTTTTCCCCACTTGTACAGGAAAAGTTCCATCTCTGAGGTATTTGTTCCCTTCTTTCCTCAGAACAAGTGAATGATGGAGAAGCAAAGAATTATCTGTTATTTCTTCCCAGATGTATTCTTTGGGATCTTTGAGCATTGTAATTGGTGGAAAAATTGAAATTGGTAAAGAAATCGAATTTAGCTTTCCTCATTATTCAAGTCATTATTCATGAAAATAACTGTTATTTGTTGTCCCAGGTGCTATGAAGCCTTAGGGTCCAGATGGACACTTAACTATAATAATTATAGAGAAAGGAGGGGCCCTTCTAAGATGGTTTTAGGGGTTTAAAGAAAAGAACTAAAGAAAAACAATTAAGACTAAGTAGGTATGCTGGATAATAAATAGTCACCACATTCCCTGGGAGCTCTTTATCTCTAAATTGCCAGGCCAATATCCTGAGAATGGCCTTGAGCTATTTTCTCAAACTAGAGGACAAAGGCTTTTTGATAGTGGGTGTTTACAGTTTTTCTGTTGCTAGATGCTATTTGAGAATTCTATTCTAGGTTCTATGAGGAGAAAGAGGTTTCTGATATGCAAGGATCCTAAGAGGAATTATTAACATATCTATATATGAGAATTATTAATATACCATGTATGTATGTGTTTGTATAAATACTTCCTCTAGAAAGTAATAGCAAATCATTTTAGTTCCTTTTAAGAAGGGTGGCATAAAGAAAAACTCCAAATCACACAGCTAGCCTCATACATGTTATAAGAATGGTCACAGCTACCACATTATGCAATGAATTGTAGTAGTCAAAGTTTAGTGGTCTCTATGAAAGGGAAATTTTATTGTTACCTTAATCTTTTTTTAATGCTCTTATGTTGGGCCCTTATATAAGCTGTTCTATGCTCATCTTGAATTTGTATGTTCTTCTTAGAAGAAAAGCATAGCTCTATCTATGTAGATATATAGATATATAAAACTTGATACAGGGATTTATGGATAAAGGAGATGTGATTAGAAACAAATTGTTTTGGAAGGAAAAATATTGTTTGTGCCTATCTGGGGGGCTCCTGCTGTTCAAAGTGACTACACTGTTAAATCTGAATTCATCAAGGTGGGAGCAGCCTCAGCTCATTCCCCCTCCTCCAGCTTCCACTTTCCAACCTGACCTTTCCCATTGATGGGTCAAGCTTGCACTGGTGTGACAATCATCTTCCACAGGAAATAACATGTTGGACTTAGAGGTCAAGCACCTTGAGAGAGAAAAAGACTAGCTCATCACTTACCTATTGGAGACTATCTGGAGTCAGGTACTGGTCCACTCCCCAAGCACCACCCTTGCCCATCCTATTGTAGCAGTACATTTAAGTCAAACTGGAATAGAAGCTGGCTCTCTTCTTTACCTTACCTTTGCCCTTCAAGGGTAGCACTCTAGCACTCTCTTTCATATATAGATATACTCATATATATGCATATACACACATACATGTATGCATGTGTATAGTATATAAACTATATATATATATGTATATATATATATACACATATAGATATTTACCTCTTTCCCCAGCTTGCCAGAGGATTAGTGCTGGAGGATTCATGTCACCTATTAAGATTTTAGAATTGTCACAAATGAAAGAATTCACATTTAGCGCTAGAGATGAAAGTTTAGGATTTATTTTCACTTCTGCAAAGTTTATTTTTCTCCTCCTGGAGGAACAGCAAGCATCTTGAGGGCAGGAGTGAATGACAAAAAAAGATTTGGGGAGGTTTGAGAGGAAAAGAGAGAGACAGCCAGGAGAACTGACTGGGGAATCCAGGTCAGACTTTATAGTCTTGCCCATTCCCTGGGCATAGAAACCTCAGGCAAGGGGGGAAATCCCTCCCCACTACATAACTGAAATCATATAAAGAGGCTGTAAACTGGGGTGGGGGGGGAAGCGGAGAATGAGTTGAGGGTGAGAATTTACATTAACAATGGAACAACTGGAATCAGTTTACATCACAAACACAGATAGCATTTTCTTACTAGACAGAATTTCTTCTATATTTCTCCTATATATTCCACTCAGTCAGAATTTAATAATGTAAAAGATTACCATATTTGTTTCCAATTACAGCATCTACTATGTCCATAACTCCCTGCATCAATTCTAGGAGTGAGTCTATGTGTGTGTGTGTGTTCCCTCACCCCTAACTTCACTAGAAACCTTCAAAGTATGAAAGGCTGCTTTCTAGGTTAATGTACAGGGAATTTGTAGGTGGGACTATAATACTTCTGAAGCCATTGCCAACTCTTAAGATTTTGTAATTTTGTGATTTGGCTATGGTAAATAATATCAAGAAGGAGTCTAAAAACAGTACTACCCAAAGCAAAGCTATTTGCTGTACCAGATTTTAAATTTTATTACAGAACAATAACTACTAGATCTAGTCTTGAAACCATATTGGCTTGTGAGCCTAGGTAAGTGATGTTAGCCTCAGTTTCTTTCTCTGCAAAATGGAGATAATAATAGCACCCACTTCCATTCATCCGTGATTTATATTTTTTTACAAAGAGATATTTAGGGGCCGCTAGGTGGTGTAGTGGATAGAGCACCGGCTCTGGAGTCAGAAGTACCTGAGTTCAAATCTGCCCTCAGACACTTAATAGTTACCTAGCTGTGTGGCCTTGGGCAAGCCACTTAATCCCATTGCCTTGCCAGAGAGAGAGAGAGAGAGAGAGAGAGAGAGGAACCCAGGACTTCCGTCTCCAGAACCAATACCTTTTTCATTGTACCAAAAATAGCTACTCTGCCCCTTTAAATGTTCTCTTCTTTAGGCTCATTCCTCATTCTATCAACTAATTCTCAAATGACCTTGACATTCTGGCTTCCAGTTTATCACTTTAATTCCTAAAATATGAGGTCCAGAAATGAACGTCCAGATGTATATTGTTCAGGGCACAGAGAACATGATAGGATATTACCTTCCTGATCCTGTACACCTCTCACAATGGGTTTTGCTCTTAACATGAAGAGTTTGAGGCTTTTAGAGTTTTGCAGTAATCACCTATACTCTGCCCTTTCCTCCCCCACCAGATTCTTATCAGATAAACTGTTGTCTAACCATACTTTCCTCATCATTTATTTGTGAAATTGATTTTTTAAACCCAAGTGATTTTATATCTATCAATATTATTAAATGTGGCTCTTGTTGAAATCCTTAGATATCAACTCTTATCATCTAGCATGTTAACTATCTCTTTTGATTTGTGTCATTTGAAAATTTGATAAGCTTACCATTTATTCTTTAATCCAAAAAGCAACTGATCCCTGGGGCACTGTTAGACTTTTAAATTGACATCATCTCATTAATAGACTTCTCTTTGAATAAACCAGCTCAGAATTCATATCCTTTTCTATGCTTTGTATCAATCTTCATAGTATAGGAATCTGTTCTTTATAAGTTTGGTGAAAGTTTCTTCTAGATCCAACTGGTCCCAATATTGGGGGGGGGGGTAGCTTCCAAATAACTTTTTTTGATTTCTCCTTCTGGAATGGGATACATTTAGATTATACCATTCTTGATTTGTTAATTTTTGTATTCTTCACTTTTGGAAATAATTGTCTCAAATTTAGCATCATAGAAATGTCTGTCAGTCACTTTTGACATTATTCTTGGTTTATTTTGCCTTTTTTATATTCTTCTTCCTCTTTTCTCATGCTGATGATTTGTATTTGCTTTCATTTTTATTTGTTAGACTTACTAATTTATTAATGTTGATCTTTAATATTTTTATTTCAAAATTATTATTTTCAATAATATTAATCTCTGCATTGTTTCAAGTCATCTCTCCCTCATCACTTTATGCCTCAGCCATTGGCAATGTCATACAGATTGATCTCTATTATCTATCTTCCACACAGATTTCAAATTGATATTTTTAAAGTAAAGATTTGACCATGACCCCCTCCCTGTATTCCTGCCTACAAACCCCATTTTAATAACTATGAAGATCAAATATAAAATCCTTTGGCTTTTAAAATCTTTCATAATTAGATCTTTCTTCCCTTTCCAGTCTTCTTACCACTTTATTCCTTCCCTCATACTCTGGGATAGAAAGATATTGGTCTCCTTGATATTCCTTGCAAAAGGTGATCTGTTTTCTAATTCCAGGCATTTTCATAGTTGTCCCCATGCCTGGAACTCTCTATCTCTTCATCTCTGCTTCCTTTCTTCCATGGCTTCTTTCAAGTCTCCCATTTTTTCAAGAATCTTTGCCAGTCCTCCATCTTAATTTTGGAGCTTTCCTTTTGAGATTACCTTCTATTAATTCTGCATGTATCTTGTTTGTAAATAATTGTTTGCATATTCTCATCCCCATTAGACTGTAGCATCTTGAGAACAGAGACTGTTCTCTGCTTTTTTGGTATCCCCAGTTCTTGGCACTTAGAGATGCTTAATAAAATGATTGTTGACTTGACTTTCCATTTTCTGTTGGTGTGTTGCTTTGTTCTTTTTTGTTAAGTTTCTCTCTTGCTTTTTTATTAATTTAGACATTTAATGCTATAAATTTCCCTCTGGACATTTTTTGACCACATCTCATAGCATTTGATAGGTCATATTTTATTGTTATTATTCAACCTGCCATTGTTTTTATCATTTCATGTCATCTAGATAATTATATATTATGTCCTTTAATTCAATCTCATTATTACAGGCAATCATGCTCTATTATTATGAATTCCACATCCATGGTTCCACTTTGAATCCATCCTCTTTTCTCCATTCACACAATTGCTCTCCTAAATCAGACCCTACTGCAAGAATTCTCAGTGGCTTTCTGACTTCCAGCCACTTTTCCTACCTTCTGTCTTAAATGAAGCAGTCAGAATAATCTTCCTAAAGTACAAGTCTGACATTGTTAATCCTTTGCCCAGGGACTACAGAGGTTTCCGACTGCTTCTTGAGCAAAAGATATGCTTCTCTGCTTGGCTTTGAAGGTTCTTCATGGACTGGTGCCAGTTTGCATTTTTTTAGCATTGTTGTACAATGTTTACCTTCACTCATCCTTACTTTTTTTTTTAGGTTTTTTTCAAGGCAAATGGGGTTAAGTGGCTTGCCCGAGGCCACACAGCTAGGTTAATTATTAAGTGTCTGAGACTGGATTTGAACCCAGGTACTCCTGACTCCAGGGCCGGTGCTTTATCTACTGCGCCACCTAGCCGCCCCTCATCCTTACATTTCAACCCATTCAGCCTCCTGCCCTCCATGGCCTCCCTCCATGGCCACCCTCCATATCTAGAATGCACCCTTTGTTCACCTCTACCTTTTAGAATCCTTGGCTTCCTTAAAAACTCAACTCAAGTGCCAGCTCCTGTGAGAAGGCTTTCTTGATCCCTCTCTTCTTCCTCCTCATATGATCATATACCTACTTATTTACAGGTTGCATCAGACCTTTCTTCATTTTTCTTTGTAACCATATCATCTAAAGCATAAGGCAAGAATGCAAAGTAGGTGATTCCTAAATGCTTGTCTTAATTTATTGTATTATGATTTGTAATCATAAAGAATAAAAACTCTGCTTTTCTAAATTGAGCTAGATCGACATTTTGTGTACATTCCATATGCATTCAAAATGTGCTTTTTCTAATTGAACTCTGTATAAAATTATGAGACTAGTTTCTTTAATACTATACTTATCTCTTTATAATTTATCCCATTTTGGATTTATATTCTGATAGCGTGGTGTAAAGATTACAATTATCATATTTTTGCTATTTCCCATGAAAAAATAATAAGGCTTTTCTTTAGTAATTTTTATATTTATAGAGTTACTTGTCTATGCATTTAAAATAGATATACTTGGGATGGCTGGGTGGTACAGTGGATAGAGTACTGGCCCTGGAGTCAGGAGAACCTGAGTTCAAATACAGACTCACACACTTAATAATTACCTAGCTGTGTGGCCTCGGGCAAGCCACTTAACCCCATTGCCTTTCAAAAAGAAAAAACTAAAAAAAAATGTATATACTCTCATTCTGAATAGAACCTCATTTGCATACTTTGAAGTTTTATGGTTTGAATTTGACTTTGTCTGATATAATTAGTGTAACCATCATTTTTCATGATTTGGCAATTGAGAATGCTTTTTTTTTGTATAAATCTATTTGAATTCATTTGTATTAGATGTGTTTTTTTCCAACTACTATAGACTTGAATTTTTTGCTTTTGCTTTTGTAAGGCAGTGGGGTTGAATGACTTACCCAAGGTCATACAGTTAGATTTTTATTAAGCTTCTGAAACTGGATTTGAACCCAAGTCTTCCTGACTCTGGGGTTAGTGCTTTATCTACTATATCATCACCTAGCTGCCCCTAGACTTGAATTTTTAAAAAATGCAGTCTTAACTTTTCCTTTTAATTGAGGAAGTAAGTTTATTTACATTTAGCTATAAGATGTTAATAGTTATCTTCTAGATTTCCTTTCAAATTTTTATTCAATTTATTATCAGGGAGCAAAATTTTTTATTCTTATTCTTACTACTTTTGTCATTAAAAAATCTGAAAGTGGGGCAGCTAGGTGGTGCAGTGGATAGAGCACCTGCCCTGGAGTCAGGAATACCTGAGTTCAAATCTGACCTCAGACACATAATTGCTTAGCTTTGTGACCTTGGTCAAGTAATTTAATCCCATTGCTTTAATTTAAAAAAAAATCTGAAAGGAATAAAACTACCTTAACAAAACTCTTCTGATACTAGTAAGTAGGTGGGTTTCTTTAAATTGAATTTCTTGTTGTTATTCAGTTGTGTCTTACTCTTCATGACTCCATTTGGGGTTTTCTAGGTAAAGATACAGGAAGGGTTTGCATTTTCTTCTCCATCTCATTTTACAGATTTGAGGCCAGATTTGAGGCCAGATTTGAACTGAGGTCCTCCTGACTTCATGCCTAGAACTCTTAACTACTATATCACCTAGATTGCCTAAATTGGATTTATCTTTTGTCAAACATAGGTACTTTGTTTTGTATTACCTTGTTCTTATTCCCTGTATATCTTATTTTAATACTTCTCTAAAACATAATAGTGTTTTAGCCAACATGATATTCTGAGAATTATCACATTTTTGTTAGGAACAGCATTTTCTGACTTTGAGAAGTGTGAGCTGTTTTTCACATATACATTTTCTACTTGAAAACTTGGTTGTTGTTAAATGAAGTACCTATGTCTCTGCAAGCTTTATATCAAACAAAAGCCCCAAGTTCAATTGTCCATCCATCTGTTCTGACCTTCATATAGCTCAAATTCTGTTGTCTGCAGAGTGTATTCCCAAGTCCTTTCAGCAACTTGAATCTTTTCCTTTAAGATTACCTTCCTTCTATTCTGTATGTTATCTTTAATGTGTCCGTTCATTTACATGTAGACTTTCCTATCAGGCGATCCAGCCCTTTAGGACAGGACTGTTTTTTCCTTCCTTTCTTTGTTTAATCAGTGCTTAGCACAGTGTCTGGCACTTATTAAGTGTTCACTAAGTGTTTGTGAATTGATAGAGAATTCTCTTCTTGTCCCCCATGTTTCTTATGTATAAGTTATTTTCCAGTTTTTCTAAATGTCTCTTGTTTTCTTTGTTCATTTGTTTTCTTGTTCATTTTCATCTTGATTCAAGTAATTTGGTAAGTTATTTTTGTGGTGTTTTCCCCCACCTTACCAAATTTTTTCCTTATCCTCTTATTGTTGGAGTTTAGCTATAATGTGTCTAGGAGAACTGAATTGTGGAATCTATGATTTCAATCATGTGCCCTCCTTTCAGGCAAACTGCAGCCTATTCATGCTTTCTGTTTGTGTTTAATTCTTGTCTATATCTTTTCCTAATTATTTCTTCATAAAGAATCTGGTCAATGAGATTTAATTCTTCCTCTGGGATTTTTAATATTTGTGGGAGTTAGTGAAAGACTAGGATTGTGGAGGATGGGTCAATGACCAAAAAGACGGAGGACTAGATATTTTTTTTCAGTCTTTATGACCAAAATTTCAAGTCTTTCCAAAATAGAAATTATCTATCAGTGATAAAGAAATTTCAATTGTCTTCATGATTCAAGACACCAAGATCCCAAGCAATATTAAAAAAAAAACTTGATGAACTAACAATAGAAAAAGCCGATATATTCCTCTAACTTCTGACTGATCAATCACCCAGTATCCTTTCCCATACCATCCAACCTCCTGGAGGGAGCACCCCAAAACCTAACCTCTGCTCCCTGCTTTCTCCAGTGCCATAAAGATCCAAACTACAAATAGCAGAATTTTCTTCAGATTATGATAACTCTAACACAACTAAGCAAGAGAGCAGAAGAAAGAATGGAACATATCTATGCTTCTAATAGAAGTGACCTTTACACTCACCTTTCCTGTGCTCCACAGTACTGAGGAGATCCAAATTCTAAATGCTCTGACCATCATGGGATAGCAACATGGAACAGAAGGAAGGTCTGGAGAAGGCCAGGATATGTTTTTGTGAGTGTGTGTGTGTGTGTGTGTGTGTGTGTGTGTGTGTGTGTCATTCAGGGCAAAGATCAAGACTGGTGAAACACCATTACTGAGCATAGGACTCACTGAGATACTTTGAGACCTAAATCCTAGGGAAAACACCATTAAAGGGGAAGGAGTCAGAAAATAAGCAACAGGAGAAAAATTAGGGGAAAAAAGACTAAAATTAAGATCTCAGGAGGAAGAAAAACTCAAAGACCTTGAGCATAAACAGATAAACCAAGAGGAAAAATAGTAGAAGGACATTTGACCTTCAGATCTAGGAAAAGAGTTCAGGCATTTGCAAAACAAGGGAAAATGATTTAACAGCTAATTAGGCAGAGGACCCTGTGGATTTTGAAGAGAACCACAGTACACTGTTACTGAATAGTTTAAAAGAAAAATGAGAATTTTGAAGGTAGAACTTATGACCTACACAGCAGAAATAATTGGCAGAAAAGAAAAACAGGAATCCATGGTAATAGGTCTCACCACAGAAACACAAGAACTGATAAGTAATTGGAAATGCAAATACAAAAAACGTGAAGGACAATCTGAAAGAAGAGCAATAACAAAAGATGGAATGCTCTCCAAAGAAGTAAAAGATATTGGTCTTGAAAACAGGATGCACAGATACATCCTAAGGATTATATATATTATATTATATTATATTATATTATATTATATATATTATATATATATATATATATGTATATATATATGTATATATATCTCCCAAAGAACACAGTGAACCAAAAAAATCTTAACACTAGGAAGCAATTATGTGGTGTAGGAAGATGGAGTACTGGCCCTAGAGTCAGAAGAAACTGAGTTCAAATCCCACCTCAGACACATAATAATTGCCTAATTGTATGACCTTGGGCAAGTCACTTAACCCCATTACCTTAAATAAAAATAAAAAAAAGCAAAAAAACCCCCTTAACACTAAAATGCATATTAATATCAACAAATTGCCTATAATTTCTGATTGCAGAAAATAAAATGCCATTCAAAAAAAATCTATAGATTGTCTACAGAAAAAAAAAACTTTAGGTTACAAACTATGTTTAACAATTCCATTGAGAAACAAATTTAAGTGATCTGGAGAAAAGGAAATTCAAATATTTTGAAATTCAAGTATTTTGAATCTACCAGAAACTCGAGAAAGAAATGCAATAATGTATTATGAAGAGCAATAGAGTTCAAGATGCAGCCCAAGGTGATTTACTCTGCAAATTTAAACATAATAATAATTGGAAAAGATAAATGTTAAATAATAAGGAAGTGTTTGAAACATTCTTAGAAAGAAAACTAGACCTGAAGAAATAATGTCATCCCAAGCACCCCAAACAATAAAAATATAGGAAGGGTAAACAAATACAGAAACCACGGACAGTAACAAGAGCTTTTACATGAGGAGACATGCATGAAAACAGCAGTGACATTGAAGAAATAGACCTGAAACATCATGGATTCAGTCTCACAACATGCTATATTCAGAAGAATTAATATTTTGTGTTTTTTTGCAGGACTAAGAGAATGGGGGGATGCATAGAAAGGGAAAGGGGAAAAAGAAGATAGAGGGGAATGTGTGATATGCCCTAATCAAGTTAAATGTTAACAATCAAGGGAAAATAACTCTTGTATTTTCTGAGGAAGATGTGAACCCATAGGAAAAGGGTAATGAGAGAAAGTGAAGGAGGGATTAAAAAAGGGGGAAAAGGAAAGAGAAAAACTTTATTTCAGTAGTGGGAGAGAGTATCACTGATGCACGCTTCTATGAGAGTAGAAAGGAGAGATAGTGTGTAAAGGGAGATAGGTTCTTATGTAAATTATGTAAATATTATCTTCAAGGATTTGGTGCTATGAAAGGCCACACATTCTGCCTCAAGAAAAGAATCAGAGCATATGGGGACAAGTGACACCCAGAAAAATGGGTGGGCATGGACCCAGGAAAGATATTCTGAGGTAATTGTATTACAAAAAAGACTAAGAGGGCACAAAGCACAATAATGAGCTGTATAATCAAATGCTAAAAAAATTAATTAATGAGGAGATACTTCTTTGTGACCTTTCTACAGTTTTGATAGCTAAAGTTAATTTGATTTAATGGCATCACTGTTAATTCCTTTTATAATGTTTCTGAAAGCTGACCTTTACAATCTGAAGATTTTGGTCTTTAAATTTGGGTACTAGTAATAAGAACTAAAGCCATTTTGAAGATTTTTAAGCCTTAATGACTGGCTCAAATGTCGCTAGTGGATGACTTACACTCCAGTTATCAATTTCTTTCTAATATGCAACCTCATTAGGAAGCTATCTCTGCAAGCTGGTCCAATTCATAATTCAGATGAATTTCATCTAGTGAATTGAAGTATTGCCGTAAATACATTCTCGACTGCTATGTCTGCTGTATGTCTGATTGCTTCTGAGTGACTTGCAAATTTTTTATAAGAAGAATGAACAGTTATCCTGAGCTGATGCTACTTAACCAAAATAATTCAAATGTATTAAGTGTGTGAAATTTAAGGAGTACATATATTTTACTTTTTTAACCAAGGACTCATAATGATATAGGTTAGATTTTTGATATATAATTTTGAAGTATTATCATCCATCTTTTATTATTTAAACAGTATTTTTAACTGACTAGTTAATAGTATAATAAAACATAAATTACTTTTATTATACAATTATACTTGAACTATTTATTGCAGGAAATTTCAAGTCTTGTGCATTGGTTTATAGCTTATTAAAATGTTTTTTTAAAGTAGGGTTGCCATTCTTATATCTTTCCATCTCTTGTCATAATCAGTCTATTAACTTTCTCAATTGTATGCATAATTGATTATTTTTTTGGGAAGCCAGGATAGCACTTTGGATAGAGTGATGAATTTGGAGTCAAGAAGACCTGAATTTGATTCCTGCTTCAGATACTCACTAGCTGGAAGCCCTAGGCAAGTCACTTAATTTCTCCCAATCTCTATTTCTTCATCTTTAAAATGAGGGGTTGAACTAAGGTCTTTTCCAGCTTTGCATTTGTGATCCTATTTCTTTAATGCCTTAATGCCAAAGCAAAGATCATGTTTTTGGTACCAGGGATGTTTTTCTGAGATTATGCTTCTATCCAAAACTATGCAAAAGCACCAAATTTAAAGAGTCTATCTGTCTGTCTATCTATTTATCTTACTTTTTTAACCAGGACATTTAGATTCAAGATGATGTAGATTAGAATATTCATAATATATTTGACAGGCCTTTGAAATTTTGTGTTGAATCTTTGTAGTACCTATGTCACAGGGTTGTGGTGAAGAAAGTACAAATGTCAAAATGCTGTATAAATATTACTATCATATTATTGAATTATACATAAATAATTTAATAAATAATCATAGCAATTACTTTTCATTTATAAAGTATTTTCTCATAAAAACTTTTTCAAGACCTACCAACCTACCTCAGTATAGTAGAATTATTGCCCCATATATACAAATGAGAAAATGAGGATCAGAAAAGTAAATTGGCATGCCTGGTGTTAAAAGGTGAGGTGATTTGAACCCAGGTTTCTGAACTCCAGGTCCAGTGTTCTTTCTATTATATTATGCTGCCTCTCAAAATTATAGTTATAAAATCTTCTATTTCTGTATTTGTTAATTGTTTCTGTCATTTCCAACACTTTGTAACTCCATTGGGGTTTTCTTGGCAAGATACTGGAGTAGTTTATCATTTCCTTCTTCAGTTCATTTTAAGATGAGGAAACTGAGATTAACAGGGTGTAGTGACTTGCCCAGATCTGAACTCAGGAAAATGAGACTTCTTGACTCCAGGCCCAACACTCTACCAATTGTACCACCTAGAGGCCTCCTCCTTTTATGTAAACCTTCACGATAATATGGAGTCAAAAGATGAGGGTTCAAATCCTGAATTTCATGACCATGTATGACTTGTATAACCATGGGTAGGTCACTCACCTATATTGGATTTCAGTTTCCTCAAAAATGAAATAGTAATTCTGTAATTTATGCAGCATTTTATGGTTTACAAAATGATTTCTTCCAAATAACACTGTGAGATAGGTAGTACAAATGAAGGCTTGGATTCTTTTCTTTTCTTTTTTTTTGTATTATTTTCTATCTCTAAAATTTTATGATTGTCTCCTCCCCAACCTCCTCCCCCACCATCAAATTCTTTTATAGTCTTAGCTAATTTAATCCACATAATGTAAATAAAGTACAGGAACAGAGACATAAACTTACATCTTCTCGGTGGCAAAGAAAGCAATTCACACAGGAAATTATAGTCATATTTCCATACTTTAATATAACAATATCTAGTATTTATATATCATTTTATGTATTGCAAAGCATTTTACAAATATTATTTCATTTTGTCAACATAACAACCCTGGCAGGTAGGTGCTATTTTTAATCCCCTCTTTACAGATGAGAAAAACTGAGCCAAATAGAGTTTAAATGACTTGCCTAGGGTCATTCAACTAGTAAGAGTCTGATACTTGATTTGAACTTAGATCTTTTTGACTCCAGTAGGACCTCAAACTTAATACTTAATCCACTAAATTATTGTAAGTGGTGATCTCTACCAGTGAAAAAAATCCACATATACAACTAAAATCTCAGATCACTGATGTATTGATATAACACTTTAAGTTTTGCCAAGTGCTTTCCAGATGTGAGCCTTGTCACAATAGTCCTTTGTAGTGAATAGTATAAGTCAGATTGCAGTATAGTACAGAATACTGTACTAGGTTCAAATTCTGCCTCTAACACAAACTACTCCATGGGCTCTAGTCTGTCAGTAGCAAGTATTTATTAAAGGCTTTCTAGATTCTGGGCATTTTACTAGGATACAATGAAAGGTGAAAACCAGTTTTTACTCTGAAAAAGCCAACACATAGATAACTAAGAGGAATTGATAACCAGAATTGATGGAGATCTTAGAGGGGAAGGAAATAGAAGCTGGTGGGAGCAGAAAAGTCTGTTGCAGAATATGGGGGGTTTAAATTGAGTCTTGAAGAAAGCTGGCAAAGCTAAGAGGTAGACATGAGGAAGGAGAGAATTCAGGCAAAGAGGTCAGCAGAGAAATGGGAGTGTGTGAGGAACAGAAAATTTCTTTGTAAAATGAAAGAACGGACTAAAAAGCATCTGAAATTGCTTCCAGCTCTAGTTCAATGATCCAATAAACTCTGTTTTGGAGACAGTTCACATTTAGTCTCAGATCAGCTTGCTTGCCTAGTCACATAATAAGTGACAGAACCAGAATTCTCACTCAGGTGTTCTGATTACAAGACTAAATCTAGTCTCAGATTTTCCCCTTTATCAAGTTGTCTTATATTACTGAGCTAAGTTAATTTATCCATGTATAAATTCTCAAGTGACATTTGACTAGTAAGTATAAGAAATAACTCTTTTAGGAAAAATTGTTAGAAACCATTTTAGTATAGTTGACATGGATAAATTCTCTATTTATATAGGTATAACTCAAGCCATAATGCATTGCTACCACTCATCCATTATATTTAGAACAAACTATGCATTAGTTAGACACATGAATATACCCAGAAAGAAAGATCATCATTTATTAAAGATATAAAAAGCTTTTTCATGGCTGCCTTTCACATAAAATTCTTACAAATAGCAAATAATCAATAATAAATTGAGAAAACATTGTCCTGAAATGTTCTAAATGACCAATTATTCACACCAGACCAATAAAATGGTAAATGCTTATTTCAGCAGTTCTTTTTTTTTTTAATATCTCAACAAGAAGGTGCAATTGCACCTTCAGAAATGATATTTCTAGAACTGGAGCTGGCAGCATGATTGAAGATGATGACATGGAACAATTACATGAAAAAGAGATGAAGGAAATATAAACGGAAGCAGACATTGATATTTACATTTGAGAAACCACTGCTGTACTTCAAATTCCCTCTAACAGCTTCTCATGGTGCATTTAGGTCCCAGTTTATTGTCAATAAATTTTGGACAGAGCATCTGCATAGTAACATCCTATCTTGGATAAAGCCTCTACATAGTAACATCTAATGGCTGATAAACAAGATATAAATTGAAGGAATGCTTTCAATTTCACTCAGGAAATATTTATTTTGTGCCCGCTGTGTCCAAGGTTAGTTTTAGGTGCTAGAGATACAATGATGAAAAAACAAGAAGCTTCAATTTGAGGAGGCAGCTGATCTTGTATGGACCTATTTCTTTGCATGTTGTCTCTCCATTAGTATGTAGAAGAGGGCAGTGATTGTTTTTTACTTTCTTTATATCCATTGCATTTAGCACGGTACCTGCCCCATAGAAATCAATGAATTAATCCCTTGCTGACCCTCCTCAAAATTTCCCAATACTTAGCCTTCCTTTGAGATTTTTTTTTTAGGTTTTTTGCAAGGCAAATGGGGTTAAGTGGCTTGCCCAAGGCCACACAGCTAGGTAATTATGAAGTGTCTGAGACCGGATTTGAACCTGGGTACTCCTGACTCCAGGGCCAGTGCTTTATCCACTACACCACCTAGCCACCCCTCCTTTGAGATTTAAGAGATTGATAAATAGGTAACACTCTGAGAGGAGAAACTGTTTCAATTTGGTCTTTGTCACTCAACTGCCATCACAGTACTTGGCACAAGAGTACTTCATGCTTATTGATTGAATGATACACATTGGTAAAAGTAATCAATCTAATTTAAATAGCAGTTAGATATTAATTGACTTTCTGAGGTTTTCTTAGCAAAAATACTGGAGTGGCTTGCTTATTTATAGATGAAGAACTGAGACCAACAGGGTTAAGTGATTTGTCCAGGATCACACAGCTAGTATGTGTTTGAGGCCAGATTTGAATTCATGAAGATGAATCTTCCTGACTCCAGGTCAGGTACTTTATTCACTGCTCCATTGTTTTTGGCTTAAGGTTAAATTCTAATACCCCAGCCAAAATATTTGTCCCAGGGTGCTTCCTCAAATACTCTCAAATACTAAATGATCCGTTAGGGACAGTTAGGTGGAGTATTGGATAGTTAACTGGACTTGGAGTCAGGAGGATGGGAGTTTGAATCCAGCCTCAGACACTTGACATTTACTAGCTGTGACATTGGGCAAGTCATTTAACCCTGATCGCCTTACATCCAGGACCATCTCCAGTAGTCCTGATTCATATCTGGCCACTGGACTCTGGACGAGAAGGTGAGGCTGGTGACTAAGCACAGCACCCCTTCACAAATTCCATTCATGTGCTTGTCATGTCATCACTTCCCCTGATGTCATGGTCTTTTTCAAAAATGAAGGACAAATATCACCAAATACCCAGTTAACAATTACCACTGTAGTTCTTTACCTGGTACTTTAGTTAGAATTTAGTGATAAGGTCCTGTAAAGGTTTGAAGGCTGTATATCAAACATTAGTCTTAGTTGGACTGATGGCTTCTTCCTTATTCCAATTTGAAGATACAAGGAAAATTAGGTAGATTTTTGCAGTTGTGTGTGTTCATAGCTGAATACCATGCAAAATTGTTCAGTAATCTTTTATTCTATCTTAGCCCTTCCCTTTATCTCTCCTGGGGACTCTATATCAATCTATTACGGAGAAGGGTCTTGCCTTATTTCTCTTTGCACCCCTGCCCTATACCAAGCATAGCAGATGCTAAATGAATGCCTGCTGAATGAATAAATTAATTAACCTAGTATCCTTTTTCTCAGCTAGGTATCAATTTATCTGCACAAAGCTTAAAGTATTACCTCTATCTGGTGCATTTGAATTTTAACAAGGGACTACTACAGAATCTTAACACAAAGTCTTTCTGATGGAAAACACACCGAACTGGAGTTTAAGCAATAGAATCTTATCCAGACTTGAAGATGACACAAAGTTGGGAGGTATAACTAATGATAACTAACATTTATATAGGCTCTAGAATTTGCAAATTACTTATAAAATATATAATAATTCATTTGATCCTCACAATTTTGTAAGATTGGTGCTACTATTATCTTCATTTTGGCAGAGTTAGAAAACTGAGATGGAGAGAAATTAAGGAATGTTCTTTGTTACCCTCATGGGTGGAAATTGATTACTCAATACTCCTGGTCCTGGTGAGGGAAAGAAAGAGAGGTTAGGAGACCAAAATGATTCTTTTCTCTAGCTCTCACCAACTCTGCCTTTCCCACAGACAGGGAACACTGAATAATCAATCTCCATCAGTGAGGAGAGTCTTTTGTAAATAAACCTTTTAGCCAAAGATCATATGTCTGGGAAGGGGAGAATCAGGGTGGGAATAAAAGAATTAAAAATAAAAATAATAGGTCAGGGTAGTAATCAGACTTTTATCCCACTATATTTATTTCAATTAGTTCCTTAAGAGAGCAAAGAAAGAAATCCACTTGGACCATGTGGCTAGATATTTAGGTCATTGTTCAAGGGTGACTGCTCAAACTTCAGGTAAAATTCTAGCCCCCAAGGGAAGAGGAGATATAGGAAAAGAAGATATTCAGAAATTCCTATAGGGGTTATACTGTTGTAGGAGTAATGAACTCAGGGAAGGAAGACAGCAAACAATTAATTTTGCTCCACAGCAACACCTAGTGGTGACATAGCCATACACTCTGCATTCATTCCCCTAATTCTTTGAATGCTTAGATCCCAACTATAAACATGGACAGATAATTTGAGCGGAAACCTTTGTCAATAGCTAAACATCTAGGAAGAAGGTCTCCATGTAATATTCCATAATAGACTTTTTCACTAGCACCACTTTTTGACTACCAATCCCAGTTATCATCTTGTCAGATTTTGAAACCATTTTCCACAAGTCCTTACTGGTATCAGACCTTTCACTCTTGTGTAAAATGGACAAAAATTGCTTGTGACATCCTGATGGCATGTTTGAATATTGTAGAACTCTTAGTCCAGCTGCCATAGTCAGCCATTACATATTACATACACCCACAGGAAAGTAAAGAATTTCCTGGGATGACTCTATTGTAGCCACTGGGAAGAAGTTTTGATTGGAGAAAAGCAGGAGTGATTTTAAAATATCTATGTCTTTTGGGTTATGTTTGGACACAAGATAGAGACTGATTGTTACCTAGGGCATTGAGCTTTATACATCACTTTAAACATGCACAGCACTTTGCTGACTCTCAAAAGGAAATAACTATAACAAAATATATTGACTGTGTTTCCTTAGCGTTAAGAAATGTTCATACTTGCATAGCCAAATTATATGCTCTTCAAACTTATCTTTTAGATGATGCTAAAAGGCAGGAAGATTTGAGTTTGAAAGCTTCATAAATTCTTATTTCTCCCCCCCCCCGGCCAATAATCTCAATGAACAATTCTGGTGCTTAGTTCTTCCTTTTCTTTACATTCCTCATCTTTATCTATCTTAAATTTATTTGTTTATTTATTTCTTCACAATAATGTATGAAAATTTATATCACCATCCTCAACTTTTGGAAATTTAAGTTATTTCTAGTATTTTTTAGAATTATAAATTTTGACATGTAAGTTTTTAAAATAACTCATGAGGATATTAACAACAATGGAATAATTAAGCTTAATTATTTTTCAAACTGTAGTCTGGACTAGCAGATTATATTCCACAAATATTTTTTTTTTAGGTTTTTTGCAAGGCAGACGGGGTTAAGTGGCTTGCCCAAGGCCACACAGCTAGGTAATTATTAAGTGTCTGAGGCTGGATTTGAACTCAGGTACTCCTGACTCCAAGGCCAATGCTCTATCCACTGCTCCACCTAGCCACCTTCCACAAAGATTCTACAAGTCTGTAATTCCACCAACAATGAATGAGTATACCTATTTCTATAAAACCCTACCAACACTGAATTGCATTTTTCAGTCAACATTGAATACTGAATATCGAAAAAAATCTGCTTAATCATACTTTGGGGAATGGCTCTTATTCTTACATATTTGTACCAATTTCATTTGATGCAAATGGCAGATTTTTATTAGAAATATTTATGGCAAAGTGTTCCCCCCACAGTATTTCTTTTTTCTGGATATATTTTAATATTGTTTAAAAGACAATAAAGTTCATCTACTTTAGCTTTTCTAATTCTTTTCAATTTGATAAAAAATTTTGTCTTCATAGATATGGTATATATGTCAGAGGCAGCAAGGTGGTAAAGTAAAGTGTTAAATTTGAAATTAGGAGCATCAAAGTTCAAATTTGTACACATATATTTACTATAGATGTTTGATCCTGGGCAAGTTATGCAATTTTTGTCTATAAAATGGGGACAATAATAGAACTTAGCTCCTAGGGTTATGTTGTAAGGATAAAATAATATTTATAAAGCACTAAATAGACCCTTAAGATGCTAACATTAAAATGTTAGTGTTTATAATATATACAATTTCATTATCTTAAGTTTCTATTATATTTTATGGTTAGATCAATGATTCACTCGAAGTTTATTATAGTGTATGATATAAAATATGAATCTAAACTTAATTTTTTTGCATTGTTGCCATCTAACTTTCTAAATACTTTTTCATTGAATAATGATTCCTTTCCAAATGTTTTATGATATTTGATTTACTGAACAGTATTCTGTTATTTGTCAATTCTGGATTATCTAGTCTGTTTCATTTTTCTATTCTTTATCTATTCATTTTCTATTCTTTATCTACTATCAAACAGTTTTGACTATTCCTACTCTATATTATAAAGTGATATCACAAATTCAATTTTTCTTTCTCCTTTCTCCCATAATTCCCCTTGATATTTATATCTATCTGTTCTTCTAGAAGAATTTGTCAATACTTTATTTAATTATCTGGTCAGATTTTGACATTTTACATGGTATTACATTATATTTATAAATTATTTTGGGTAGTATTGCCCTCTTTGCTATATTGATTTGATTAATTCACTGAGGAAGCTAGGTGGTTCATTAGATAGAATGCTGGGATTGGGTAAGGGAGACTGGAGTTAGAAGTCTGGAATCAAACAGTTCTGTGATAGCGGGCAAGATACTCCAATAAAATGAGGTTAATAATACTATTTTCTTTCTAGGGCTGTTATGGGGATCAACTGAGATATTTTTCAAGTACTTGACATGTGGAACCAAGATGGTAGAGAGAAACTTTTTTGTTTCCCTCTGTAATAACTTTATATTTTTTTTAGGGCTTTTTTGCAAGGCAATGGGGTTAAGTGGTTTGCCCCAAGGCCACACAGCTAGGTAATTATTAAGTGTCTGAGGCTGGATTTGAACTCTGGTACTCCTGACTGCACCACCTAGCTGTCCCTGTAATAACTTTAAATGAAGTCTCTAAATAGACCCTGAAGCTATAGCAACCACAAAAGGACAGAGTGAAACAACTTTTCAGTTCAGTGATGTTAGGAAAGGTCTGTCTCACCTGGGTAAAAGAGTAGTGCAGCCCAGGGTAGGTGGGAGATGTGGGAAGCCAGTGGTTAACTCTTAACTTCCATTCAGTTCAGTAACCATGGAAACAAGGTCTAGACCCAGATGCCCATGGGTAGAGCAGACTAGCAGTGATGGTCCCAGTCCCAGTGAGGAAGGTATACTGAAAGCCCCAGACAACCTGTGCCACAAGCAGTACTGAGTAGTGCTACCCTAATACAGGGAGCAAGTTATGAGCACCTGAGACTCCAGTGCTAAAAGTCAGGGACCAGGGACCCCTGCACAAAAAGCTTGAGACTGTACTTCCTATACCCCAGGAGTAGAGCTCAAATTTCAAAATGAACCAAAAAACCCCCCAAAAGCACTAACCATAGAAAGCTACTATAGTGACAAGGAAAATCAAAATGCCATCTCAGAAGAGGAAATCAGTGACAAAATGTCTACATGTGAAGTCTCAAATCCAAAAGGTCCTCTTGAAAAAGCTCAAAAAAAGAATTAAAAAAAAAACAAGAGAGGAAGAAGAAAAATTGAGAAAAGAAATGAGGGTCATGCAGGAGAATTATGAAAAACTGTAAAGGGACACCAAAACTGACTGAAGAAAACAATATATTAAAAGTATAATTAGCTAAATAAAAAAAGAAAGAAACTCTTTTAAAAGTAGAATTGACCAACTGGAAAAGGAGAAAACAGATAACTGAAGAAAATAAAACCTTAAAAATTAGAATTGGGCAAGAGAAAACTAATGACTCTATGAAACAAGAAGAATCAATCAAACATAACCAAAAGATTGGAAAAAAAATTGAAGAAAAAGTAAAGTACCTGAAAAATAGATCTAGGAGGGATAATTTACTAATTATTGATCTACCTGAAAGCCTTGACCAAAAAAGGACCTCAATAATATCTTCAGGAAATCTTTGAGGTAAAAAAACCCTAATGTGTAAAACAGTCCTTGAAAGAATTCACCAGTCAGCTCTAGAAAGAGATCCATAAATAAAAACTCCTAGGAATATTGTCGACAAATTTCAGAATTATCAGCTAAAGGAGAAAATACTGCAAGTAGCAGTAGGATAATGTAGGACTTAGTAGTTTCAACATTAAAGAATCAGACATCTTGGAATATGATATTCTAGAGGGCAAAGAAGCTTGGATTACAATCAAGAACCAACTATTCTGCAAATTTCATTATGGTCTTTAAAGGGAAAAAATGGTCATCCAATAAGGATCGGAATTGAACAGAAAATTTGGTCTTCAAATACAAGAATCAAGAGATATACAAAGAGAAGTTTTTGTATCTCCTTTTCCATTTGCCAATTCTGTTGCTTTTTAAAGACATTCTTCTCTTCGTTGACTTTTTGGATCTCTTTTGCCATTTGACCCAGTTGCTTTTTAAAATGTTATTTTCTTCAGTATTTTATGTATCTACTTCATTAACTGCTGACTTGGTTTTCATTATTTTCCCACATCATTCTCATTTCTGTTCCAAATCTTTCCTCTACCTCCCTTATTTTATTTTCAAAATCCTTTTTGAACTCTTCCATGGCCTGAGACCAATTCATATTTTTCTTGGAGACTTTGAATGCAGAAACTTTGACTTTGTTATCTTCCTCTGAGTATATATTTTGATCTTCCTTATGACCATGGTCAGATTTTTTTTCTTCTATTGTTTACTCATTACCCCAGCCTATTTGATTTTAACTCTTTGTTAAGGTGGGGCTATACTTCCATATTGGAGCATTCACTGTCCCTAGCTTTGGGTTTTTTTGCAGCTGTTTTCAAAAGTACTTCTAGGGACTGACAAATTTTAAATTCTTCCAAAGTCTTATTATCTGAGGAGAGATTTTGACTATTCTCCTGACCTATGCTCTGGTCTGGGGGTGACCACAAGCATTCCTTTCTGCCTTGGAACTGTGAGAAGGGTCCCTGTTCTGCTGGAGCAGTAAACTCTGTTGTACTTCTGCTTCTATTCTTGGGACTGGGACCATAGACCATGACCTAGATGTGAGTATGGGCAAAGTAACACAGTCCTGCCTCAGTGACAGCAATGAGACACTCGACCCTTTTACCATCCATGGAGTAGCTGCCTTTCTGTTGATTCAGTAGCTTCCAAGACCTCCTCCTGGTCTTCTGAGGTGACTCTGAAGTTCTAAGGCCTGCCCTGGACTGTGCTCCACTCACCACTCATTTTGTGTAAGAGGAATTAGGACTAAAGGAAAGAAAACCATGAGACAGGAAGGAAAAACAGAGTATGGTGATTTTTTTTTTTTAGTTCTGCTTTCAAACCCCATAGTTTTTTCCTCTGGATATGAATGGTATTTTCTATTACAAGTATCTCAGGACTGTCATTCATAACTGAACTGCTGAGAGGAATTGCATCCATCATAGTTGATCATCTTACAATACTACTGAAATTGTATACAACATTTTCCTGGTTCTGCTCACTTCATTCAGCATCAGTTCACCAGTCTTTCTGGATTTTTCTGAAGTCAGGTCACTCATGATTTCTTACAAAACAATAGTACACAAATTGTTTTCCACAGAAAAATGCTTTCAAGCTTCAGGGGATATGTGATGTCATCAATGTGGGAATTACTTCTAGTAATGCATATTGAAACCCATGGATGCCTTGTCATCTTTTATGATTCTTGTCCATATCCTGGAAATCCTTCCCAGTGAGCCTTCCTCAAGGCTTTTGATAATCTATGGATAACAGCAGAGCTCTGAAGCCATCCATCTTTTAATTTCAGTTCCTATCATATGACAAGCTCACTTCCTCTTCTGGTTATACATTAATTTTGTTTTTAAACCCTTTTTTTGGTTTTGTTTTTGCAAGGCAATGGGGTTAAGTGACTTCCCCAAGGCCACACAGCTAGGTAATTATTAAAGTGTCTGAGGGTGGATTTGAACCCAGGTACTCCTGACTCCAGGGCCAGTGCTCTATCCACTGTACCACCTAGCTGCCCCATACTTTACTTTGATGATAGTGCCTGATACTATAAATCATATATTTGTAGCCTACTTCTGCTCAATTACCACCATGAGCTTTTCCCTTTGGGTGACTTGAAATTTTAATCCTCCAGAGACTATGCTAGTCTTATTTCAGAATTTACAGCCATATAGCATCAGAAGATGAATATTTGTTATTCAAACAGTTTCCTTATTTCAGGGAGGATTTTCAGATCATTAAAAATACTGTATAATTTCCCAAAGGAAATCTAGTACTTTCTAGCTAAGATATATTTGTTGCTGGACAAATTCTCTCTACAGGGAAGCATTAATCTGTTATAATTGGGAGACTTAATTTCCATATTAGGATCTTGAATTTATTTGTAACTTCGAAGCAATCACCTTAGGTCAATTCCTCAATCTTCTTGGGAAAACTGCCATTATGAAAAATGTCAAGCCCATAAAAGTGACATATAAGCATAAGACATTATTTTAAAGTCTGATGAATTCTGAAGATACAAATAAATGAAAGGCTTATTGAATTCAATATTTTTATCAATTACTTAAATAAAAATAGAGGTGGCATTCTTTTATTTATTTATTTTTATTTTTTAAAAGATTTTATTTTATTTTGAGTTTTACAATTTTCCCCCCAATCTTACTTCCCTCCCCCAGCCCCTCACAGAAGGCAATTTGTCAGTCTTTACATTGTTTCCATGGTATACATTGATCCAAATTGAATGTGATGAGAGAGAAATCATATCCTTAAGGAAGAAAAATAAAGTATAAGAGATAGCAAGATCAGACAATAAGATATCAGTTATTTTTTCCTAAATTAAAGGTAATAGTCCTTGGTCTTTGTTCAAACTCCACAGTTCTTTCTCTGGATACTGATGGTATTCTCCACTGCAGAGAACCCCAAATTGTCCAGGACTGTTGCACTGATGGAATGAGCATGTCCATTAAGGTTGATCATCACCCCCATGTTGCTGTTAGGGTGTACAGTGTTTTTCTGGTTCTGCTCATCTCACTCAGCATCAGTTCATACAAATCCCTCCAGGCTTCCCTGAATTTCCCTCCCTCCTGGTTTCTAATAGAACAATAGTGTTCCATGACATACATATACCACAGTTTGTTAAGCCATTCCCCAATTGAAGGACATTTACTTGATTTCCAATTCTCTGCCACCACAAACAGGGCTGCTATGAATATTTTTGTACAAGTGATGTTTTTACCTTTTTTCATCATCTCTTCACAGTATAGACCCAGTAGTGGTATTGCTGGATCAAAGGGTATGCATATTTTTGTTGCCCTTTGGGCGTAGTTCCAAACTGCTCTTCAGAAAGGTTGGATGAGTTCACAGCTCCACCAACAGTGTAATAGTGTCCCAGATTTCCCACAACCCTTCCAACAATGATCATTATCCTTTTCTGGTCATATTGGCCAGTCTGAGAGGTGTGAGGTGGTATAGAGGTGGCATTCTTATCAAATTTGCAGATGATACAAAACTGGGAGGGATACCCCCAAAATTGTGACAAATCAGAATGAAGGGCTGAATGTAATAATATGAAATGTTATAGGTATAAATGTAAAATGCTAAACTTGGGTTAAACAAATTTGACTGTGCAACTTTTGGATTGGAAGAGACTTGACTAGACAACAAATAATAATTCATATGAAATAGACCTGGGAGTTTAAGTGGTTAAGAAACTCAATAAGAATCAGTAGTGTGATGTGGCAGCTAAGAAAGTCATTGATAAAAACATAAAGTAGAAAAGGGAGGGAACATTTATGAACCACCAACAAAATAACAGGCATTGTGCTAAGAGCTTTACAAATGATCCTCACAAGTTAGGGGAATTAGATGCTGTTATTATCAAATTTTTTATAGTTGAGGAAATTGAGGCAGAGTTATACAGGTAGGAAGTGTATGAAGTCAGATTTGAACTCAGATCTCTATTCTTCATGTAGTTCTACCCATTGCTTCCAAAAAAACTGCTTTGCAAACCTTAGCTCTTAGCCTTAGGTTGCTGAATTTGTGATTTTTAAAAATTTTCCTTAAAGTACTTTAGAAATGTAAGTTATTAATATATAGAAAAAGGTAAGTTATACTCTATGAAACCTTCCTTGATAAGACCACAGCTAGAGGACCATATTTTAGAAAGTATATTGACAAGCTGTAGCACATGCAGAAGAAGGTGGACAAAATGTGGAACACACAATCATACCCTAAAAGACCTGACCAAAGTAACTGGTTTAACCTGGAGAAAAGAATAATCATTGTCTTCAAGTATCTCTAAGGGTCTTTCACGTGGAAGAGGAGTTGTAATTATTTTGCTTAGTCACTAATTGAAGAACTATGAGCTAAAGGTTTAAGTGAGGAACAAACTTTGATTTAATGCTTGGAAAATATTCCCAACATTTGGAGATGTGCAAAAGTGGATTTTTTTTTCACTAGACTATCATTAGAGAAAGGTCTTTAATTTTTTGGTGTTGATGTTCAGTCATGTCTTACTCTTTGTAATCCCATTTGGGTTTTCTTGGCAAAGATATTGGAGAGGTTTGCTATTTCCTTCTCCAGCTCATTTTACAAATGAGGAGCTGAGGCAAATAGGGTTGAGTGACTTGCCCTGAGTCACACAGTAAGTGCCTGAAATAGGATTTGAACTTAGATTTTTCTGATCCCAGACCAGGTGCTCTTATCAACTGTAATACCTAGCTACCTTCAATAGGGAGACCAAAAAGTTTATTTGATTGCGGTTTGGATTAGAAGACCCTGGAAGCACCTCCAGTTCTGAGATTTTTTTCCCCCATTATGACATCAATTCATAAAAGAAGCACATTATTATTCTCATAAAAGACTGTTTGAATGCAAAACATTATCTCTGATAACATGCAGATATTCTGGCAATACATTTCTGAAACAGTGAAATTTCAATTAGAAAATATGCTAAAATCTTTTAAAAATAGTGTAACATAAAGACTGAAGTACAGTGACTCTATGTATATGCATACATATATATATATGTAATATATGCATATATATACACATATTTTTTTAGGATAGTCCAGGAAATTCTAGCCTATTGCCACTTTTGGTGCTATTTTTTTTAATTTGATGAGTTCAAAGATAAGACTGAGAGGCAACATGGGCCAGAGGACAATTCTGGGAGTCAGGAAAAATCTGGGTTCAAGTTTTGCCTCTCATACTGTGCTGTGTAATCCTCTGGAAATCACGTAACTTCTTGTTTACTTGTTTGTTGTTCAGTCATTTCTGTGGTATCTGACTCTTTGTGGCCCCCTTTGGGTTCTTCTTATTGTTTGGCAAAGATACTGGAGTGTTTTGCCATTTTTTCCCAAGCTCTTTTTATAGATGAAGATGCTGAGGCAAAAAGAGTTAAATGATTTGCCTAGGGTTACATAGCTAGTAAATGTCTGGTTCTGGATTTAACTCATGAACGTGAATCTTCTTTACTTCAGGCCTTTGATCCAGACAACTCTTTAAAACTCTTAAACTGCAGAAGTGGTATCAATTTGCTTTGGGAAGGGAAGTTACTCGCTAGTTCTCATTGCTAAAGATGTCACAGGTCCAGTCCAAAAACAAATTTTTAAAGGAAATAATAAGGTTAGAATATGATAAACAGATGAACAAGTTCACTAATATAAACTGTGCTGGGAAAAAAAAAAATTAAAGCAGATGTATCCAATCTTTTAACTCTTCTGGGCCACATTGCCCAACAAAAACTTGTTAAGAACCCTAACCCTAACTCCAACCTTCACAAGTTTTTGCTGGGTAATGTGGTCCAGAACAGCTTAAAAAGGTGAACATCCCTGATACTTTATCTTATACATCAAAGTTTTAGGGTTTTAGAGAGTTAATCTCTTTCAGTTTAGCTCAAAGTTATTAACAAGGTATTTGGGAGACACTGACAATATAATTGAAATTAAATGGAAAGTAAATAACAAAAAGGAGTTTGACAACATAAGAAGTTAGTTTAGTTTAAGATGATTTCAATTGTGTTTGTTGCTATTGTTGTTTTCTCTAGTCATTAATTATTCCATATTGTCAATATGCCATATTCTTATTGGTGCCTAGGAAAGGATTAAGCAGATTATTATTATTTCTGCATTTTCTTAAATATAGGCAACAAAAATCACATCTGTATGTGTGTAATGGGAATTGGGCTTTATTGAATACTACTAAAATTCTGAACTATAGAATATGCATGCTCTTGCTAAATGTAATTTGCTTCTTTTAATGATACCTTATGTCTTCCTATTCATTACTGCAAGAAAAAAGAATTGTGAACCACTTTATAATTTTATATTATGAGTACAAATGTGCCATGTTGATGTTTTCAAATTATATATCCTCCTGCATGTGCAAGTTGGCAATATAACTAAATGCAAATTCCACCTTACATCTCTTTATATGGTAGATGTGCTCTTAAATAGTTGCATGTAATCCAATTTTTTGAAAATGGAATCATTTAAAGTGCAATAGAGCATTCCATTATTTAAAAGAATTCTATAGTGAATCTTCTGTGAAAATTAAACTCTTTTTTTAAAAACTTATTTTTTTCCCATTAACAAAAATCAGTTTATATTCTCTCTCTCTCTCTCTCTCTCTCTCTCTCTCTCTCTCTCTCTCTCTCTCTCTCTCTCTCTCTCTCTTCCATCCCTCTAATGGGAGGGCAGGTAGAAGTTTTGTAAAAAAAAAAAAGTATGTGTAATCAAGAAAAACATTCCCTCATACACATTTCAATCTACAATCACATCTTTGTTAGGCGGGATATACCCATTCTGTTTCATCATGCATCATGCTTTGGAATTGTAGCTGGTAAAAACTCTCCTTAGAGTGAAAAGACATCTTGTACCCCACAGAGATCATAAAAAAGAGAAATGGACTCACATATACAAAAATATTGGTAGCTGTAATTTTTATACTGGAAAAGAATTGGAAATTATGGGGATGCCTACCAATTGGGGGATAGCTGAACAAGTTGTAGTATATGAATGTAAGGGAATACTATTGTTCTTTAAGAAATAATGAGGGCAGCTAGGTGGCGTAGTGGATAAAGCACTGGCCCTGGAGTCAGGAGTACCTGGGTTCAAATCTGATCTCAGACACTTAATAATTACCTAGCTGTGTGGCCTTGGGCAAGCCACTTAACCCCGTTTGCCTTACAAAAAAAAAATAATGAGCAAGTGAATTTCAGAAAAACCTGTAAAGATTTAGTAATAGCAACATTGTATGATAATCAACCAGTAAAGACTTAGTCCTTCTCAGAAATACAATGATCCAAAAGACCCATGATAGAAAATGCTATCTAGATGCAAACAAAGAATTTACAGAGTCTGGGGGCAGGGGCGGCTAGGTGGCACAGTGGATAGAGCACCAGCCCTGGAGGAAGTGCCTGAGTTCAAATCCATCTTCAGACACTTAATAATTACCTAGCTGTGTGGCCTTGGGCAAGCCACTTAACTCCATTTGCCTTGAAAAAACCTAAAAAAACCCCAAAACACAAACAATTTATGGAGTCTGAATGTAGATCAAAACAAACGATTTTCACTTTTTTGTTGTTTTTTTCTTTTTTCTTTCTCATGGTTTTTCCCTTTTGTTCTGATTCTTCTTTTATATCATGATTAAAGTGGAATATGCTTAACATGATTGTACATGTTTAGTCTATATCAGATTGCTTGCTGGCTTGGGGATGGTAGAGGGAAGGGAAAGAGAAAAATTTGAAACAAAATCTTACAAAAATAAATGTTGAAATTTCTTTATATATATATATATATATATATATATATATATATATATATATAACTGGAAAAATACTATAAAATGTAAAAAAACTGAAAAGACTTCTCCTTAACTTACTTTATATTAGATTAAAAGATATGATAGATGTTCTTAAAATGGAATATGTCTTGTATAGTAAATTAGGAGAACCCAAGTCTACCACATGTAGCTAATCTTAATTTTCAAACTGGATCAAATAAGGAAGGGAAACTGAACACCAAACAACTTCCTTTTTTTTTTTTTAAAGTGAGGAAGTGGAAAGAAAGTTTCCGAGAAATAAATAAATAAGAATATTTTTTCCAGTGATATCTAGATTATAGTTTTCTATGCCATATATATGATTTTTTTGTCATTCCTTAATTGTTTACTGAACAGACATAATGATTGCAGAAAAGGAAAATAAATTATAGGGGGCTTATGGCTACCACTCACAGTAAAAGGGAGAACTAAATGCAGGAGGTAGGTGTGGGTAGGTAAATATTTAACAGCCATTTGGATGAGTAGGTGGGGCACAACATTTCACACTTTTAACTTAAAATCTTCACTATTAACATATTCTCTATCAGTTTCTGAAGTCTAGATAATCAGCAAAATAACAAATCAAGCCCAGATTTGAACATTTTCTAAAAGGTGTAAATGATTACAATGATAATTTAACAATTGATTGTCTCAAGCATTGATGGCTTAAAGCACATCACTGATTTAAAAGTCTAGAAATCCTATGCTTCAGGTGGTTCATTTGGATTACAGTTTACATAGCATTTGTGCCAGTATTTGTTCAATCAAAAATTTCTACTATGTCAAGGATATCAATTTAATTAAAAAGAATGTTGATTATTCAAAATATGTTGACTGCACAAAAGCAGTCTCATAGTTTAGTCAGCTTTGTGAGAAAGTGCATGGTTGAAGATCTAGTCATAGTTACTGATCAATTTTAGTTAATTAAATCACTAAGAAATCCATTATTTAACAGTCTGAATTTTCAGGAATTATGGAGTTATTCTGTATGGTAACATCACAACTGGGACTCCTGATTTTAGTTCAATGAGCTCAAAGATGATTCTCACCTTCCATTGCAACAATTTTATGAAAGAATATTATCGTTTTACAGAGTTGTTGGGGAGATACAAGCTATTCAGTGTGCAATACATTATTTAGAACCACCTAGCACATATGTGCTGGCTAATTAGGTAATGTTTTAAAATTTATAATAATTTAAAAATAAATTTATAATAATTTATAAATAAATTAAAATTTATAATTATAAAAAATTGGATGGTGGAAAGGAAGAGTGGGCTGAATTACATCTGGCAAGTTATGCGGTACTTTTAATAATCCCAAATTTGTCCCTGAAACAAAAATTCACCTTTTTAACTCCACTATTCTTCAGGTGATGTTATTTGGTTATGACTAATGAAATGCTACAACTTTCAAATCTACAAAATTGGAGGTGGCCTATATGGAAATGGAGAGATATATGGAAGATCATATTTGCTTTTGGTAATTAAATGGCACAAAAGTTATCATTTAAGAAGTGTATGATGAGAAAAGTTGTAGAAAGCATGGCTTAACAAATAGATGACATATGTGCCTTGCTGGTATCCCCATAAAAATCCCACAGAAAAGCTACTCTCACTTTTCAGGAATTTATGGAAATTCATGACAAGAGTCCCTAAGTATGAGACAGTTTGGATGGGTTGTGATATGCATCACTGGAAGTTGTACTCATAATCAATGAAATCACACATTCTGATTTGTATTGAGGAATAATAAGACACACTTCACACACACACACACACACATACACACACACTTATATATATAAAACATATTTTTATAATTTTTAATGTTTACAAATTGCTTTCTTCATAACAGTTCTTTTCTCTGAAACTGAGGCTGAAAGTGGTGTGATTCACATAGGATCACAAAACTAACAGATGAACCTGAAACTGAACCTGTGCATCTGAATACAAGTCCTGTACTCTTCTTACTATACTAGGATGCTAAAAATCTCATAGAAGCTGCACAAGTGGTTTGGCCAGGGAGTTTGCATGTAGTACTGATGAGTATACTGCAGCAGTTCTATAGCATGCCACAGAAGTTTCCCAACATTTCTACATTAGTCTTATGGACATTTCTAAGAGGTGGGGAAGAGTAGCAGCACCATTTATTTTCCCCTAAGGTCACATTCCATAGATAAGTTTGGAGTCTTGTAAACACCTAATGGCTCTGGTAAAGACATCAAATAAATTACAAACTACATCTCAGGAAGAATTATGTCTTCAGATTCTTTTATATTCCTCACAATACCTTATAGGATATTAGAGGACAATCATATCAATCATGTGCTAGGTCTTAGAGCTCATAAAACTAATTCTCTCATTTCTTTAAGTAGGATTTAGAGCTGGATACTTAGAAATCTTCCAAGGCAGGATTCTTAACCTGGATTCATAAATTTATTTTTCACATAGTTTGATAACTATTTCATCATAGTTTTCCTTTGTAAATGCTATGTATTGCTTCTTAGAAGGGGATCACATGGCCAAAAGGGTCCATGACAGAAAAAAAAGGTTAAGAATCCCTGTTTTTGTCCAACTATATTTTACATTTGAAGTAAAGTGAACCTCCCAATTTCAGTATTTTAGACAATATGGACTAACTTCCACTAAAAGGGGAACACAAACAAATTTGCTCCATTTATTTTGTGGTTGGGTTCCAGTTAGGATGGGAAGCCAGACCTATGATTTTATAATTTATAACAACTTCAAAATCACTTTTAAAAGAAGTCTTTTAGGGGCAGCTAGGTGGCGCAGTGGATAAAGCACCAGCCCTGGAGTCAGGAGTACCTCGGTTCAAATCCGGTCTCAGGTACTTAATAATTACCTAGCTGTGTGGCCTTGGGCAAGCTACTTAACCCCGTTTACCTTGCAAAAACCTAAAAAAAAAAGTAGTCTTTTGAAAAAAAAATTGATGTTTAAATAATCTAGTTTTAATATCACCTTTATTTTTTTACATATTCCCCACTCCCTTTCCCCTGAGTAGTATTTCAACTTCCTGGTTTCCCTGGCTTCTTTCAAATCTCAGCTAAAATCTACATCTGCAAGAAACCTTTCCCAGCCTTCTTAGTACCTTTCTTTTAAGATAATCTCCAACTTATCCTTGTTTGTACAAAATTATGTACAGGTTGTTTCTTCCATTTGACTGAATTCTCTAACAGGGACTGTTATTATTTGCCTTTGTGTCCCCATACTTAGTACAATGTCTGATATTTAATAAATGCTACTTGACTTTTCTAACAAAAAATGACAATAAAAAAATGGGCACATCAAAAGAGAGCGACAGCAATGCAATGTTTCACATCTCTGGTTTCCCCACGTCTAAAGCGAGAGAGGTTCCTTTTCTGCATTTCTCATTCTCTATGGCACAGTGGATAGAGCGATAAACCAGGAGTAACTAAAATGAGTTCAAATTCAACCCAGATTAGCTGTGCGACTCTGGACAAATCATTTGACTTCTGCCAAGGTTTTCTCATTAGTAAAATGGGGGTGATGGCCACCAACCTCCCAGGATTGCTGTGAATTTTAAACGCAATAATTGTAAAACACTTTAGCACAGTGTGCTCTATAAATATATCACCAGTAGCATTGTTATTACTAAGGTTCAATTCAATAAGCATCTATTAAAGCCAACTCTGTGCCTGGAAAAGTCAGGAAAAAGGAGGAAAAAGGCAATTCCTGCCTTCAAGGGGGCTCATAATCTACTGGGGAGTATGTGATCTGCCCATGACCACAGGGGTGTGTGTGTGTGTGTGTGTGTGTGTGTGTGTGTGTGTGTGTGTGTGTGTGTGTGTGTGTGTGCGGGTCCCACGACAGCCCCGCCCCCGCCCCCGCCCCATTCCTTTCAGTTGCCGTGGAGACGAAGAGACGCTGCGCGGAGAGCCAGGGCGGCCGGAGCTTTGACACCTGGCCCCGGGCCGGCCACGAAGAAGCCATGACCACGCTCAGCTGCGGCGGGTACTTGGAGCTGGGGCCCCCGGACATCCTGGAGCGGAAAGGCTCCCTCACCATCCGCTCCCACCGCATGAAGTACTCGAAGCCGGTCCTGGTGCACAGCTGGTAAGGAGCCCTCCCTCACTGCCAGGGGCGGAGAGGCTGGCAGACGGCCGGACGGCCGGACGGGGGAGCCGCTCCGCTTGTCGCCGCCGGACCGACGGCCCTCCTCTAGTCGCCTCGCGCTCCCTGCAGGCCGTTTGTAGAATCACAGGACCTCAGGATTGGAAGAGCCTCCCGGGGCCAAGCCAGCCGGGCTCCATGCCCTTCCCCTTCCCTTGCCCCTTCCTCTTGCCCTTCCTCCCCTCCTCCAAAGCGCGGGGTGGGCAGAACAGTGCAAAGAGTCCCGGTGTCGATTTGCTTTTTTAACCTCACCTGTGCCCCGAGGTGGGGCTGGCCCGAACGAAGCCCCGCTAGGTGCCTGCCCGCTCCGACCCCAGCCGCTTTCCGACACTCCCGGAGCCCCCAGTGGCTCCTCCCCGCGCGTGGCGCCTCCCCTCGGTGTCCGCGCTCCCTGGCCCCTGGGGCCCGCAGTGCCGGGCGCGCCTGCACAGCCCCGGGGGGATGGCGGGGCTCCAGCCTCCCAGCCAGCCCGCCTCCAGGAGAGGGCGCCCACTTCGTGAGGGGAGGCGGCCCCGCCGGGCGAGGGCCCCCGTGGCTCTGGCCCTTCCGACCCCTTCCTCACAGCAAGGCTGGACGGATGAAAGGGGCAAAGCATGGACTAAGACTAGAAAGATAGATCGGAGTCAGGCTGTAGTCTCTGGACACGCGTCCAAAGGACAGTGATGGAAGCGGGGTATGACAGGTCTACAAGAAACTCTGGACCTGTCTGCTGTATGGATCCAGGTTTCTTGACTCTAGGTCCGGCACTATTGGCCTAGTTTCTAGTTTCAGGGAATTTTCCAGATTAGGAGATAAAATGTCTACACACGAAGCGTGGCTAAAGAGAGAACTTGATGAAAACAAAGGAATGATCCAAAGTGACGTGGGAAAATCCAAGGAAAGAATGGTCCTTTCAGATGGGGAGGGGCAGGGGCAAGAGGGATCAGGGAAGGTGTGGAGGAGGAGCTGTTTTTTTAAAAAGTGTTTTAGGGTCCAAGAGAGCTTTACAAATATCTTATTTCATCCTCACAACAATCTTGACACATAGGTGCTATTTTTATCTCCGTTGCAAAAATAAGGAAACTGAGACAAAAATTAAGTTGACTTGTCCAGATCTCACACACTAGTGGTTTCTGAGGTTAGATTTGAACTCAGATCTGCCTGACTTCAGATACAGCATTCTTCCTTAATCTTACTGCCTCTTCTTAAAATAAACTCTCCTTTATTATGTCCAACAATTTTGATGTTTATATGCATGTTTCTTTACTATAAGCTCTTTGAGAGAAGAGACTGTATCTCTAGTGTTTCACTCAGTGCCAAGTCCATTGTAGGTGCTTAATAAGGGCTTGGTTTTTTTTTTTAATTTTAGGTTTTTACAAGGCATTGAGGTTACGTGGCTTGCCCAAGGCCACCCAGCTAGGTAATTATTAAGTGTATGAGACTGGATTGGAACTCAGGTCCTCCTGACTCCAGGGTTGGTGCTCTATACACTACACCACCTAGCTGCTCCTTAAGAAGGGCTTGTTGACTTGACTTGAATGAACCATCTCTCAGAACAAATGATTAAAAAAATGGAAAGACGTGGAAAAAAAGCATTCTAGTAAAATGAACCATCACAGCAGTTGGATCTGCCTGCTTTCAGATCCATTTCTGCTCCTGAACCACCTAGCTAGTGACTGAACTAGTGGCTTTAAAGGAAAAGAGGATGTCAGTAGGCAGAAATACAGGAGGCAGGGAGTAAATTGATATAGGAGACAATTGGATATAAAGTCTAGTTTGCTTGGAATATAGCTTACATGAAGGAGAAATGATAAGTACATAAATGAGAAGGACTTCAGGTAGTCTGATCAGCAAACAGTCCCTAGCTGACTTTTAAGTGGGTTGAAATGAATGATATCCATCATCATTGAATTTATGTTGCTTTTTTTTTTGTTTTGCAAGGGTTAAGTGACTTGCCCAAGGCCACACAGCTAGGTAATTATTAAGTGTCTGAGGCCGGATTTGAACTCAGGTACTCCTGACTCTAGGGCTGGTGCTCTATCCAATGCACCACCTGACCGGCCCCATCATCACTGAATTTAACAGCCTAATTTTTTACAGCATTTCTTGGTGAAAGGTTTTATTTCTAAATATATAGAAAACTAAGTGAAATTTATAAAAATACAAATCATCCTTCAATTGATAAATGGTCAAAGGATATGAATAAGAAGTTTCCAGGAGCTGAAATCAAAACTATCTACAGTCATATTTATTTAGCTGTTCTAAATCACTATTGATTAAATTAAACATTAATTAATTAAATTAAATTAAAACAACTCTGAGGAAACACTTATCAATCAGATTGACTAACATAACAGAAAAGGAAAATGGCAGGGGATGTTGGAGAGGGATGTGAAAAACTTTGGACACTGATGCATTGTTAGTGGAGTTGTGAAGTAATTCAACCATTCTGCAAAGCAATTTGAACCTAAGCCCAAAGGGCTATAAAAATGCATATCCTTTGATCCAGTAATCTTTCTACTACTAGGTACATATTCTAAAGAGGTCAAAGGAAAAGAAAAAGGAATTATATATATGTATATATGTATGATATTTATAGCTTCTCTTTTTGTGATGGCAAATAATTGAAAATTGAGAGTATATCCTTTTCTTGAGGAATGGCTAAAGAAGTTGTGGTTTATGATTGTGATTAAATACTATTGTACTGTAAAAATCACAAGCAGGATGATTTTAGAAAATCTGTGAAAATTTAGAGGAACTCCTGGAAAGTGAAGTGAGCAGAAGCAGGAGGACACAATCACAGCAATATCATATGATGATTAACAGAGAATGATTTAGAGAATGGTTATTCTCATCTATACATCCATGACAATGCCAAAGGACTTATGATGAAAATGTATCCACCTCCATTGAAAGAGCTGATGGAATATGGATGCAGATTGAAGCATAATTTTTCATTTTATTTTTCTTACTTTTTTTGGTAACATGGCTAGTATGGAAATATTTTTGCATGATTTCACATGAATAATTGATATATTTCTTGCCTTCTTAATGTGGGGAGAAATGGAAGGGAAAAAGAGAATTTGGAGCTCAAAAATTTAAAAATTGAATATTAATAAATAAAATAAACCAACATTATATTTGCTAGTTTTTCCAGGAAGAAATTCCCAAAGCTTAAGTAATTATGAAAATTTAAATAACTTTCAAATGATAAGTTTTATAAGGTAGTAGTGTTTCTAATACTTAAAAAGTTACTCAAGCTCAAAAACTACACTAAGACTTTTGGGTCACCCTGCATATTCCTTGATCTAATCCCCTCCTGTTCCTCTAAAGCTAATAAATTTAGTACAATTGTGCAACATGGAGCAAATTGTTCCAATATTTTTCTGGCATACACTCCACTGCCATTGCCATATTTCAGACTCCTTATTTTCTGTGTCTTATCTTTCCTTTGTCCCCTTTATTCACTAACTTTAGTTACTTATGCACAGGTTGTATCTCTCTAGAAAACTATAGGCAGGTATTGCCTTATACACTAAAGGTATTTAATAAATATATATTGAATTGAATTTGAATTCTTTATATTGCCATATTTTATAGGACACAGAATATATATTTTAATGGCATGATTTTTACTACTATACCAAATAACACACAAATAATTATATATTAAGGACATTCTATTGTCTGACTCCTACCATCATTTGATCCCCTTCTCCCAAAATCAGCTTCCCAATTCCATTTCCAATCTTATTTCATATTATTTTCCTCTATACAGCTTTCTTTTCCAATCAAAATAGTCAACATCTGCTCTTCATATTGGACATTCTACCTTCCTCACCCCTCTATTTTTGCTCAAGGTCTCCCCATAACTAGATCACAATCCCTCTTCTCCTCTGCCTCTTAAAATCTTCAAAGCACAGCTTAGTGTCCACCACATTAGCAAGGCCTTTCCTGATTTCTATATTCCATTCCCCACCACCACCACCACACCCTTAGTCTTGAAATTGCTTGATATTTATGCTAATTTAAGTTCAATTGTATTTCTCAGTAGAAGTTTGCTCTTTGAAAGCAGAGACTGTTGGTTTTGTCATTGTACTTTAGGTGCCCAGTAGAGCTCTCTGCATATCTCTTGAAGGGAGATATTTTTCAAACCCCTATCTTGAATATAGCAGTATGTGTGCTTGGCAGTTCATTTGAATATTTGATCAAGAATAATCAGTTGACTGAATTGGTTGATAATATGTAATCACTGATCAAGAAAAAAAATTCCTCTAACCTAAGTACATGAACAAATTTCATTGTGAGTTTAGTGCAGTACAACAGTATTCTATTGCTAGAGTAATCATCCTAACTCTTGGCCACATTGTTTCACTGTTCAGAAACCTTGATCAGATCTCCACCACTTACCAAATAAAGTACTTGCTAGCTGCACAATGATGATCCTCTTCTTTTTCCAGTTTTATGTATTTATACTATATACTACATATATAGTAAGTGCTTAATAAAATACTTTTTCATTCATTTGTTCATTTGATTATTAATTCCTTCATATAATCTTTAAAAATTTGTTTAATTTATGACAATGGGGTTAAGTGACTAATCCAAATTCACACAGCTGGTGAAGTATCTGAGATCAGATTTGAACTCAGGTCCTCCTGAGTCCAGGGCTGGTGCTCTATCCACTGCACCACCCAACTGCCCTCTTTCATATACTCTTGAATTCCTTTCATTCCAGTTGTTTGTTCTTTCGGGATCTTGCATTGTAAACCTTTTCTGATTTTTTTGTATTTATGTCTGCTTCTCTTATTTATTTTTAAAATCTCTCCTTGATGAAATTCACCCCCTTCATGTTGTTCTTCATGTCTGACTGTGACCCCATTTGGGGCAAAGATGCTAGAATGGTTTTCCATTTCCTTCTGTGGCTCATTTTGCAAATAAAGAAACTGAGGCAAGCAGTGTTAAGTGACTTTCCCAGGGTCACAGGCTAGTAAGTGTCAAGTGTCTTAGGGCTGATTTGAACTCAAGTCCTCCTGACTCTAGGGCTGGTTCTCCATCCATTGTGCCACCTAGCTATCCCTCATTAAGCATATTTAAAGAAAACACATGAAAAGACACATAACTGCTAATGGGTTTTTATGCCAGGATGGCTATTTAGATTGACTTAAAGCAATCGAAAAAACTTTTCTGGAGAGCTATATGACTGATTGATGAGCTAGTAAAGAGGATGACACCCATCAGAATTATTCCACTGGTTCTCACACTAATAGCCTCTGAAGATCAAATGAGATCCTATTTGTAAAAAAAGCACTTAACACAGTAATAGTCAGCTAGCAAGAGCTACATAAATGCCTTATTTCCCTTCTAATATCTGATGCCTTTTTAAAGCATCTCTCTCACAAACTATTGTCATGTTAAACATCAGCATAGCATTTTTTATAGACTGAGTGAGGAAGAACCTGAACTAAAAGCTTTCTTCCTATTCATTCTGATGATGGAATGATAACATTCAGGAATGTTTGGTTTTTATCTCTTGAAGGTTCACATGTCCTTAATTTTCCTGTTGCTTCTTATGATTAAACTTATACTTGATTATGTGTGATGATAATTTTAAGTAGAAAGATCTCATGTGAATCTCCATGGAGACAATTCATACCCTAGTCTCCATGGTGACATTTAAAGAGACTTGCAGACCAAATCTAATTTTATGTATTTGAAATTTCATACGATTTGTTTCCTACCTAAGCCCAGTTCAACAACCTTAGTATCAATATTTTTTCTATAGCATATAGGAAATAGAAATCAAAAGGAAAAAAGGAAACAAAATAAACTATAGTGATATTATGTCATATCTTTTATTTTTTCTAGTTTTTTACATGAAATTATCCATAAGGTGGCAATGGATTAGAATCAAGAGAAAGGTCACATTTTTTTTTGTTTTTTTACTTCTAGACTTCTGTCATAGCCTGTAAGTCATACTTATTACACTCCTAGTGAAATCAAAGATGGATCTTGAATTTTTATACATGTAGCATTGTTTTAAGTTAAAACAAAGTTTTCTCCAGAGATTATGATCTTTTGTATTAAATGGAAATATTTTGACGTTTTTGGGTTACAGATAGATAAAACACTCATTAAATGCTCATCATGTGTCACACACTCTGCTTAAAGTTAGAGGTACAAATGCAAGTAAACAAGTAAATAAATCAAGGGGTAAGCATGACAGGTGCCCTTCCAAAATTGTGAGTCATTTGTCAGGAGAATGGATTCAAAAGGGCAGAGGATTCTCCAGGTTCTAAGGCACTATACTATGGTATAGTAATACCTAGCTTACTTAGAACTCAGATATTTGCTCTAACCCTAATCCCCAAAGGCCTTTGAAATGATCAAATTTACTATGATAAAATTCATACACTCATATATGTTGTTTACATAGGCCAGAACCTCAAAACTTGTCTCCTTATGTTCAGTTTTTTTTTTTTTTTTTTTTTTTTTAGTTTTTGCAAGGCAGGGATTTAAGTGGCTTTCCCAAGGCCACACAGCTAGGTAATTATTACGTGGCTGAGGCTGGATTTGAACTCAGGTACTCCTGACTCCAAGGCCAGTGCTCTATCCACTGTGCCACCTAGCCACCCCTGGTCACACAGTTTTAACATGCTTGTTTATCTGATTTATATGCCAATATTAGCAATGTAGGAAGAGAAAAGAGTAATCACATATACATACCACCCTCCTTTCCCACAACCAAAAAACAGAAACAGAAAAACATAAGTGAAATTAATACATTTAGTCTTACAGTAAGAGAAGGGACCAAAAAAACCCTATAAAAATCAGACATAAGAATAAAAAATAATTTTATTTATAACTCTGTAAGCTCTGAATATAAAACATAAGAATAATTTAACTTCAATTTTTAAAAAATGTTAAGCACTTATTGTATATAGAGCTCTATATAAGGTACTATAAGATAAGTTACAAGGGAGTTTATATAGATTGGGGGAGAAACTAAGCAGAGATAATGACAATAAATATGACTGAAATCATCTAAGAAATGACTAAATTTTTTCTGCATGTTCTTTTTTTATGAAGATAGAGAACCCTATTATAGAATACATTTTCTGGAAAAAGATTTCAAGACTTTTTTTAGTGCTTAAATCTCAGCTATTCAGAACAACTGATTTTCCAAAGTTGAGGCATCTTCTACTAAAGTACTATTTGGATGCCTCATCTTAATGAGGCTATTTTCTCAAAGCCTAGTAGATCCTACCATGCTGGAAAACTTTCAAATATGAGCCCAGTGACAGATTACATATGGTTATTGCTCAAAGGGGAAGGAAGGAAGGAAAGAAGGAAGGAAGGAAGGAAGGAAGGAAGGAAGGAAGGAAGGAAGGAAGGAAGGAAATATTAAGTGCTAGCTATGCCAAGTACTGTTTCAAATCTGATTTGATTCTACAACCCAGGAAGGTAGATGCTATTTTTATCCTTATTTTTGCAGTTGAATAAAGGGAGACAAAAAGAGTTTAAGTGCCTTGCCCAAGGAAAGATAGTTATTTCTGAGAGATTTGATATCCATATTTCAGGCCCAGCCCTTACTGTTCCATCTAACTGCTCTTAAAATAGAATTTGGGATGTTTTTTATTCTCTTAGCTATTTTCTCCAGTATAACATGCTACTCTATGATTTTTTTTAAATCTAACTTTGTTTTCTTATTCTTCATTATACATATCCGCACAAATGCTGTTAATTGTAGGAATTTTTTTTAAGTCCCTTTAAATTTTATAAACAAATACAAGAGACTTTGTGGTCATTCTTCCATGACAATATTTTTCTCTCCATGTGGTTTTCTTTTAAGACATACACATCAAAAGCTTTTCTGAAAACCAATGACAAAAGGATCTTTAGCTCTTTGTTCTCTATATGAGAGTTTACTTAATTTAAATGAAATTAGCTGAAGTAAAATTCTCAGATTTATATTTGAAAACTGACATCCTTAAAGAGGAGAATGTACTATAAAGTCAGTGATTTACAATCAAGCCATATATTTGAATAGCTCTTTTCACTTCCACCTCCTATTTTTAGAGCCTTACCCTGTTGTTGATAATGTCTTTTAGTTATGACACAGTCTAATATAGATCCTTTATTCTCTGCTGATCCTCTTCTTTTCTGCAAACTTTCTACCTCCATTGTTGTGGTGGTCAGTGGAAACCTTACTCAGCTACTTCCCTCATTCCTTTGGTGCCTTCATCAGAGCTACCCACCACACCTCTATTCCTTGTTCCAAACCCAATTCCCCTTTTAGGGTTAGAGACATTATAAAAGTTTTTATGGGCTTGAAGCTAAGAGTTAATTCATTCCACAAATATTAGTTCAGTAAAGTTCTAACAGTTTCCTAGCTTCTCTGGGGTTCCATGGCAGAGATTAGTGGGGAAACAAAGATATAGTTTGCTACTTCCTCTCCTAGGATTGTGGTTTTTGATCTCTGAGTATTATGAAGGTCTGAAGGAAGTAGAACTCCCTATTCCATGAATATTTTTTATAATTTTATTGCCCCAAATCACATAGGTAATAATTATCGGATCAGAATTTGAACTGGGGTCTTCAAATTCTCCTCAGGACTCTTTTCAATAGTACCTCATTGCACAATGACAGGCACAGTACCTAGAATCAGAACAATGAGTCTTGGCGTAGACCACATCTAGAGTTTTCTGGAAGCTAGCTTTTACAGAGGACACTGACAAGTTAGAGTGTATGTATATGATTTATAAAAAGTTTGAGAGACATAGTTTCTGGGTAACTAATTTATTAAATATCATTAGCAGATAATTAATAAAAGTGGCACTCTCTAATTGTAGCCACTGATCACAACTTAGACTCGGGAATGCAGGTTTTGGAAAGAAAAGAGAGATAGATTTATTAAAGGAAGTTACAGAATATTAAGAAAGGGATAGAAAAGTTAGAAAGATTTTAAAGAGAAGACAATTGAATTGCTGATTGAATTGGCTAGGCCAGCTGGCCAGAGTTCAGCAGGAGGCTGGAAGGTCAAAGGGCTTACTCCTTCCTCAGATCTCCTCAAGTTCTCTCCCAGAGTCGGGGGAGAGGGGTCTCTTTTGGTTGGTCTTCCAGGACTTGTGCTCCCTGACAGCCCCACCAAAAACAATGGATCCAAGTCAGGTTGAAAGTCAGGCCCTCAGGTGTGGAAGGATGAAGGAAGATTCCCTTTACAAAACAAAAGATTTACAAAGTTTGTCACCAACTGATCTCATCACCCCCTATGCCCCCATTTCTCTGCATTCTAATGACTAAGACCCCTCATGGAATCCATCAACACTTATGTGCCCTTGGAAGAGTGTAGTGTTCCTGACAGTAGAATTTAACTCTGAGTGGTTAACAATTAATGATAGAATGACTTATTCTAATGAAGATCTGGGGGAAGTGACTCTGATCTTGGTCAAAGAGACATTTCTTCTTAGACCAATCCATTCTATGGCAATCTAGACAAAGTGGGGATCCACTTTCATTCAGACCATCTGACTAAAACACAATAAAACAGAAAGCACAATCTACCTTAGCCAGTTTTCCTGAATGGGTGGGTCTGAACAAGGTTGTGGAAATGTTAAGAGAATGAGGAAATAGGAAAGGAGAAAATCTTGGATCTCTCCAATCGTAAATGTTATTAATATAAGAGAGATAATAATCATTTCTCTCATGCAGATAAAGGCTCCAGGGATGATGGGGTACTGAAGACCATGGCATAAAAGGACTGATTGAATGAACCATGGGTGTTTAGCTGGGGAAGAAAAGATATGATGTGGTGTCATGATAACTGTCTTCACATATTTAAGGAATTATTATAAAAAAGATTTATGAGAAAAAGGAAGGATTATAGTTGATAGGATCTAAGACAAGGGGTGAAAGTTTTAGGAAGACAAATTTTAGTTCAATATAAGGGAGAAAAAAATCTGATCAGAGATGTTCAAAAGTGGAATGGGCAGTTGAATTCCCATTTCCAATGAAATTTGAATGGAATATTGTCTTGGTTACTTTAGAGGAGCATAAAGAATTTCTGAGCTCTTTTCTGAGATTCTATTATTCTATTTATTGTAAGCAGAATGTCTCAAAGAAAATTGTTTTCACACTTCTCAGATTGACCAATATGACCAGAAAGGACAATGATCAATGTTGGAAGTGTTGTGGGAAATCTGGGACACTAATATGTTGTTGGTGGAGCTGTGAACTGACCTAATCTTTCTCTAGAGCAATTTGGAATTATGCCCAAAGGGGAATAAAAATGTTCACACCCTTTGATCCAGCAATACCACTACTGGGTCTATACCCTGAAAAGATCACGAAAAATGGGTAAAAGCATCACATATACAAACATATTCACTGTAGCTCTGTTTGTGGTAGCAAAGAATTGGAAATCGAGTTGAATGTCCATCAGTTGGGAAATGGTTGAACAAATTGTAGTATATGTACATTATGGAATACTATTGTTTTTTTAGAAACCAGGAAGGATGGGATTTCAGAGAAGCCTGGAAAGATTTGCATAAATCGATGCTGAGTGAGATGAGCAGAGGCAGAAGAATATTGTACACTGAAACAGCAACATGGGGGTGATGATCAACATCAATGGGCTTGCTCATTCCATCAGTGCAATTATCAGGGATAATTTTAGGGCATCTGTGATGGAGAATACAACTGTATCCAGAGAAAGAACTGTTTAGTTTAGACAAAGACCAAAGACCTTCAATTTTTTTTTTAGTTTTTTTTTTTTTTGCAAGGCAATGGGGTTAAGTGGCTTGCCCAAGGCCACACAGCTAGGTAATTATTAAGTGTCTGAGGCCGGATTTGAGCTCAGGTACTCCTGACTCCAGGGTCTGTGCTCTATCCACTGTGCCACCTAGCTGCCCCAACCTTCAATTTTTTAGTTTTTATTTATTTTTATTTATTTTGAGTTTTACAATTTCCCCCCATCTTACTTCCCTCCCCCCACCAAGAAAGCAATTTGTTAGTCTTTACAATTGTTTCCATGTTGTACATTGATCCAAATTGAGTGTGATGAGAGAGAAATCATATCCTTAAAGAAGAAACATAAAGTATGAGATAACAATATCAGACAATAAGATAGCAGTTTTTTTCCTAAATTAAAGGGAATAGTCCTTGAACTTTGTTCAAATCCATGGTTCTTTATCTGGATATAGATGGTATTTTCCATTGCAGACAGCCCCAAATTGTTCCTGATTGTTGCACTGATGAAATAAGCATGTCCATCAAGGTTAATCATCACCCCCATGTTGCTGTTAGGGTGTACAGTGTTTTTCTGGTTCTGCTCATCTCACTCAGCGTCAGTTCATGCAAATCCCTTCAGGCTTCCCTGAATTCCCATCCCTCCTGGTTTCTAATAGAACAATAGTGTTCCATGACATACTTATACCACAGTTTGCTAAGCCATTCCCCAATTGAAGGACATTTACTTGATTTCCAATTCTTTGCCACCACAAACAGGGCGGCTATGAATATTTTTGTACAAGTATATTAGGGTATACATAATCCCAGTAGTGGTATTGCTGGATCAAAGGGTATGCACATTTTTTGTTGCCCTTTGGTCATAGTTCCAAATTTTTCTCCAGAAAGGTTGGGGATGAGTTCACAGCTCCACCAACAATGTAATCGTGCCCCAGATTTCCCACAGCCCTTCCAACAATGATCATTATCCTTTTCTGGTCATGTTGGCCAGTTTGAGAGGTGTGAGGTGGTACCTCAGAGAAGCTTTAATTTGCATTTCTCTAATAAGTAATGATTTAGAGCAATTTTTCATCTGACTATGGATTGCTTTGATCTTCTCATCTGTAAATTGCCTTTGCATATCCTTTGACTATTTGTCAACTGGAGAATGGCTTTTTATTTAAAATATGACTCAGTTCTCTGTATATTTTAGAAATGAGTCCTTTGTCAGAAACATTAGTTGTAAAGATGGTTTCCCAGTTTACTATATTTCTTTTGATCTTGGTTGCAGTGGTTTTATCTGTGCAAAAGCTTTTTAATTTAATGTAATCAAAATCATCTAGTTTGTTTATATCATCTAGTTTGTTTTCCTTAGTCATAAACTGCTCCACTTTCCATAGATCTGAAAGGTAAACTAGTCCTTGATCTTCTGATTTGCTTATAGTATTATTTTTTATGTCTAAATCCTGTATCTATTTGGATCTTCTCTTGGAATAGGGTGTGAGGTGTTGGTTTAATCTAAGTTTCTTCCATACTAACTTCCAATTTTCCCAGCAGTTTTTATCAAAGAGAGAGTTTTTATTCCAATAACTGGACTCTTTGGGTTTATCAAACAGCAGATTACTATAATCATCTCCTGCTTTTGCATCTAGTCTATTCCACTGGTCCACCACTCTATTTCTTAGCCAATACCAAACAGTTTTGATGACTGATGCTTTATAATATAATTTTAGATCAGGTAGGGCTAAGCCCCCCTTCTTTTGCACTTTTTTTCATTAAATCCCTGGATATTCTTTTTTTTTTTTTTTTAGGTTTTTGCAAGGCAAATGAGGTTAAGTGGCTTGCCCAAGGCCACACAGCTAGGTAATTACCAAGTGTCTGAGACTGAATTTGAACCCAGGTACTCCTGACTCCAGGGCCAGTGCTTTATCCACTATGCCACCTAGCTGCCCCTTATCCCTGGATATTCTTGACTTTTTATTTCTCCATATGAATTTACTTACAACTTTTTCTAACTCATTAAAGTAACTTATTGGAATTTTGATTGATAGGGCACTAAACAGGAGGTTTAGTTTTGGTAGAATTGTCATTTTTATTATATTAGCTCTACCTATCCGTGAACAGTTGATGTTTGTCCAGTTGTTTAAATCTGATTTAATTTGTGTAAGAAGTGTTTTATAATAGTTTTCAAAAAGTTTCTGAGTCTGCCTTGGCAAATAGACTCACAGGTATTTTATATTGTCTCAGGTTACTTTGATTGCGATTTCTCTTTCTAGCTCTTCTTTTGCTGTATCTTGCTACTCATATATAGAAAAGTTGAAGATTCATGAGGGTTTATTTTATATCCTGCAACTTTGCTAAAATTGCTAATTGTTTCCAGTAGTTTTTTGGATGATTTCTTGGGATTCTGTTTAGGTATACTATCATGTCATCTGCAAAGAGTGAGAGTTTTGTCTCATCCTTCCCAATTCTAATTCCTTCAATTTCTTTTTCTTCTCTAATTGCTGAAGCTAACATTTCTAATATGACATTGAATAGTAGTGGTGATAATGGGCACCCTTGTTTCACTCCTGATCTTATTGGGAATGCCTCTAGCCTCTCCCCATTGAATATAATGCTTTTTTTTGATGGTTTCAGATAGATACTGCTAATTATACTAAGGAACAGTCCATTTATTCCTACACTCTCTAGTGTTTTTTAGTAGGAATGGACACTATTTTGTCAAAAGCTTTTTCAGCATCTATTGATATGATCATATAATTTGATAGGTTTGTTGTTGATATAATTGATTATACTGACAGTTTTCCTAATATTGAACCAACTCTGCATTCCTGGGATAAATCCCACTTGATCATAATATATTATCCCACTGATTACTTGTTGTTATTGTTTTGCTAAGATTTTATTTAGGATTTTTGCATCTGGGGTGGCTAGGTGGCGCAGTGGATAAAGCACTGGACCTTGGAGTCAGGAGTACCTGGGTTCAAATCTGGTTTCAGACACTTAATAATTACCTAGCTGTGTGGCCTTGGGCAAGCCATTAACCCCATTTGCCTTGCAAAAACCTAAAAAAAATATTTTTGCATCTATATTCATCAGGAAGATAGGTCTATAATTTTCTTTCTCTGTTTTAACTCTTCCTGGTTCAGGTATCAACACCATATTGGTTTCATAGAGTTAGGCAGAGTTCCATCCTCCCCTATTTTTCCAAAGAGTTTATGTAGAATTGGAACCAATTGTTCCTTAAATGTTTGGTAGAATTCACTTGTGAATCCATCAAGCCTCGGAGATTTTTTTCTTAGGGAGTTCAATGATGGCTTGTTGAATTTCTTTTTTGAGATAAGCCTGTTTAGGTATTTAATCTCCTCTTCATTTAACCTGGTCAACTTACATTTTTGTAAATGTTCATCCATTTCACTTATATTATCAAATTTATTGGCATAGAGTTGGGCAAAATAATTTCAAATTATTACCTTAATTTCTTCCTCATTGGTGGTGAGTTCACCTTTTTTGTTTATGATACTAGCAATTTGGTTTTCTTCTTTTCTTTAATCAAATTAACCAGAGGTTTATCAATTTTATTGTTTTTTTCATAAAACCAACTCTTAATTTTATTAGTTCAATAGGTTTGTTGTTTTCAATTTTATTAATTTCTCCTTTAATTTTTAGATTTTCTAATTTGGTATTTAATTGGAGATTTTTAATTTGTTCTTTCTCTAAATTTTTTAGTTGCATGTTTAATTCATTGATTTCCTCTTTCTCTAATTTATTCATGCAAGCATTTAAAGATATAATATATCCCCTGACAGCCGCTTTGAGTGAATCCTATAGGTTTTGGTGTGTTGTTTCATTATTGTCATTATCTAGGATAAAATGATTAATTTTTTCTATAATTTGTTTTTTGATCCACTCATTCTTTAAAATGAGGTTATTCAAATTCCAATTGGTGCTGGGTCTATATCTCCCTGGGCCAATATTGCATATGACTTTTATTGCATTGTGATCTGAGAAAGATGTATTCATCATTTCTGCCTTTCTGCAGTTGATCATTACATTTTTATGTCCTAGTACATGCTCAATTTTTGTATAAGTTCCATGTACTGCCGAGAAAAAGGTATATTCCTTTCTATCTCCATTCAATTTCCTCTGTAAGTCTACCATAGCTAGTTTTTCTAACAATCTATTTACCTCCTTAACTTCTTTCTTGTTTATTTTATGATTCAATTTATTTAGATCTGAAAACAGGAGGTTGAGGTCTCCCACTAGTAGAGTTTTGCTGTCTATGTCTTCCTGTAATTCTTTCAGCTTCTCCTCTTGACAATTTGGATACTATCCCATTGGATGCATATATATTCAGTATTGAAATCACTTAATTGTCCATGGTACCTTTTAGGAGAATATAGTTTCCCTCCTTATCTCTTTTAATGCTATTTATTTTTGCAGCTGCTTTGTCTGAGAGAAGGATTGCTACTCCTGCTTTTTTCACTTCAGCTCAAGCAAAATATTTTGCTCCAACCTTTCACCTTTACTCTATATGAATCTTACTGCTTCAAATGAGTTTCTTGTAGGATTCTGGTTTTTAATCCACTTTGCTATTTGCTTTGTTTTAAGGGAGAGTTCATCCCATTCACATTCAAATTCTTTATTGCCCTCCATGCTATCTTCCCTTTGTTTGTATTTCCCCCTTCCCCCCCTTATCCATATTGCCAGGTATTTTGTTTCTGAATACCACCCCCTTCACTGTGTTTGCCCTCCTATATCCAACCCCTCCCCTTTCTTTCCCCTTTACCTTTTTTCTCCTTTTCCCTTCCTTTTCTTAGTTCCCCTTTCCCCCCTTCCCCTCCATTTCTCTGTCCCCCTTCTCCTTTTCCCCTTTTAATACTTGAAAGGTTAGATGTTTTTTAAGTTAACTGAGTATGCATGTAAGTTGACTTTAAGCCAAGTCTGATGAGAAGATGATTCAGGTGTTTCTCATCTCTTCCCTTCTTCCCCTCTATTATCATAGGTATTTTGTACCTCTTAGTTTAATGAGATTTACCCCATTCAGTCCCCTCCCTACTCCTGTCTCCTTCCTGCTCCTTTTTTAAGGAAGTAGTGTTTTTAAAATCATTCTATCTGAGTCATAGAAAATTCTGAGTATCCGTCACTTCTAGCTAAGTACATTCTATCTAATAGAGTTAAAATTCTTGAGATTTATTAGAGTTTTTCCTCCCAAGTAGGGGTATAGCCAGTTTCATCTCACTGGATAGTAGTCTCATGGAGAAGTTATAAGTGTCCATCACTTCTGGTTAGGTATATTCTCTCTGTTAGAGTTACAATTCTTAAGAGTCAAGAGAATCTTTTTCTCCATGCTGGGATATAGCCAGTTTCAACATATTGGATAGCAGTTTTTTTTCCCCTTTTACCAGCTCCCCCTCCTTTTTTTTTTTTTTTTTTTTTTTTTTTTACCTTTTCATGTGTCTCTTGATCTTCCTGTTTGATGTCCAAATTTTCTATTTAGCTCTGGTCTTTTCATCAGGAATTTTTGGAATTCTTCCATTTCATTAAATGTCCATCTTATTCCCTGGAAGAGAAGGCTCAGCTTTGGGGGATAGTGGATTCTTGGCTGCATTCCAAGCTCCTTTGCTCTTCTAAATATTGCATTCCAGACCCTTCGATCCCTTGATGTTGATGCAGCCAGGCCCTGCATATTCGTTACTGTGGCTCCTTTCTGGCTGCTTGCAGGATTTTCTCTTTTATCTGATAGTTCTGGAATTTGGCCACAACATTTCTTGGTGTTTTCATTTTAGGATCTTTTTCTGGAGGTGATCGATGTATTCTTTCCATAACTACTTTGCCCTCTGGTTCCATGGTATCAGAGCAATTTTCCATCACTAGATCCTGTAATAGAAAGTCCAGGCTTTTTTTTTTTTTCTCTTCAATGTTTTCAGGAAGTCCAATAATTCTCAGATTGCCCCTCCTCGACCTATTCTTGAGGTCAATGGTTTTGCTGATGAGGTATTTTACATTTTTTCCTATTTTTTTGATTTTTTTAAACAGACTCTTGCTCTCTCATGAAGTTATTAGTTTCCTCAGACTCCATTCTTTTTTTTTTTTAAGGAGGAGTTTTCTTCATTTACCTTTTGCAACTCCATTTCCAATTTGGTCAATTCTACTTTTGAAAGAGCTTTCCTTTTGATCAATTGAGATTTTGAGAGAATTATTTTCTTTTTTTTGCATTTCCCAATTGAGGATCTCAGAGAGAATCATTTTCATTTTGTATTTGTCCAATTGATATGAGAGATTTAGTCTCATTTTGTAGTTGACCAATTGTATTTTCCAATGATTTGTTTTCTTGTTGCAAGATGTTAATTATTTCTCCCAAATTTTCCAATTGATTTTTAAATTCCTTCTTTCTTTCTTTCTTTCTTTCTTTCTTTCTTTCTTTCTTTCTTTCTTTCTTTCTTTCTTTTAGGATTTTTCAAGGCAAATGGGCTCAAAGAGCTTGCCCTATGACACACAGATAGGTAATTATTAAGTGTCTGAGGTTAGATTTGAACTCAGGTCCTCCTGACTCTAGGGCTGGTGCTCTATCCACTGCACCACCTAGCTGCCCCTGACTCCTTCCTTATTTCTTCAAGGAAGTCTTTCTGTGCTGGAGACCAGATCATATTCTCCTCAGAGGTTCTAGGTTTCTCTGAGTTAGGGTCTTTTCCTGCCAGGAATTTTTCTATGGATCCACCTTTTTGCTGCCCTTTCTTCATTTTGCTAAGATCTTGAGTTGGGGATGGGCTTGTTGACAGAGGTTTGATGTTGGCATCCCTAGAGGCTTTAATCATTGAGTGCAATTTCTCCAGCTGGCCAGTAGGAAGTGCTGGTTGCTTTCTGTGGAGTGTCTGTGACCTTGATTGAGGCCTACTCTCTTAGCCTGGAGGGAGTGATTGAAGCTGTTGAATATTTTTGCCTTCAGTCAGTGGTGGGCTTTACCCTGAGGTGAGGTCATCCTCTCCCTATTGTCAGCTGGGCTGGTTCTTCTGCTCACACAGCTGTGCCTGAGGCAGAAGTAGTCTGTAATTGTTTGTTCTGAGAAGAGGCCTCAGTGGCAATGGAGGCATGGACTCAGAGTTCCTCAGACCAGAGGAGCCCAGGGATGGTGTCCGCAGCTCTCCTGCAATGGAACTCTCCCCCCCAGCCCTGTTGGCAAGCTCCAGAAGGTCAGTGCCAACACCAATGCCTCTACTCCCTAGTAGACACAAGTCCCTGTGGTCTAGCCCCTCTGCTGATCAAGCAGGTCCTGCACTGGGGCCCTCAGGCTCCCAGGGCTCCAATCCAGCCCCTAATCAGGATGATCTGTGGCTGATCTGCCCTCTGTGCCCACCCTTGCCTGTGGAAGACAAATCCTGAGGTAGATGTTCTTTCTCCTAGCTTTTTTTTCCGGGTTTTTGTGGATTGGATTTCTGTTAAGAGGTTTGTTTCTATATCATTGATGGGGGAAGATCAACTTTAGAACTGTGCCTGCCTTCTGTCTGCCATCTTGGCCAGAAGTCTGACCTTCAATTTAAAAAAAAAGTTGTCTTATGACTACATAATTTTGGCTATCTCTAATATTTTATTTTTTCCTCAAGGATATTATTTTTTTCTCAATACATTCAATTTCTTCATTTAAGGCAATGGGTTAAGTGACTTGCCAAAGGTCACATAGCTAGGCATTTAAATGTCTGAGGCCTGACTCCAGGGCCAGTACTCTATTCACTGTACTATAGAGCTGCCCCAACATATTCAATTTTGATCAAGGTATAGCATGAAAACAATGTAAAGATTATCAGATTGCATTCAGTGGGGGGAGTGGAGAAGGGAAGGAAAGGAGAGTGGAGTAAAAATTGTAAAATTACAAATATTAAAAAAATGATAGGTAGAAACTGCTATTGTATATAAATGGAAAACAAATGAAATATTTATATAATATTCTTTTCATACTGAATTGATGTAAAATGATTTTGAAGGATGAGTGAGAAGTTATTAGGTGAAGAGAAAAAAGATTAGATGACCTTGTCTGAAATGTGAAATTTGAAGGGGAATGGGCAGGGGAGTAATTTGAGAGAAGATTGGAAAAAAAATGTAATACAAGATTTTGCAGGATCTTGAATGCTAGGCATAGAACTTTGAATTTTACTTAGTAGGCAAGAGGGAATCAGTGACTAACGATTTTTTAAAATTTTGTTTATTTTTTCCAATTACATGAAAAGGTAATTTTCTACATTCATTCTTTTTATAAGCTTTTTAGTTTCACATTTTTCTACCACCCTCCCTTCCCTCCTTCCTCTTCATGACAGCAAACAATCTTATATAAGTTGTATATGTACAATTGTGTTTAACATATTTCCAGATTTTAATATGTTGTGAAAGCAAAATTAGGACTAAGGTGAAAAGTACATGAAAAAGAAAGAAAATAAAAGAAATTAAAAAGTGAACATAGCATGCCCCTATTAAATAAAATTTTTAAAAAAGATGTCTCCAGGACATCCAGTTCTGTACATCAAATAGGCAATTGGAGATGTTGAAATTAAAGGCCACCAGAAAGATCAGGGCTGGATAAATAGTTCTGTGTAAATCATCAGCATAGAGATGATAATTGAGTCCAAGGGAACTGATGATATCATTAAGTGATATAGCATAGAGGGGGAAAAAAGGTGTAACTACAGAGCCTAGATGAATTCTGCAAAAGAGACCAAGAAGGAAGGAGCAGGAAAAGAAAGTAATATCTTAATCTAGGTAGAATGTTAAGAAAAGGTGAGTGATCCACAGGCTTTGAATGTGGGAGACTGGATAAATGGTTATGAAATGATAAAGTGAAATGGAGGGACAAGTAGAAGAGGAAAAATAATGAACCTGATTTTATGACATGTTTGATTTTGACTTTAGCAAATAATTGCTTGGAAGGAGAGAACAGTGAGTGAGTGAGGGACAATTAAATAGTATATTTTACCTGGAATACAGAGATTGAGAGAAGTAGAGGCAGTGATAAGACCACTTTTTTCTGAGAGTTTGATATTTAAGAGGAGGAAAGATGATATCTTGAGGAGTAAGCAGGGGTATAGGAAAGGCATTTTGATGTTTGCTTTTGATTCAGAGAGAAGAGAGACTTTGGGCAAGAACAAGTAGTAGTAATAACAGCAGCAATGACACCAGTAGCAAAAATGATTATAGTAACACTATATATATGTATATGTATATATATATATATATATATATATGTATATATATATATATATATATATATATATATCGAGGCAAGAAGAAATATGACTCACTGACAGTTCAGATGTTTAGCATTTTAAGCAATAAAGTATTTTAAATTAATATATATTTTTTAAAAGCATAATGCTATTGTATACTTAATGGCTCATGGTATAATATAAATATAACTTTTATATGCACTGGGAAACCTGCTTTATTGTGATATTCTCTTTATTGAAGTAAATCTAGATTAGAATCTGCAATATCTCTGAGCTATGTATGTAGCCATATACATGGACACATACATTCATACAAATATAGTATATATGTGTTTATACATATATTTTAAAATACTCTAATGTCTGGAAAGTGCTTTGCATGTATTCTCTCATTTGAGTCTCACAAAAGGTTTTGAGATAGGGATTATAGGTACTGTGATTCCCATTTTGTTGTTGTTGTTGTTGTTGTTGTTGTCAGACCTATATAGGAAATTCCCAGTATGGAAATTCTTGTATTGATAATACATCTACAATTTATCTGCAGCTTAGAATCTTGCAAACTAGGGCACTAGGGCACTGAGTGGCTAATTGACTTGGCCTTGGGCATATTGGTGTATAAGAGAGGTAGCGAGTGAATCTAGATCTTCCAGTTTCTTAAGATTTGGATTCTATATGTTATCCATTACTAACTCCTCATTCTCATTTTACAGCTAAGAAAACCAAGAGATTCTGAGAATTTAAGTAATTTTTCCAAAGTTGCATAAATAGTGTATATTAGAGGTAGATTTGACCCCAAATCTTCTTAATTCCAAATCAGCATTTTAATTGACTGTTATGCTGTAGAGGAGATTGAAAGCCAGTTATTTTGTGGCTGATGTTTTTTTTTGGTTTTGCAAGGCAGTGGGGTTAAGTGACTTGCCCAAGGTCATGTAGCTAGGTAATTATTAAGTGTCTGAGGCTGGATTTGAACTCAGGCCTCCTGACTCCAGCATCAGTGCTCTATCCACTGTGCCACTTAGTTGCCCCTGAAAGTCAGTTATTTTGTACAAATAAAGCTTGCATTTTGAATTCAAGAAATATACTCTTCTTTTCAAAGGAAGTTAATACAACATGAAAACTGCTCAAATCAAATAAAACAGGACAATCATGCTAGAAAAGATAGCTTTTGCATCATTTTGGAGTTGGTCCAAAACAAGGGAGAGTCTCATGAATTAAATGCTATAAAATTCAACATTATGAATATTCAGCTCACCAGTTTCTGATCAAGATGTACATTTGAAATATCCTTAAATCTTAAAATATTGGAAACTTGATATTGTATGGTATTTTAGGATAAAATTAAATCCAGTTGATTCCATGTATTTGGAAGCCCTGGACTTTCTTTTTTTTTTTTAACCTCAAACATTGCAAACTTTCTCCATGCTAATTGAATACCTCAATAATATATAGATATGGCTCTTAAGTAACAATTATGAGCAAATATGTTAACCAGCTTGGAGAAACCCTAGTGGACCTCTTAATTTTTCATTTAAATAGCCATTATCATTTCTCTCCAAATGATGCAACTGCCATCAATGTCTTGATGCTTTCTCTTGCTGATGCAGTCAATTCTTCATCCTCAGCATTTATTTTGTTAATTAACTACTCCATTGCTTCATAACCTTTATTAGCTTAAGATGGTATTGTACTTTCCATTAGTCCATTTAGATAACTGCTAAGGTTCATTCCTTTCACAGCGATTTTGACTTTTTGAGTCAAATTGTCTTTCCTAGTTTTTGAGGATGTGGTTTGTATGTCTCTCATTTACCAAGATCTTATTTGTAAATGAAATATTACTTAATTTAAAGCTACATTGTTTTTTCTATGTGATCAACTACAAAATGTTCCTGCAAATTTGTTTTGGTTCTTTTTGCATTGATAAGCTATTTAACAATAAAAGGCATTCTCCACTCTGAGAAGCCTATGACTATGCAATTTTCCAGTGAGATCTATATGTTAGTTTCATACATCAACCCCAATCACACTTGGATTCATAGGATTTGGATATTTATGCATAGTAGCTGTTGTTACTCTCCCATGGGTGTTTGAAAATATGCTCTGATGTCCACAATTTAGGGAAAAAGAGGCAACAGAATGCATGGGTTCTGGAAAACTAGAAAACAGATTGAAAAAGACAAAGGATCAGTGAAACAATGCAAGGGTTAACTTTGGCAAGAAGTGTTATTTATTCTCTGAGATTGTAGAGAAGGAAAGAATGGATGAACACACAAATTTTGAGTTCACATGTAGAGGACATTGAAAGCATGTGGCAGAAATGATTTCAGCTGTTTTGTGTCTCATTTTTTTCTTTTTCTTTTTCTTTTTTTTAGGTTTTTTTGCAAGGCAATGGGGTTAAGTAGCTTGCCCAAGACCACACGGCTAGGTAATTATTAACTGTCTAGGTCAAATTTGAACTCAGGTATTCCTGATTCCAAGACGGGGCTCTATCCAATGCACTACCTAGCCACCCCTGTCTCATTTTTTTCAAGTGGATGATTTTCCATAATCATTTCAATTCAGTCCTTTCCCTATCGTTATTTGTTCACAGTTGTAGTTTGTTGTTTTTTAAATTAAAAACTTCAACATTTCAAAAATTGACTTTTATGTATTTATAAAAGTGGAATTTTGTTCTGCCAACCCCACAAGGTGTTTATGAAATCAGTATTTAAAGCTCTATATAAATTAGAGGTGAATGTATTATAATACATTTACAGAATGTGTAATACCAGTGTTTTAATTAGTTGAATTAAGTTTCTCTCAAAATTTTCACTTAAGGTGTGAGAAGTTATTTAGCTATCTGTAAAATTAACATGGACTTCAACTTATTTGTTAACCCATCCTGCATTTTCATTAAAAGAAATTTTACTTTCAGATTCTATTCATATAGAGAGAAATTTATATTTTTTCTGAGAACAAATTATACTGATTATGAAATTATTGATTACTTAGAAACTGAAGGCTATTTCTTATCCAATGAATGTTCAGGGCTCATAGAACCGGAAAAGTAAGTTGAAAAGAGACCATGAAATCATCTGATTTCTATTTCATTATTTCTGTGGATCCATAATTTCATCAATGCCCCCAATTAGTACACAAATCATAACCTATCTCTACCTTCTCATCTTTTATGATTCTTCTCCATATCTTTCCACAAATTCTCCAAAGAGGATCAATATATTGGAAACTTTCATCTAGATCTCTTCATATTTTGTGAATACCACTGAAGCACATTATCCCTAAGAGGGATGGATAGCATCTGATGTACTCTTCTGTTAAATTAGAAATATTAAAATGATTTAAGCCAGTAATTTTCAAACTCTAGGGTCAGGAACTCCATGAAAGTATCAGTGATCTACATGTTTATTATAGATGTTATTGGGCATGTGCACTGGAGAAAGGGCAGTTGTTTTGGGGAAAGATCTAGCATGATCAGAGCAGTTACAAGATTTAAAATCAACTGCAATGATACAGTTCAAATGCTCTAACCTATGATCTTTCTATTTCTAATCCAATAAATATTTATTATTTACTATGTGGCAAACCTTGAACTAAAAGCGAGGAATGCCTTTAACAAAAACAAGAGTATTTGCCTTCAAAGATATTACAATCTTATGGGGGAGACAATTCACAAAAGGAGGTAGGAAAGCAGAGCAAGGGAGATAACAGGTGCTAAACATGGTTCTGTGGAGCTGTGAATCTATACCTTTCTTTCAGGCATATGTATTTAAGTAAATGAATCACTTTGTTTTTTGGGGCAGGGTGGTATGTGGTAATAAGGGAGGACCAGTATCTCTAGGTGAGGGCTGCTGAGCCTTTTCCGAGCTGCTTTTCCATCTTTGGTGTCCACCTGCTCTCCAACTCTCACCTCTGGCTCCTGGAAGCTACAACATGCACAAGTGGCTTCTTGGAAGATGGGCTGAACCAGGAGGGTACCCCTATAGCCTCCAACTTGCCTGTGAATTAGGGGAAGGTGAATACTCCCCCCTCCCTCCACCTTCCATCAGCAGTTGTGCTTGGTTTGCCTGGCTCCTGGTTCCCCCCTCTCATTGCGCCTCTCCTTTGCATCTGCTTTTTATAGCTGTCTTCCCTTATCAGGAAAGAGGTTGGGAGGACCAGATTCCATAAGTGGGTTTTTTTGCTAAATCTCAGAAGGCAAAATTCAACAATATGGACCAGGAGTTGGGAGAGTTGCATACTAGCTCTTGCTCTTACAGGAACTCTGGGTCTCTATTTCTTCCTTTCTAAAATGAGTGGACTGAGCAGAGTCCGCTCCTTTGGTGTTCACCTGCCATCACTTGTGGCTCCAAGAAGCTGCAGAATGCATAGTGGCCACACTGCAGTCAAACTTTCTCTGGAGATAGGCTAAACTAGATTGTGGTTAATGTACAGGCCTCAAACTCATCAAATCCCCTAACCTAATTAAGGGAATGTCTATCCCAAATAAATAAAGACTTCTCCCAATTGAATTGGTAGATGAGAACAATTTACTCCAACAGCTATGAAGGCAGCTGAAGTAGGTCCTCTGGGGTTCTTAGAGATTGGTTAGACATCAAACCAAGACCCTCCAGTGCATCTCAGGCCATCACCCTTATCTTGATTTTTGTCCTGTCACTGGACTTTGATGACTGGAAGAGAGAGTGAGGCTGAAGATGTTTGTACAACTCCAACTCACTTAAATCTGATTCACAGGCAAGTGAAGACATCAACCTGTGATGCCATTGGTACCTGAAACAAAATATTGCCTGGGATTGATGTCACCAATTTAAGAATGAGAGATCTTGAAGGTGAAAGAATTCACATCTAGCTCTGGAATTTTAAAACCGTTCAGGATTTATTATATAAGCCTGAAAAGTTTATAGATTTTAAAAGCTTTTCCCCTCCTAGAGGAACTGAAAGCATTTGAGGACAGGACAGGAGTGAATAACAAAGGTTAGGTGAGGTATTAGGGAGAGAGAAGAAAGTAAAAAAGGAAAATAGCCAGGAGACGTAGTTAAGAAGGAAAGGATAGATAGCCGTAAGGGCTGGCTTAGTCCAGTCATATGGCATAGAGACACATGGTTCTCCAGGAGTACATAGCCTAATTTAGAGAGAGAGAGAGAGAGAGAGAGAGAGAGAGAGAGAGAGAGAGAGAGAGAAAGAGAGCCATTCTTGCAAAGAGAAGAGAAAATGGAAGGGTGTTGCTCTTAAATGCACTTCTGTAATGGGTTGGACTAGGGTGGCGCTTGGGGAGTGGTCCAACACCTGGCTCCAGGTATTCTCCAATAGGTAAGCTACCTGCTGGTCTTTCCTGTCCCAAGGTGCATGACCTGTAAGTCCAACACATCATTTCCTGTGGAAGATGACTGTCATGCCAGTATAAGCTTGACCCATCAATGGCCAAGGTCAGGTAGACAGGAAATGGGAAGCCGGAGGAAGGGAAACAACTAAGGCTGCTCCCAACTTAATGAATTCACATTTAACAATGGAGTCACTTTGAACAACAGGGAGTTCCCCAGATAAGCACAGACAATATTCTTTGTTCCACAAAATTTGTTTAACTCCCTGCATCAAAAGGATAAGCCAATACCTCACTGAGAACATCTTTCATATGGCTTTTCATAGGTGGTGGTGTTATGGTTTACCCTAGATACAAAAATTGCTAGTTTACAGCTCTGTTTCACTGTCATGATAGATATCATTTGGCTCAGTGAGATTTATTTTTGTCTTACTAAATTGGAAGTCAGATGGATTTTCCTTCCAGTTTGACCTGAGCTGCTTTTGTTGTTTGAGCTTTTTTGATATTGCCTTTTCTGGCTTGTTGGCGTCTGTTTATTCATGGGATGTAATTCACATTTATCATATGGGACAGAGAAAAATAAGTCCTTTTAAAAAGTTTGAAAATGGGAAGCCCCCCACCCCATGTAGTATATTATTTTTTATTTTTTATGGTAGAGTATTTGTTGATTTGAAGAATCTCTCATTGAAATACAAATCTTGACATTTGCTTCATTTGTTTGTGATATTGTTTAAAGATGACAGGCAAAAGTGAATTCTGCTTTTTTGGTTCTATTTGTTTTGGGTTTATAATATGTTAGGGAATTGTTCACTTTCCAGAGTAATTTTTCTGAAATCTTGGATAGCAGATGCCTACTATTGGATCTTAATAAAAAAGCATCACTCTCATCTTATTTCGAGGCACTTTAGAAAATAAAATAAAATATAGATGACAAGTCTTTTTTTTCTTTTTTCCATTTATTTATTTATTCTTATTTTGTACAAATAATGTTTTTTATACATTACTAAAATATTCTTGTTTAAGAGTAAACATAATACCCCCTCCCCCCAAAAATAGACCTGCATGAGTGATAAAGTAAAGGGGAGAAAAAAATTAAAATTAAGATTAAAATAATAATAATAATGATCATCATAATAATAATAGTAGTAGGTATGGCCAGGTGGCACAGTGGACGGAGCACTGGCCCCAGAGCCAGAAGCACCCGAGCCCAAATCCTGCCCCATATACCCAACAATCATCCAGCTGTGTGACCCCCATGCAAGCCACTGCCCCACTGCCCTGCAAAAACCAAAAAAAAAAAGACCCAAAATAAAATAAAATAGTAATAATAATAATAGGGGTGGCTGGGTGGCAGACAGAGCACTGGCCCTTGAGCCAGGAGCACCTGGGTCCAAATCCGGCCTCAGGTATCCAACAATCACCCCGCTGTGAGGCCCCAGGCAGGCCACCCAGCCCCATTTGCCCTGCAACTCCCCCCCCCAATAATAATAATAAAAAAAATGTGCTTCAGTCTGTGTTCCAACACCACCAGCTCTGTTGTGGGTGGATCACATTCTTTATGATAAGTCCATGACAAAAGTTACTTCCATATTTATCCACCATTTCCATTGCTGATCGCAACTCCCTCCATTCATACTTCTCTACTACCATGTACTATATTTTCTCTCTCCTTTCACTCTGTCTCTGCTGTAGGGTAGCTGAGTGGTGCAGCAGACAGAACCCCAGCCCTGGGGCCATGAGGCCCTGAGCCCACATACCACCCCTTAGGCTCAGCACCCACCTGGCCCTATAGTCCTGGACAGGCCATCTAAACCTAGTCCCTTGCAAGAAGTAAAAATGAAAATGTGTTATATCTGACCACTATCCCCCCCATGGTCCATCTTCTCCTCCATCACTCACATCTCCCTCCTTCCCCCATCCCCCTTCTCTTTTTCTTAGTCCAGATGTCTATACCCCATTGAGTATATATGCTGTTTCCTCTCCTAGCCATTCCATATCATTGCAATAGCTCATTGTAATAAAGAAAAATCTTATTATATGAAATATCTTAGCCTACACTTCCTCTCCTTTTTCTTTCTCCCATTACATTTCCCTTTTATCTATTGACTCCATTTTATACCACATTATATCTTCAAATTCAGCTTTTTCCTGTGCTTCATCTATAAAAGCTCCTTCTACCTGCTCTATTAAATGAGAAGGTTCATATGAGTATTATCAGTATCATTTTTCTATACAGGAATACATGTAGTTCATCATCATTAAGTCCCTCATATTTTCCCCCTCTCCTCCAATCTCCATACTTCACCTAAGTCCTGTATCTGAAGATCAAACCTTCTGTTCAGCTCTGGCCATTCCAACAGGAACATTTGAAATTCCCCTGGTTCATTGAAAGTCCATCTTTTTCCCTGGAAGAGGGCATTCAGTTTTGCTGGGTAGTTGATTCTTGGTTGCATTCTAAGATCTTTTTCCTTCCAGAATATTATATTCCAAGCCCTATGAACTTTTTAATGTAGTTGCTACTAAGTCCTGTGAGATCCTGATTGCAGCTCTACGATATTTGAATTGTGTCCTTCTGGCTGCTTGTAATATTTTCTCTTTGACTTGGGAGTTCTGGAACTTGGCTATACTATTCCTGGGGGTTGTTTTTTTTGGATCTCTTTCTTGGGGAGATCGATGGATTCTCTCCATTTCTATTTTGCCCTCTGCTTCTAGTATATCAGGGCAATTTTCCTGTAGTAATTCTTTGAAAATGATGTCAAGGCTCTTTTCCTGATCATGACTTTTTAGGTATTCCAATAATTTTTAAATTATCTTTCCTAAGTCTCTTTTCCATATCAGTTGTTTTTTTCAATGAGATGTTTCACATTTTCTTCTAATTTTTCATTCTTTTGGTTTTGAAGTAGTGTCATGCTTTCTCATAAAATCAGCAACCTCCCTCAGTTCCATTCTTTGTCTGAAGCATTTGTTTTCCTCAGAGAACTTTCTTATCTCTTTTTCCATCTGACTAATTCTACTTTTTAAAGCATTCTTCTCAGTAACTTTTTGAACTGTTTTATCCATTTGACCTATGCTGGTTTTTAAAATGGTATTTTCTTCAGCATTTTTTGGATCTCCTTGACTAAGCTGCTGACTTCATTTTCATGTTTTTCCTGCATATCTCTCATTTCTTTTCCCAATTTTTCTTCTATCTCCCTCACTTGATTTTCCAAGTCTTTTTTGAGCTCTGTCATAGCCTGATCCCAATTTCTGTTTTTTCTTGGAGTGTTTAGATGTAGGAGCTTGTACTTCCTCATCTTCAGATTGAGTGTTTTGATCCTTCTTGGGATCATAGGCAAAGTATTTCTCAATGATGCTCCTTTTTTTTCTCTGCTTACTCATTTCTCCAGCCTGTGCCTGGTTTTGGGGTGCTTCCTTTGAGTATTAGTGGGACACCCCCACCCCCAAGGATCTCCCTGTGTGAGGCTCTGTCTTCCCTCCTGGTCTACAGATGATCACAAGTGCACCCCTCTGCCCCAGGGCTGAGGTGAGGGGGTCCCTGCTGTTCTATGGGGGGCCTAGACTGCGATCAGGATCTGATCAGAACCAGGGACAGAGGACAGAGCTCAGCAGTCTTTCTCCACTCCCATCCAGGCTCAGCACTCATTCCCTGGGGGCTCCTGCTTACTGGCTTCTGCTTCTGGTTCCTGGATCTGGGATGCTGTGGCCACACTGCTCACTGTGTGCCCTGAGGGCTGGGCTTCACATGCTCGCTCTGGCAGAGGTCCCCTGCTGATCCCCCAAGTTGTGCCTGGTGCTCCCCAGGGTATAGGTCAGTAAACTGCCCTCGCTGCTGTGGGCTGGGCAGCTCCCAGTGCCCTTGGGGCTGCCTCTGGGAGGCTGAAGTTCCTTCACTCTGGCGGGCCACCCCTCCAACCCTGTGAAGCAGAGCCTTTCCACTCTTTGCCAGGTTACCTTGGGCTGGAGAACTGCCTCACTGGATCCCTCTGTGGGTTCTGTCTCTCAAAAATTTAGAGTCCTTATTTTATAAGTTTTGTGAGAAAGCACCTAAGAGATGATTCTCTCTTGTTGCCATCTTGGCTCCGCCCCAGATGACAAGTCTTAATCTCAGTTAATAATTCTAAAATGTAAAATTATAGATACTATAGTGCTAGTCTACAAATTATATAGTTCATCTAAAAACCCTACTCAGAAGAACTAGAGATTCTGACACTCAGTTTTTTATTCTTCTAATTTCAAAATTAGATCAAAGATCAAAAACCCTGTTTAGAACATCAGTGTTATGCATATTTATGTTGAAACGTGTTCCCCTTCATCAGATGATTTACATTCCTCAAGGAAAAAAACCTGTATTATAAAGAACTAGGATATAAATATTCATAAATTCTTCCTTGTTTATACCTTCTTTGACAGTGAGCAGAGCTACTTTTTTAACTTTACAGGTAAATTTGAAAGCTTCAGTTTTCAGCATCTGAACTGTTAAGATGACAGTGGGAAAATATATAGATTAGTTTTCACTGTGTGAATAGCTTTGGAACAAGGACATTGTGAAGGCAAGAATAAAACATGTGACCTGTCCTCTGGGACATTGCTAAAGCAGTATTATCGTTCACTGTACTTTAATTGTAAAACTTGCATTTCAGGTCAAATTCAAGTCAATAAATATTTATAAAGCTTCCTCCATATACAAGGTACTCTCCTAGGTGCTAGGGTTACAAGAGAAAAATTAAATAGTCTCTGCCCTTAAGGAACGTACACTCAAGTAGGTATTATAACATGCACACAAGTAAGTAAATCCCAATATATTCAGTATAATGGAAAGTAATTTCAAGAGAGAGAGAGGACTAATAAATTGGGAGAAGGGGAATCAGATATCTTTATATAAGATGGTTTTAGGGAAGGGCTTTTTTGGTAGTCAAGAAAAACTAGCACTTTCAGTTTGAGGGCCTGCCAAGTCCTTTTCAGGACTGCTTATCTACCTTTGCTCATCTGTGTCTTCCAGAAGCTGCAGCTTGTGCAGAAGCCATACCCCAGAGAAACTGTCTTGGCATACAGGCTAAATCAGATTGAGGGTAAGTGACCAGTCTCAACTTGGTGGGTCACTTAGAGGATGTTTATCCTAAGCATGTTAAGACTTCCTGTGTGGTGATAGCCAGATGAGAATAATTTGAAGCAGATGCTGTGGAGCTCTTAGAGCTTGATTAGATATTGAAGGTGCCAAGATGCCACTGCATCCCAGACCATCACCAATTGTCCTGACTTTTGTCCTGCTACTGGACTTTGATGACTCTGGAAGAGAGAGTGAAGATGATGACTTTGTGCAACTCTCCCTCTCTTAAATCAATTCACCCATATGTCAAAACATCACCCTGTTATGTCATCAATCCTCTTTGAAAACAATATGGAGAAGATAGCAAGAGAAAAAGCATTTGTTAACCATTCATTGAACTAAGTTCTTTATAAATATTGTCTCATTATAGAAAATTTTCTGTTTATATAGAGATGAATCTATGTATCCAACCTACTAAGGTGTACATCTACATGCATACACATGTATATATGTATTCACATGTATATTGTGGGACATGACCACCAAAAATATAATATTATATGTTACATATGTATGTATATACATATTTGTATACAAATTTGCTCAAACTAAACATAGAAAATTATATATGCATATATGGCAAATTATGGCTTATTTCATAAATCATATGTACACATATAATTTGCTATAAATGCATTTATCTATTTGATTTGATACATTGTTTGATAATTAAATACTGTTTTATAGTTCTATAAAGACATAGTATATATAGAACTTTTAATACTTTTTATAGAATTACATGTATATATTAATATATTATTTGATTATAATTTACTATGATTATGCACATCTACATTATATGGGTATTATACTTTTTGATTACTTTGTTTCAAGCTAAGATTCCCTTTAGCAGACTGATAAAAGTAAACATACTGATGGGACCTGTGAACAAGATTTTGAGCATGTAAAGATTCACAGGTTATCTTAATTCTCCACATTAAACATACCAAGGGCTTAATTTCTAACTGGTAAGGCAAAGTGACTTGATCTGAAGCCTAGTATTCTCTAAATAAAATTTATCTTTTATCACAATATAGTTATTTTTTTAGGTTTTTTTTTTTTTTTTGCAAGGCAAATGGGGTTAAGTGGCTTGCCCAAGGCCAGACAGCTAGGTAATTATTAAGTGTCTGAGATCAGATTTGAACCCAGGTACTCCTGACTCCAAGGCCGGTGCTTTATCCACTACGCCACCTAGCCACCCCCACAATATAGTTATGAGAAATTATTATTGATTTCATTCTCTCTCTCTCTCTCTCTCTCTCTCTCTCTCTCTCTCTCTCTCTCTCTCCCCATTATCTAGCTATCTGTATATTCTCTCAACATCTGAGAAGCTCTGGGCCCCTACCCTGAACGACCCTTGGTTTTTTTTTTTAATATTTCAGCTTTTCTACAGTTGTTTCTCTTTATTATTTTCTAGCTCATAGTCAATTTTTGTAAAGGTGCCATTCACATCTGAGCTATAGGTATGTTCCTTTCAATTTCCATTTAGTAATATCCAAAAACTAGTCTTTTTTTGACTCATAATTAATGTAAATACTAATTATTATATTATGACTCTAGTCCTACTAAGGTGTTCAAGACTGATAATCCTTAAAATAAATACCCCAGACTCTGTTATTCAAATTTTTCTATATGTATTATGTTTTTAAACTCATATTTTGTAACATTTTCTGTACTATGTCAGCAAAGTTTTAATGTATGGTGGTCCAGCAAATAATCTTGGAGTTAACCAATAGCAGTTTCTAATCAATCCCCCTCCAATCCTACCTCCAAGATTAATTCCTGACACTCTCGCTGAAACCAGTAGTTTCTAACTGCCTTTGTTCCCTTGTAGAGATAGCTCCAAGGACATTTTTTCAACCTCCCTCCCTGAAGTTTAGCTATTCTTTTGAACCTCACCATGTTTCAAGCTTGGGATCTGGTTGACAGTCTGTCTGTTGGCTGGATTTGTATATAATTGCTTAGGACCAGAGCTGTGATTTCCTTTGTACAGGAAGCTATTGAGAAAACTCCCTCCAAAAATGTGTATCAGCCCTAGCTGTGTTAGTTGTTCATTCAAGCTTTCCTGCTCCTGTTCATTTTCTTACTGATTGCCCTACTTCCTGACCTGCGGGGCTCTCCTTGAAGGCTTTAGTGCTCTCAGCCCCAGGGCCCTGCAGTTGTGATTAGTTTCCCCCACTGGACTATTTTTCTGCAGGTTGTAGCTATGCTTCATTTAATTCTCTACTTCAAGGTTATTTTCTCCCCAACCTCCTTGTCTTTAGTGCCCCTTTTTCCTCCATTTATGGAATCACGACCTATTTAATTCTGCCATTGTTTCTTGAGCAGGTAGTCATTCCATTCTCCTAAAACCCCAGCATCAGCCTCCCAATTTCCAGATCAACTTTTCCATCCCTTCCACCACAACTATGTGTATTATGACCATGTAAATTCTTTGAGGGGTGTTGTTGTTGTCCTTCAATTGTTTTAGTCACATCCACCTCTTCATATTCTTTTGTGGGACTTTATTTTTTTTTGGCAAAAATGCTATTTACCATTTCCTTCTTCAGCTCATTTTACACGTAAGAAAACTGAGGCAAACAGCATTAAATGACTTGCCTAGGGTCACATAGTTAGTAACTGTCTGAGTTCAGATTTGAACTCAAGAAGTTGTCTTCCTGACTTCAGGTTCTCTCCACAGAGTTCTATTCACTATGCCACCTAGTTCTCCATTCCATGAGGGTAAGGACTATCTTTGCTTTTAAATACACATCAACAGCACTTTAAACAGTTCATCACACTCAATAAATGCTTAATACATATTTTTTAATTGAGTCACTGTTAGAAAGTGGCCTAGAGCACTTAGGAGGTTAAGGGACTTGTAATCACCCAACTAATAATGTATCAGAAGTAGTACTTGAACTTCCATTATCTTGACAAAGGACTGGTTTTTCTTTTCTCTAGACCTAGTTTTATTTTCATACTTATAAAAATGTGCATGCATATTTACTTATAAATGTATATGTATGCACACCTATGCACATGCATATTTGAGAGTAATCTACATAGACTGTTAATACAATCAAAGGTTAAGATAAAAAAATCATTTTTAACTTTTGAATTGTACAGAAAATGATGATAGACAGAATTTGCCCCATGAGCAATATGATAGAATAAGATCACTAAGGGGGGAAAACATTATGATAATTATGATAGTGATAGTAATAACTAACATTTACATAATGCTGAAGGGTTTGTGAAATACTTTATATATGTTAATTCATTTGAACCTTATAATAGCCCTGTGACCTAGGTGCTACAATTATCCTCATTTCACAGAGTTAATTGAGAGTTTGAGTTACCCAAGGTCCAAAGGCTAGTAAGTGTCAGAGGCTGGATTCAAACTGAGGTCTTTCTGACATTAAATCTAGACATCTAGTCATCTAGAAGAGAACTCACAAGGAAGACCAAGCTTTGGGAGATGCCCACACTTGACAGGCAGGGGGAAGCTGCTGCTGTTGCTATTCATGTGTGTATATGGATATATACACATGTCTATGAACATATACACACTTCTATATATCCATCTATCTATGAAGCAAGTCTTAAAAGGAACAATAAAAATAGTAGGAGAAGAATCAAGAAAAAGCATTGTCAGTGAATAGATAGAATAGATAAGAATAGACAATGAATAGGAGAAAAAATATGCTGGAATGTTAAAAGCTCCAGGGGAGAAAGGGTTAAATGAAATTAAAATTAAACCAAAGCCATTGGATTTAAGAGATCATTGGCAACCTTGAAGAAAGCTGTAACCAGATTGCAAAGGATTTTTCTTTTTTTTGGTAAGTGACTTGCCCAAGGTCACATTAGCTAGGTAATTTTTAAGTGTCTGAGGTCGGATTTGAACTCAGGTCCTCCTGACTCCAGGGTCAGTGCTCTATCCACTGCACCACCTAGCTGCCCCAAGATGGTAAAGGATTTTGAAGTGAGTGGGAGCTAAAGAAATGGAAATTTAAATAAACTTTGAGGTAATTAGCAGTTTATATGAAGAGTTTTTTTTAAAGGATTCATGAGAATTAGGCTTAGATGGAAGTAATGGATGAGGAGAGAAGAGGAAAGAGAATAGGAATGACTTAGAGGTCAAACTCTCAGAAAATATCAGAAGGGATGGGGTCAGGAGGATAAGAATAGAGGGATTATCATAGTTAAGTGGTAAAGTAAAGATATTAAAGCAAGAAAGAGCAAAACCTTTCTTACCATCTCCATTTTCTTCTCTCTTGTTTCAATATCTGATTCATCATGACTTTGTGTGTGGAAATAAGTGTGGAGCAGAGAAGAGCACAATGCCTTCTATTTTCTCAGTACGTAGAAGATGAGGTTCTCTGCTGAGTAGGAGTATGAGAGAGAAGCAAATCTTATTATAAAAGTTACCTCAAACATAGAACCAATGTAAAGACTAACAGAATGCCTTCTGTGGGGGGTGGGGGGGAGGGAAGCAAGAATGGGGGAAAAGTTGTAAAACTCAAAATAAATAAAATCTTTCTAAAAAAAGTTGCCTCAAACCCCCAAATGCTAATCTGAGCATGGTGAGGATGTAGAAGGGCAGTATTTAGAGACAACTTAACTGTTCTTAGACAGCAGTCTTTACATTTTTTGATGGTAAAAATTTTTTGATTGGTAAAAAAATGATGATGTACTTCAGTACACATATTTTGTATATACTACTGTATACATACATCATATGCATTATAAAATGTTAGAGGCAACACAACAAAGTGAATAGAGAGCTGGCCTCAGAGTCAGAAAGATAGGAATACAAGTCCTTTGGACATACCTAGGCTCTGTGCCTCTGAGGCAACAAAAACCTTTCAATGCTCTCAGGATCTCTCTAAGACTTGAAATTACAGAGAAGTTGCTCACCTGCACTGGTAGAGGGAGTTTTGTCTTCCCAGAGTTGCCTATACTAATGAAATCATAGATTTAGGCGCTATCCTTATATATTATAAAACATGCACAAAAATAGAAACAAAAGACAAGGTAAAGAAAAAATAGTTACTGTCATTTTTCAGTCATGTCCAACTCTGTGACCTTGTTGCTGGATGATTGGTGTCACCAAATTTAAGATTGAGAATTTGAATGGTGAAAGAATTCATGTACATCCCTGGAATTTAAAACTGCTCAGGATTTATTAAAGGAGCCTACAAAGTGTACAGATTAAAACCTTTTCTTCTCTGGGAGAAGCACTTGGGGACAGAAGTGAATAATACAAGACTAGGTGAGGTTTCTTTGGAAGACAGGGAAAGATAGAGAGAGAGAGAGAGGGAGAGGGAGAGGGGGGGGGGAGAGAGAGAGAGAGAGAGAGAGAGAGAGAGAGAGAGAGAGAGAGAGGAAGAGGGAGAGAGGGAGAGAGGGAGGGAGAGAGAGAGAGAGAGAGAGAGAGAGAGAGAGAGAGAGAGAGAGAGAGAGAACCCTCATGGAGATTAGAGTCTAGTAGATAGTATGATGCAAACATGCTATGTATGATTTGAAAGAGAAAAGGTCATTATTGACGTGGGATTCTGAGAAGACAACTGGAGCAATTGATATTTAAATTGAATATGAGACTAAATAGGAATTCAACAGGCAAAGAATGGAATTAAGGGCTTTAAGTTAGGGAAAAACATGAAAAAGGCTTTAAGGGAAGAGGGATGCATGATGCATTGGGAGGCAGAGAAAAGATCTTATTGGACTAGAGTGTAAACTCTGTGTGTGTGTGTGTGTGTGTGTGTGTGTGTGTGTTAGGGAGGAGATAAAATGAAATTAGACTGGAATGGTAGGTTGCCATATTAGAGTAGGCCTTGAATGCTAAAAAAAAAAAAGGAATAGGCTCTTCAGTCAGTAAACAATAAGGAACCACTGAAGATTTTTGAACAGAATAATGACATGACTCGATTTATTCATATGTACTTCAGCTCTCTCAAATGATTTGATTTCTGTATACACTTTCCAGTGTTGCAATTTGGATCCTTTCCATCGGCTCTTATCCTGTGTAACTTTTGTCTATCTACTCTCATAAATCCTACACAGGAAATTTTTCCAAGGTCTGGGGACTTTCCTTTATATTTCTTAAAATTGAGTGGAAACACAGATGCTATATTAGTTATCTCTTTTCTTTCTATGGTATGGGGCAATTTATTTTTCTATTCTGGTATATCTCTGATATATTTTTACTTAACTATATCTCTGATAATATCCTTCATGCATTTTCCCATTTTTGTTGATTTTTATGTGCATCTTTCTCATATTCCACAAGCTCCTTCCCATCTCCCTTTGAATGATCTGAAATTTTAATTCTTTGAAAAGAGTACTATTGTATGCCTTATAGTTAGATAGCATTATTTGAAAAATACAAATAATAAAAAGATGGGCCTTTGTTTCTGAGAGTAACTTGGTGGTTTTTTTTTAAAAGAACTTGATTAGAACCAGCAAAATAATTGTTACAACTATGTGACTGGAAAGAAAAACAAAATGAAGGCTATGCAATTATAATGATTGAGAAGTGTGATCCTGGAGAAGAGTTGAACAAAATGCCCATCCTCTCTTCTTTGCTGAGGTGGAGGATCATTGGTGTGGAATGTTATATATGACTATTGAGTCTCAGTTGGTTATTTCCCAAACTATTTTCTTTTCAAATTATTTTTATGGTGTCTAACTTTCTTAGAAGGAGTCTAAGAGTACTGCAGTACTATGTTGTGAATGAGGGATTCCTTCACCTCCAGACATCACCAGAAAGATAGTGCTTATTTTTTACTCAGGTAGATTTAAAGACACAGCTTGTTCTGACCACACCACAGGTGGAAAGAGGATGCTCCCTCCCAGGTTGTTGACCTCCATGGAAGTGGATGAAGGTAGGATGCTGCCTCTCCCAGAAGTGGAATCCTTGTGTCTCCTCCATGGGTGCTTCAATTTTAGACAATCTGGACATGTGTCAAATTCCCATTTTCTATTACTGGAAATAACATTAAAGAAAAGGCATTACCCTCTGTTTTGCTGCTGCATCCTAAGGACCATGGGGATCTTTCCTTATAATTTGTGGCTGTGTTGTCATCCTCATTAGAATGTAAATAATTTTTTTTAAAGATTTTATTTGAGTTTTACAATTTTTCTCCCAGTCTTACCTCCCCCCACCATGAAAAGCAATCTGTCAGTTTTAATTTTGTTTCCATGTTGTACATTGATCCAAATTGAGTGTGTTGAGAGAGAAATCATATTGTAGGGTTCTGGTTTTTAATCTACTCTGCTATTCACTTACATTTTAAGGGAGAGTTCATCCCATTCACATTCAAAGTTATGATAACTTATTCTTTATTGCCCTCCATGCTATCTTCCCTTTGTTTGTATTTTCCCCCCTTTCCCCTCCCTTTATCCTTATTCCCCAGTATTTTGTTTCTGAATACCACCCCTTCAGTGTGTTTGCCCTCCTATATCACTCCCTCCCTTTTCTTTCCCTTTTACCTTTTCCCTTCCCTTCTTTTTGTTAGTTCCCCTTTTCCCCTCCCCCTCCCTTTCTCTGTTCTCCACTCCCCTTTTCCCCTTTTAATACTTGAAAGGTTAGATGTTTTTTAAGTTAACTAAGTATGTGTAAGTTGACTTTAAGCCAAGTCTGATGAGAAGATGATTCAGGTGTTTCTCAACTCCTCCCTTCTTCCTCTCTATTACCATAGGTATTTTGTACCTCTTAATGTAATGGGATTTACCTCATTCAATCCCCTCCCTCCTCCTATCTCCTTCCTTTCCCCCCCCTTTATAAGGAGGTAGTGTTTTTTAGATCATTCTATCTAAGTCATAGAAAATTCTGAGTATCCCTCACTTCTAAGTACATTCTATCTAAGAGTTAAAATTAGGGTCTTTCTCCCAAATGGGGTTAAAGCCAGTTACATCCCATTGGATAGCAGTCTTATGGATAGGTAATGAATGTCCATCACTTCTGTCTAGGTATATTCTCTCTGTTACAGTTACAATTCTCAAGATTTATGAGAATTTTTTTCCCCATGCTGGGATATAACCGATTTCAACTTGTTGGATAGCCATTTTTTCCTTTACTTTCTTTTCCTTTACTTCTTTTACCGCCCCCCCCCTTTTTTACCTTTTCTTGTCTTTCTTTTTTTTTTAGTTTTTTTTTTTGCAAGGCAAATGGGGTTAAGTGGCTTGCCCAAGGCCACACAGCTAGGTAATTATTAGGTTTCTGAGACCGGATTTGAACCCAGGTACTCCTGACTCCAGGGCCGATGCTCTATCCACTGTGCCACCTAGCCACCCCTCATGTGTCTCTTGAACCTCCTGTTTGATGTCTATTTAGCTCTGGTCTTTTCATAAGGAATTTTTTGAATTCTTCCATTTCGTTAAATGTTCATCTTTTTTCCCTGGAAGAGAAGGCTCAGCTTTGTAGGATAGTGGATTATTGGCTGCATTCCAAGCTCCCTTGCTCTTCGAAATATCTTGTTCCAGGCCCTTCGATCCCTTAATGTTGAAGCAGCCAGGTCCTATGTAATCCTTACTGTGGCTTCTTGATATTGAAATCATTTCTTTCTGGCTGCTTGCAGGATTTTCTCTTTTATCTAATAGTTCTGAAATTTGGCCACAACATTCCTTGGTGTTTTCGTTTTAGGATCTTTTTCTGGAGGGGATCGATGTATTCTTTCCATAAGTACTTTGCCCTCTGATTTCATGATATCAGGGCATTTTCCATCACTAGATTCTGTAATATTAAGTCCAGGCTTTTTTTTCTCTTCAATGTTTTCAGGAAGTCCAATAATTTTCAGGTTGCCCCTTCTTGACCTATTCTTGAGGTCAGTGGTTTTGCTGATGAGGTATTTTACATTTTCTTCTATTTTTTCTATTTTTTGATTTTGTTTGACAGGCTCTTGCTCTCTCATGAAGTCATTAGTTTCTGTAGACTCCATTCTTTTTTTTAGGGAGGAGTTTTCTTTATTAACCTTTTGCAACTCCATTTCCAATTGGTCAATTCTACTTCTGAAAGAGCTTTCCATTTGACCAATTGAGGTTTTGAGAGAATTATTTTCTTTTTGCATTTGTCCAATTGAGGATCTGAGAGATTTTTTTCTCATTTTGTATTTGTCCAATTCTATTTTCTAAGGATTTGTTTTCTTGTTGCAAGGTATTAATCTTCTCTTGGGTTTCTTTTGCCAAATTTTCCAATTGACTTTTAAACTTCCTTAATTCTTCAAGGGAGTCTTTCTATACTGGAGACCAGATCAAATTCTCCTCAAAGGTTCTAGGTCTCTCTGAGTTAGGGTCGTTTCCTTCCAAGAATTTTTCTATGGATCCACCTTTGCACTGACCCTTCTTCATTTTGCTAAGACCTTGAGTTCCGGAGGGGCTGGTTCACAGGGGTTTGGTGTTGGGATCCTTAGAGGCTTTACTCACTGAGTGCAATTTCTCTGCCTGGCCAGTAGGAGGTTCTGGTTGCTTTCTCTGGTGTGTCTGTGACCTTCATTGAGGCCTTCTCCCTTAGCTTGAAGGGAGGGGTTGGAGCTATTGAATTCTTTTGCCTTCAATCAATAATGGGCTTTACCCTGGGGTGAGGTTATCCTTCTTCCTATTGTCATCTGGGCTGGTTCTTCTGCTCGCACACCTGTGCCTGAGGCCGGAGTAGTCTGCAATTGTGTGATTGGTAAATATTGGAGGCAAGATTCTCACCCAATTCTTTCCAACTCCAAATTCAGCACTATACTATGCTTGTGTTTAACCTAATGCTCTGTTGTTCATCTTCTGTCACTATTTCTGTTCTGTGTTCTGTGTTTTTAGCCACTGTCATATTGTTTTGATGATTACTGCTTCTAGAATAATCCATTTTTCTCCCTGGTGACCCTTGACCTTATACTCCTCCAGATGAATCTTCTTATTATTTTATAGGGTTCTATAAAATAACATCATTGTTTGGTACGGCACAAAATCTGTAAATTAATTTAGATGATATCATTATTTTTATTATTTTGGCATGACCCAACCTTGAACAATTTAAAGTTCTTCAATTATTTAAATGTCACCTTTTTTCTGTAAGGAGTGTTTTGTAGTGGTATTCATATAAGACCTAAGTATTGTTGGTTGATAAGTTAACTCCCACATCCTTGATTTATTTTTGCAGTTATTTTTAAGGGATTTTCTCCCATCTCCTCTTGCAGAGGTTTGTCAGTAATATGCAGAAATGTTGCTGATTTTTGTGAGTTACTTTTATATCCTGCTACTATTCTGGTTTATTTCAGTTAATTTTAAATTACATCTCTCTAGCATTCTCTAAATAAACCATCATCTACAAATAGTGATAATTTGGTGTTTTTTGTCTGTTTTTTTATTCTTTCAGACTGTTTTTCTTTGTCTTATTATTTTGGCTAGCATTTCTAGAACTATATCTGATAATAGTAATGACATTGGACATCTTTGTTTTACAAAGATGGAGAAAATCCTTTAAAAATATTGCAAAATATATCAAGTATACGGGAGTTAACTTATCAACCAAATATACTTAGGTCTTATACAAAATACTACAAAATACTCCTTACAGAAAAAAAGGAAGATTTAAATAACTGAAGAACTCTAACTTGTTAAAGATTGGTCCATGCCATTATAATTAAAATTGTGATCTCACTACATTCAATTGGTTGTTTCTGAGTAGGTAGGTGAGCTGAAATATTTTGGATGATTATGAATTTTATTTAGCAGACTTTGCTGTGTTTTCAGGGTTTGGTATAATCACTACAAAAACATCCACAAGCAAGAGTATTTAGAGAATTTTGCCCATCAACAGAGAATCCATCTTCTGTTTGGACCTTGCACTGGATCTTGTTCATAAGATGATGGTTAAAACTTTTTGTAAGCATATGGCTGTTTGTTTTATTCCTTGACTGATGTTAAACATCTGAGGACTGAACAACATTTTCTCTGTTGTCACAACTTTCAGGAAATATTGTGTAATATTGAATGCATGGAAGATACCTTGCTGAAAAATTACCTTTAAGATGGAATCCTATGCCTTTTTATACTTAACAAGTGATAAACACAGTTGCAGCTTTTATCTTTTGTATTTTTAAATAGTTTATAGACTATGGATATGATTTCCTGTAGAATATTATTTGTGAATGTCTGTCTTTTTCCATCCTGTATCTTTATGAAGGATCCTTTCAATGTGTATACAAATTATTTTTATAAAGATTTTGTAGATAAAGGAAAATAAGTATTTGGGTTGGTGTTACTGATTTTTTTGGTTGCCATTTTTATTAACAATAAGGTCTGGGGATTTTTTTTTTAATAAAACTGAATTTCTATTACATTCAGCTTGTTTTTATTTCAAGTAAATTTTAAATCTACTTCAACAATACCAACACTATTCAGCTGGGCAGTGTTCCCTTCTAAACTTCCTTCTGTGTATTTTTAAAATCATAGTGTGGCAGGGCATTTGTAGAGTGTCTGTAGGCAGAAATTGTAAGAAGTGAACAAGTGAACATTTGCCCTGAGCTGAGTGCAAACTGGTAAGGTTTAAGATTGGTCTTTTGGTGGAGTAAGACAGATGCCCAGTGATTTGAGAGATGTGACTGCAAAGGAAAGCCACCTTCTCACACTATAATCATATGGAACATGCCTGGTGCCTAGGTCAGAGGCAAGGGAATGTAGGTAGATGGTAAAGTGGTCCAAGAGAGCAGAGGTGGATTTCAAAAATTTCCTTTTCTTTAAAGATTTTTTACATTTTCTGTTTTAATTAATACCATGACTGCCTTTTGATCACAATTTCCTTTGGCTCTGCACATTTCATTATTTGTGATTAGGGAATTTAAATAATGATTGACATATAATATATGAAAGAGGGACTAGACTGAATTATCAGCATGGAAGGAATTTTCCCTTCCCTCCCCCATATTCCAGTCTTATTGAAAATGTTTCTCTCTTCTTAAACCTCCCAAAGTGTAGTAAGCAAAGATTTGGGTCTTCTGCCCTAGGAGCTAAAAATCTCAATGACTCTCCATTTGGTAGCCTGGGCTGTCAAGTTACACTGCTTTTTCCATGGATTTCCTTGCATTCAAGAGACATTTTTTGGGAGTGGAAAGTATTTTCATAGAAGCAAGGGAAGGAGAAAAGATCTGGTGTTCAACAGTATCGAAACTCATAGAAAGGTCAAAGAAGATGAGTAAGGAGAAAAGGATCTAAGATCTAAGAATTAAATCACTATAACTCTTAAGGGTAACTTATTGTGTTCTAAGAAATGATGAAAGGGATGGTTTCAGGAAAACTGGAAAGATTTCATTAATAATGCAGAGTGAAGTAAGAAGAATCAGGAGAGAAATTATAATTATAAAGACAAATAAATTTAAACAACTTAAAGAGTGTGTTCAATGCATTGATCAACCATGACTCCAGAGAATTCATAATGAAACTTGCTACCTATATCCCAATGGAGAGATGATGGATGTGGAATGCAGATTAAGACATAATTTTTTGGGACATGATCAATGTGGAAATTTGTTTTATTTGACTATACACTTCTGTAACTGGAGCTTTGTTTTTCTTCTTAATACAGAGAGGTAGGAAGGACAGAAGATAGATAGTCTCTTGAGAAAATTTTTTTTAAGTTTAGGGAGTTGAGGAAGTTTATGATAACAGCAAGGAATTTCAGAGAACACAGTGTAATAATCTCTGAGATGGATTAGCCAATTGGAGTAGGGATGACTAGTATAGGAATGAAGCCTTGTGAGGAAATCGTATGGATTTATTGGCAAAGCTTTCCATTGATCTTTAAGAAGTATTATCATTATTATCAAATTCATATTTAAATGAAACAAGGCACAAAGTATTTTTTAGAATTAAGAAATAGAGCTAAAGTGTTCAATATTTTGAGTAATATTAAGACATTTCAGAAGGGAGAATGATAAACAGAATTTGTCTCTTAACAAATATTCATCCTTTTTATCTAAAGGCAGGTTGACAGAGAAGGATATCCTAAAGATTATGATATAGAAGAATTTCCTTTGGGCTCAAGAAATCTGTGTAATTCAAGTTATTTGAGGTTTGGAACAATGGATGCTATGGTAAGTAATTTGTATTTTTAAAAATATTTTATGTGAATGTTTATTATCAAAGATTTTTTATCCTTTTTATTTCCCTCCTCCACTGAAAACAGCAACAAAAGAAATACAAAACCCTTATAACAAATAAACATTGTTAAACAAAACAAATTCCCACATCGACCATATCCAAAAATGTTTCTTTCTGCATATTAGATTCTCACTTCTCTATAAAGAGATGAGCAGCATTCTTCATTGTTGTCATTACCACTATTTAGCATAATCCTACAAATGCTAGCTATAGCAATAAAGCAGAAAAAAAAGATTGAAGGAATATGCATAGGGAAACAGCAATTTTTAAAAATTTGTTTTAAGAATCTTCAACATGAGGCGGCTAGGTGGCGTAGTGGATAAAGCACCGGCCCTGGAGTCAGGAGAACCTGGGTTCAAATCCGGTCTCAGACACTTAATAATTACCTAGCTGTGTGGCCTTGGGCAAGCCACTTAACCCCATTGCCTTGCAAAAACCTAAAAAAAAAAAAAAGAATCTTCAACATGGGGGGCAGCTAGGTAGCACAGTAGATAAAGCATCGGTCCTAGAGTCAGGAGTAGCTGAGTTCAAATCTGACCTCAGACACCTAATAATTACCTAGCTGTGTGGCCTTGGGCAAGCCACTTAACCCCATTGCCTTACCCCCCCCCCCCAAAAAAAAAGAATGTTCAACATGGGAATATAAAGTAGAACCTTATTGTGTCATAATTTATTATTCATGGATCTGTATACATTGTGAATCAAATAATGGTGTATTCAAGTATAAATATCACATAAAAGAGATGTCTTATGAAGGAAAACCTTGATTAACTGGAATAATAGGGAAATAGGATATTCTGTTTAAATTATTTTTCTCGTGAATTCAGAACCCATGAGGGACTAAGAAACTTTGTGAACCAAAAACCCCATGAAAAGCCTAGAACCTTTAACCATAATAACTAATTAATAAGACAACTTTGGTTTTTTTTATTGTTGAGCCTTCTGATAAAAATGATTAACTGACACTTGCTTATTAGTAGGTATATATATATATATACATATATATGCTTATTAGTAAGAGTATAAAGAATATAATTTAATGTTTCTTAAGGATCAAATTTCATGGTACAAGAGTAAAGAAATACAGAATTAATGTAGAAATATAGGAAGTAGGAGAGAATATATAATTACATCAAAACATATTTGGAAGTTTGTATTTCACTCATTCATTCAGATGTTCAATTTTCATTTCTTCATTCAACAAATTTTTTTGAGTACCTATTCTGTTCATTGTTCTAGAGAATAGGAAAATACAAAGATGAGTAAGAAACTATTCCTACCTTCACAATGGATACAATCCAGTAATAATAAAATAGCAATAGTAGAAACAATAATAATATATAATAATTTTAGGACAAATACAAGAATGGCTATAATTCACAATAAACCATTTTTAATGTAATCTTTGGTTGCATAAGGAGATGATGACTCTTCAGACCATATCTGGGCACCATATTTTAGGATGTACATTGATTAGCTGGAGAGTGCTGACTTGGGCAACCTAGTTGATGAAGAACTCCTAGTTCATATCATAGAAGCGGTGATTCTTCTTTAGGTGTGAATTGAATTGTTGAAGACCATAGGTGAGTGGGACTCTGACCATGATGGTTGAATAGACCCTTTCTTTGGAAGGAGCCTGCTCTCTATGCCTGGACCAGTTTCCCATCCCAGGAAGTTAGTGTTAGTGGTTACTTTTTAAGCATACAGTGTTCCTGGAAGATAAGTGGTTATGCAGTTACGACACACTTGATTTGCCAGTACATATGGCACGGGAACATGCCATATGAATATGCCTGGGAACAAGAGAAGTACTCAGTGTTCTCAGGGGATTAGATAAAGAAGGGACCTTGTGGTTTTTGCAATATATAAGCTTGTGCACAGCTCAGTAAATCAGACTCCTTTCCATCTTGTCAGAGTCCCCTCTCTTCATTTATCAGACAGCCTTTAGTCATGTAACTCTGTAACTCTTTCCTTGCCCCGCCATAGGTCAGCAGGGCCCCAACATTCTGGCCCCCAATGTGGGGCACTGAGAACACTGATAGCAGGCTAAGTTGGGTGTCTCGAGCCTGCCTTAGTTTTGGCTGACAGTACCCCATGTTCCTGACAATGACCTGGGATTTCAAGATAAGGTAAGGGGAAGGCTCAGATGATCTGCTTTGTGGTTACCTTCACTTTTCCTCCCGAGCAAGGAAGTAACAAACATGAGACAAGTTCAAATCAAGCAGTGCAGCTGAGAGATGGATGAGAAAGTCCTTTTGAGAAATCGATGAAACACCGAGGGCTTATAGTCACAAATAAAAGCATGCTTAGATTTGATAGAGATCATATCCCCTTAGCTACCCAGGGAGGGAACCTTAAACCCAGACAAGTGGAAGGTGACAATTTCCCCGTTCATTGTTTCCAATAATATAATGTCATAAAACTGTATCTAGTGGGCCCTGCCCATTATAGAAAAGTCTGTAGGCTCGATGCAGGGACACAAGTAGAAGAGGGAGGAGGGGAGTCAAGAGAAGTGGCCTCAGAGACAAATACAAAGGCCAAAAGAGAAGACACGGGAGGGAGTGACAAAGAGGCTGAGCTTATTTACCCCGCTGCCCCTCTGTTGTCATGCTGCCCCTCTTTCACCAGTATGCAGCCCTCTGTACCTCCAGTGAAAAAGCCAAGACAGATGCCCCTAGAAAGGGCTCTTAGACAAGCCCAGGAGAAAGGAGAAGAGATCGGAGATCTAGGGCTCCACATGTTAGAGGCTGCTCAAGTGAGTTTGGTGGACAGGGGAACTCAGCATCCACATATATCCCATCTTAGAGACTGATGACTCGACAACAGTTGAGGAATTATGAGCCTCTTGATATCACAGTGCTCTAGGAGATAAAAACAGCTTCTGTTGATTATGGTCCTGCCTCCATCTTATGTTAGAATTCTCCTGGACCAAATAGCTTATTCTATTTCCCCTCCTCATGACTGGAGGCGGGTTGCTTGGATGTGTTTAAAACCAGGAGATTAGATGCTCTGGTGTTCTGACTTTCAAGAACAGTAGACAACAAGCAGTTTTGAATGAACAATGGCAGGTTAATTTTAATTTTGAGCAATTAGTTGGCATAGTACAATATTGGGCTGTGGGTAGGCAACTGTACTATAAGGTGGCCAGATACCAACAAGTGACTCTATGTGCAACTAAAGCTTGGGAAGGGAAGATAAAGGGCAATCTTTTGTCAAAATAAGGCAAAGACTGCAACAAAGTTTTACAGACTTCCTTGCCTGCCTCACAAAGGCTATTCTTATTCTTAGAAAAGTAGGGGAGGGACCAGCTGCAGACATTTTGATTAGACGGGGAGAATTGCAGCAATGGTTGCAAAAGGGCATTAGTAGGCAGTAAAAAAAAAAATCACAATAGAAGATATGATTCAGAAGTGTTCTTCTGTGGGCACAGGTCCTTCCCCCAAGATAAGCACTTGGAAGTTAACATGGGAGTGTGAAGGAAAAAGAGGAACTATACAACCTCATGTGCTACCAACCCTGCCTATTAACTTATGGGGTTGTGACATACTAGGGCAAATGAGGTTAACACTCACCACAAAGGATTTCTGATGGGGGTCACTGACAGACAGCTTCAATACCTTACACCCATAGCAATCACACCCATATCAATAACATGGAAAAGTGATCAACCCATATGGATGGAGCAGTGGCCCTTAACAACAGAGAAAATTGGGCAGCTAGATGATGCAGTGGATATAGCACCGGCCCTGGAGTCAGGAGTACCTGAGTTCAAATCCTGCCTCAAATACTTAATAATTACCTGGCTGTGTGATCTTGGGCAAGTCACTTAACCCCATTGCCTTGCAAAAAAAAGAAAATTGAGGCTTTTACTAAAATAATCCTAGAACAGCTTAGTCAAGGACATATTGAGGAATCAAATAGTCCTTGGAATTCTCCAGCTTTTGTTATTAAGAAAAAAGTCTGGTAAATGGAGAATGCTCACAGATCTAAGAGAGGTCAGTACCTAAATGGAACTTATGGGAATTCTTCAACCTGGAATTCCATCTCCAAATATGATCCTCAAGGGATGCAAATTTGGATTATTGATATTAAGAATTGTTTTTATTATATTCCTGTTACCCTTCAAGATGCCAGACATTTTGCTTTATCCATACTATCTACTAATCTACAAAGCCCTTATAAAAGATTTCAGTGGAAAGTACTCCCACAAAGTATGAAAAATAGCCCAAGTATACGTCAAATTTGTGTAGCTAAAGCTCTTCAGCCTATTAGAGAATACTTTCCAGAGATGTACATTATTCATTATATGGATTCTATACTAGGAACTAACTGCTCCTTCTCCAGAGGAGCTTGAGGCTTCACTAACATTGATGGTACAGTGTCTTAACCCAGTTGACCTTGAAATTGCCAATGATAAGGTACTGCGAATCTACATGATTGGAGAACAGTGTGTGAACAGATAAATGAATATTAATATGATAAAATGCTGTTGACTTTTTCTCTTCCCTGCTTCTTCTTTGTGATTTTGTGCTGTCAGATTGCTTCCTCCTCTCCTCCACTAGTCCTCTTGCAGTTCTTGCTCTTATCTCTCGACCTTGAAGTTAGCAGAAGGAGGAATTTAGAAAAAGGACTAGATAAGAGTTCAAGAATTGTTTCATGAAAACTTGGGTAAACAAGTGTTAAAAAGAGAATTTATTTGGAGTTAAAGAGACAGTATTACCAGATAGGAAAATATGTTAAAGAAATCATAAAAAGAAATGCTATATTAATTTGAGAAAGTTTATAGAATGTAAATATAGAAATGCCAGAAAAAGGGAAGCTAGTTACTTTTACCAGAATGATATGGTAACATTATAGCTTCACGAATTTATTAACACAGATTCTGATAATATTAGTTTTTACAGAAAATTATGGGACAAGTGAGGATTTAAGAACAGAAGACCCCCCCCCCCCACTCCAGAAAAGACTTAGGACTATCCCCTTTAAAAGAAGTTATTCCATTTATTCTAGATGAAGAAGGGGACATGGGATATTCCAATTAGTAGTCTGTGAGATTTTTTTAGTGACTGTTTGCCTTCTTAAAAGTTTTACCAGTTAAAATCAAGGAGTGTTAAATATTAAAACCTTTGAATGGAATATGTATTGTGAAAAGTGAAATCATGCATGTAGTGTTTATAGTTTAAAGTTTTAAATAAGCTATGGGGATCCTAATTCAGAACAATTTGAACTAAAGTACAAAAGTTAATGAAAAAGAATAGTGGAGCAGAATATTAAGGGAAAATGTAAGTTTTATAATCTGAGAAAGGTTCTGAAAGAACTGGGGAAGAGAATCAAGGCATAGAGACAGTTGGGGTTTTTGAACCATTTGTTAAGTTTGGAAGATGGTTAAGCATGTAGACAGAAGGTTTGAGCAGGTTGTATGAGTAAAATGATTGATTTGGGGATTTTGGGAGCTTTGGAGGTTGACTTAAAAATCAATGTAAAAAATATAGAAATCCTAAAAGTTCAAATAGAGATATGTGTTTAAATGAGGTTTGGGGAAATCTGAAAATTGCATTAAACTGCCACTTTTGCATTATCTGGCAGTGACTTGATTGGAAAGTATAAACCCCCATAATATGAAAAGTTTGATATAAAAATAATTTCTAGGTAAATGTAAATTGTTTCTTCAAATTAGGTAAATATATAATGTGCTAATCTTTTGTACAAAGTGATCTGAAGATACATGTAAACTAAATTAAGGGGTTTGTAAATGTTGTTTGGCTCCTCCAGAGTCATAGGAGGAAAAAGAATTAATGGAAATGCTATAATAGATAGGGACAGAATGGCCTTGGAGGAAGCTGGGAGTGTGCTAGAACTATTGTCAGGAGAAGCCATAGTAGAAAGAAACCATAGAGATATTCAAACACTCCTTTAAAAACAAAAGAAAGGGGGAGATATGGGTATAACCCTTATCAACGAGTTGAATCTGGCATTATATACTTTAAATTTTCTTTCATGTAAGGCTTCAGGAATTATGCTGGCTGAACAGCACTTTGGAGTTAAAAACAAGGAATTGAGAACAAAAAACAAACCTATGAATCAAAAAAGGACCCAAAAGGTCCTGGGAACAAACACATTATATGAAAAAATGTGGCCACTAATGCCTGGCAGGGGCCAAGAACAGTACTAACAAGGGGGTGAGGGTAATGGAGAACCAGCAGCATGGGTCCCACAGAAAGGTGTTCACCTGTACCAAGCACCTCCAAGAAAAGCAGAGGAAGAGAAGATGCCCTGCAAGGAGCTGTAGGAGACCAAAAAACATGAAGTGATCAAACAAACCTGAATCTATGTTTGCTGCAGTATCACTTCTTTGTAGATGGGAGCAAAACCTGCTGAATTTGCTAAAATTGCAAAGAAATGTAACTAAAGCATTACAGAAACAGGACAGAATTAATAAGGACTTCCTTGCATTGATTGACAGTGTGAAGGAAGTAGTGCTTGCAGAAGGGAATGAACTTGTTCTGTTAGAACTTAGATTAAATATGAAATGTGATTATAGATATGTACCTCTTTGTGTTACTCCAGTAAAATATAATACATCTGATCATGAATGGGATAAAGTTAAAAATCATTTGCTTGGAGCATTTGGAAATAGCTCTGTAACTTTGGATATATAAACATTGAATAATATCATTGGACAAATTAAATAATATGAATATAGATGAAATTGTTGAGAATCTTTGGAATTCCTTGAAAGAACTGATTCCTATGCATTGGCTTTAATACTCTTGTTTCACCTCTGATCCCTTTGATCATATTAGTACTCTTTACATGTTGTTTTGTTCCTCTATGTTGTCATTGCTGGAACCAGCCCTTGAGCTCCATAGGAACAGAGCTGTGCTTCCTTAAGCTTCAATAAAAGAAAGGGGGAGATGTTGAGGACCGCAGGTGAGTGGGACTCTGACCATGATGGTTCAATAGACCCTCTTGGTGGAAGGAGCCTGCTCTCTCTGCCTGGATTGGTTTCCCATCCCAGGAAGCTTCAGTGGTTACTTTCTAAGCATACAATGTTCCTGGAATTTAAGCAGTTATGCAGTTATGATGCATTTGATATGCCAGTACATACAGCACAACCTGGGAATAAGGGAAGTACTCAGTTTCTCAGGAGATTAGATAAAGAGGGGACCTTGTGGTTTTTGCAATATATAAGCTCAATAAATCAGACTCTCTTTTCCATCTTGTCAGTGTCCCGTCTCTTGATTTATCAGGCAACCTTCAGTCATGTGTAACTCTTCCCTTGCCCTGCTGCAGGTTTGCAGGGCCCCCAACATTCAATGAGATGGAACTTTAGATCTCTTCCATCTCAGACACTGTATAATTCTGTGACTTTATTCTATAGGCAATGGAGGGTAACTAAAGATTTTTGAGGAAGGAGGTTATGTAAGATAAATGCCTGGTAATAGGGTTTGCCTATTTCTTTTGATCTTGGTTACAGTGGTTTTGTTTGTACAAAAGCTTTTTAATTTAATGCAATAAAAATTAACCAGTTTGTTTTTTTTTATTATGTTCTTTATCTCTATCTCTTCTTTGGTCATAAACTGCTCCCCTTTCCATAGATCTGTCAGGTAAACTATTCCTTGATCTCCTAGTTCGCTTATAATATTGTCTTTTATGCCTAAATCTTGTGCCCATTTTTATCTTATTTTGGTGTAGGGTGTGAGATGTTGGTCTAATCCAAGTTTCTATCATACTATCTTCCAATTTCCCCAGCAGTTTTTATTGAAGAGTGAGTTCTTATCCCAGAAGCTGGACTCTTTGGGTTTATCAAATAGCAGATTGCTATAATCATTTCCTGCTGTCTCTTTTGCACTTATACCTCTGATCCACCACTCTGTTTCTTAGCCAGTACTAGACAGTTTTGATAACTGAGGCTTTGTTTTGTACTTGTTTTTCCATTAAACCCCTTGATATCGACTTTTTTCTTTCTCCATATGAATTTAGTTACAAAATTTTCTTGCTCGTTAGAGTAATTTTTTGGAAGTTTGATTGGTATGGCACTAATTAAGTAATTTAATTGTCATTTTTATTATATTAGCTCGGCCTATCCATGAGCAGTTGATTTTTGCCCAGTTATTTAAATCTGATTTTATTTGTGTGAAAAGTGTTTTATGGTTGTTTTCATAGAGCTTCTGAGTCTGCCTTGGCAGGTAGACTCCTAAGTATTTTATGTTGTCTGAAGTTATTTTCTAGCTCTTGCTGCTGTATCTTGCTAGTAATATATAGAAATGCTGAAGATATATGTGGGTTTTTTTTTATATCCTGCAGCTTGACTGAAGTTGCTAATTGTTTCAAGTAGTTTTTAGATGAATTTTTAGGGTTCTCTAGGTATACCATCATGTTATCTGCAGAGTGAGAGTTTTGTTTCTTCCTTCCCAATTCTAATTCCTTCAGTTTCTTATTCTTCTCTTATTGCTGGAGCTAACATTTCTTTTTTTTTTTTTTTTAATTTTTTTTTTGTTTTTTCAAGGCAGTGGGGCTAAGTGACTTGCCCACAGTCACGCAGTTAGCTAACTATTAAGTCTCTGAGGCCAGATTTGAACTTAGGTCCTCCTGATGCCAGAGTTGGTACTTTATCTCCTGTGCCACCTAGCTGCCCTGAAGCTAACATTTCTAATACAATATTGAATAGTAGTGGTGATATCAGGCATCTGAAACCCTGAGCTTATTGGGAATACCTTTAGCTTATCTCCATTACATATAATGTTTGTTGATGATTTCAGATAGATACTGCTTATCAGTCTAAGAAAGAATCCATTTATTCCCACAATCCCTAGTGCTTTTAGTAGGAATGGGGCCTGTATTTTGTCAAAGGCTTTTTCAGAATCGAATGAGATAATATATGATTTCTGTTAGGTTTGTTATTACTATAGTCAATTATATATATCTATTTTTTAGGTTTTTTTTTTTTTTTTGCAAGGCAAATGGGGTTAAGTGGCTTGCCCAAGGCCACACAGCTAGGTAATTATTAAGTGTCTGAGACCAGATTTGAACCCAGGTACTCCTGACTCCAAGGCTGGTGCTTTATCCACTACGCCACCTAGCCGCCACCTAGCCGCCCCCTATAGTCAATTATATTGACAGTTTTCTGAATATTGAACCAACCCTGAATTCCCAGAATAAATCCTGCTTGGTCATAGTATATTATCCTAGTGATAACTTGCTGTAATCACTTTGGTAAGATTTGTATTTTTGCATCCATATTCATTATGGAAATTGGTCTATAATTTTCTTTCTTTGTTTTGATTTTTCCTGGTTTAGGTATCAGCACTGTATTGGTATCATAGAAGAAATTAGGCAGAGTTCTGTCTTTATCTATTTTTCCAAAGAGTTTATATAGAATTGAAACCTCCTTAAATGTTTGATAGAATTCACTTATGAATCAATCTGGCCCTGGAGATTTTTTCTTAGGGAGTTCATTGATGGCTTGTTGAATTTCTTTTTTCTGAAATAGGGTTATTGAGGTATTTAATTTCCTCTTCATTTTACCTGGGCACCTTATATTTTTGTAAATATTTGTCCATTTCACTTAGATTATCAAATTTATTGGCAAAATATTTGGGCAAAATAGTTCTGAATTACTTACTTTAATTTCTTCCTCATTGATGATGAGTTCACTTTTTTAATTTTTGATACTAGTAATTTGGTTTTCTTCTTTCTTTTAATCAAATTAACTAAAGGTTTATCTATTTTAGTGGTTTTTTCATAAAACCAACTCTTGGTTTTATTTATTAGTCCAATAATTTTCTTGCTTTAGGTTTTATTAATTCTTTAATTTTTAAAATTTCTAATTTGGTGTTTAATTGGGGGTTTTTAATTTGTTCTTTCTCAAATTTTTTAGTTGCATGCTTAGTTCATTGATTTACTCTTTATTTTATTCATGTAAGCATTTAGAGATATACTATATCCCTTAATAACTGCTTTAGCTGTATCCCATAAGTTTTGGTATGTTGTCTTGTTGTTGTCATTGCTAGGTTAAAATCATTAATTTTATCTATAATTTGTTGTGTGATCTACTCATTCTTTAAAATGAGGTTATTTAGTTTCCAAGTAGTTTTAGGTCTATCTCTCTATGATCCATTATTGCAAATGATTTTTACTACATTATGGTCTGAAAAGGAAGTATTCACTATTTCTGCCTTTCTGCATTTGATTATGGGGTTTTTAGGCCCTAATACATGGTCAATTTTTGTGTAGGCACCATGTAACTGCAGAAAAAAATGTATATTCCTTTCTATCTCCATTCAAGATTTTCTAACATTTTATTTACCCCCTTAACTTCCTTCTTCTTTATTTTGTATTTAGATTTATCTAATTCTGAGAGAGGAGAGGTTGAAAACATCTGAAAGAGTTGAAGCCTGGAGGCAGACACAATTATTTGGGATAGGACTGATGCCCAGCTCCACCTTCTTGAGGAGTCACTTGTGCTATTTTCAGAAGAGTCCAGTAGAGAACTCTGATTACTTAACTCACAAGTTATTGGACACGATGGAGGTTTAGCTATGATTACAAAAAAAATCTTAAATTTTTTTTTAGCAGAAACCTTACTAACTCCTTATGGGGAACATGAGGTGAGGGGGAATAGAGAGGACTGACCTTGATTTGATACTTTACTATTACCTTGAGAGGTGTGCGTTGAGTCTGATACAAGAACTAAGAATGAGTGTATGGGCTATAGAATGTCTGTGCTGATTAAACTGATGTTATTTACATTTAGTAATTTCCAATTAAAGAACTACATATGAGAATTTCTGTGTAAGAGCTTTAAAGAAAGAGTAATTGGGTAAGGAACAAAGGGGAATGGTATATATTAAAGTAGGATAGAGATCAATCTTTGCTTTGGTTGAATAAACTATGACTATTTCCTAGACTAATGAGAAAAATGACATTACTATCTAAGGGGCAGAACACATGGGTGTGTGAAAGCCAATTCTAAGGGCCTCATAAGGAATATGGGAGCCTATGTGTAGTATTTGGTATTAGACAATGTACATGACAGGTAGAGCAGAGCACTTGATTTACAGAACATCTTAGTCCTATTCACTGAATTAGGATCAGGCTCTGATTATTCTCTTTAATGTTAAATAATAAATAACAACTAATTTCATTGAATAAATAAGTGAAATTATGACATTTAAGGTTCATCCTTCCAAGTAAGATATAGTTTAGACTTGAAGATGTAGTATGAAGTAACTGATAGATGAATTTGCCAAGTCAGTAATGTTTGAGCTCAAATTCTACTTCAAACTAACAGAACAAGTCAGTTAATTTTTATATGCCTCAGTTTTCTCATCTGTAAAATTATCTTGATGGCAGCTAAGGGTCCTTCCATGACCAAATGTTCATTTATTTAATAGGAAGTTTTCTGTAATTGTAAAACATTAGTTTGACTGTAATCCCAAACCTGTATATTTCTCATTATAAAACTTTTTAAATGCATTATAGAAATTTGTGAAAGTAGAAGTGACCTACAGAAAAAATTATATAATAAATACCTTCCACTTTTAGTCAGAAACATTGATAATACTGAGCGTACAGGTGTTCATCCAATGATTCAGGGCTCTATTTTGTATTTAGATTTGAGAAAGTTATTTGACCTGGAGTTGGCAAGGCAAGGGGCTCTTCATCACATACATGGAGATTTCATGGTCATGATCTTCTAGGATCTCTTATGGGGCTAGTATTGATCTAAGTATGATTTAAGGATCATCTTCAACACAACTATTTCGAAGAGAAATGAAATAAAAATGAATAAATAGAATTCACTTTTCACTTGAGAAAAGAGAAAGAGAAACAAAATAGACCAGAGAAACATTGTTTTTCATTGTTACTAAAATAATATTTTCCATTTTATTAAAAATAAATTTGGTTCTCTCTTTTCTTGGCCACATGTATATCCAAATTAAGAAATTTGGGGAGTTGTCAGAAGATATTTGCTAGCTGTTATAAAGAAATCAGTGTAGTGCTTACTTCAATAGAAACATTTACTTGACCTTTTTGCTAGGTCATTTATTTTTCTTATGTTAACTCTTGTTTTTCTAGCCTTGGAAATCAGAAACACAGGAACAGATGGAGCAATGTTGCATAAACAAAGAATTTGTGGAAAGAAGTAGTTTACCCCTGCTGAATATTGACACACTTGATTCTGGGATTGTTGAACGGTATTCTTTATATTTGCATTTATTTGTATAGAGCATGAACCTTAAAAACAGAACATTTTCAAGAGGTCAGTAAATCAGTCGTCAAGTCTCCTTTTATACAAATCTATGATTTCAGCAGTGTAAGGAACTTCCTGTGTGAAAATTTCTCCATATATGAAGATTAGCATTTATAATTTTCACGGAATTTCTTGTGGTAGTCTTTAAATAGTAATATAAAATAAAGAATGAACATAATTCTCTAAATGATATTCCCTGAGACTTGTTGTGGTTGAACAACTACTCACCCTATTTCAGCCTGGTAATGAATCTTCTAAATGTAACTTGACTGGGGGCAGCTAGGTGGCACAGTGGATAAAGCACCGGCCCTGGAGTCAGGAGTACCTGGGTTCAAATCCAATCTCAGACACTTAATAATTACCTAGCTGTGTGGCCTTGGGCAAGCCACTTAACCCCATTTGCCTTGCAAAAACCTAAAAAAAAACTATCATAAATGTAACTTGACTGGTCAGACAACAAGTATACAGTTCATAATCAGTCTATACTCTTTAACCTTTGATGCCTGCCCTGTTGGCATGGTTTTAATACCTCAGGGTTATCTCTAAACTACAATGAAACATCTGAGGAACATTTTTGAGTGGAGATGAAAAGGAAATACAGAAAAATAAATGAGTTATGTTTATTTCACATAATATATAAATATCTTACTGATTTGTATGACATTTTAATAACATCATAAAAACAGTGAGTATATATTGGGTGTACTAAATACAGAGTACTATGTGTCTGTAAAAAGAAAATACATTGAAAGGGCAGCTAGATGGCACAGTGGAGAGAGCACCAGACCTGGAGTCAGGAGGACCTGAGTTCAAATCTGATCCCAGACACTTAATAATAATTACCTAGCTGTGTGACCCTGGGCAAGTCACTTAACCCCATTGCCTTGCAAAACCCCCAGGGTTTTGCAAGGGGAAGCTACAGTGTAGAACACTGGTCCTGGAGTCAGGAGGACCTGAGTTTAAAATCTGGCCTCAAACACTTAATAATTACTTAGCTTTGTGACTTTCATCAAGTCACTAAACCCCTTGCCTTACAAAAAAAAGAAAGAAAGGGTGGCTAGATTACCAGCTTTGGAGTCAGAAGACTCTGAATTCAAATCTGGTCTCAGACATTTAATAATTACCTAGTTATGTGACCTTGGGCAAGTCACTTAACCCCATTGCCTTGCCAAAAAAAAAAGGAAAAAAAATGCATTGAGATAAAATTAGGACCTTTCCCTCATGGACTTCAAAGTTTACTAGGGAGAGACATAACACATAGATAATTATAAAATATAATATATGGCAAGCATATTAGAGAAGAGGGAGATATGTGAGATATTATGTAGCTAGAATTGATAGGACTTAGCAAATTTTTGTAATATTAAAATATTTTCTCTCTGTTGTTATTTAGTCATTTCAGCCATGTCTGATTCTTTGTGAGCCCATTTAGGGTTTTCTTGGTAAAAATAATGGTGCGATTTACTGTTTTTTTCTCCAGCCCATTTTACAGAAAAAGAACTGAGGCAAACAAGGTTGAACAACTACCAGGGGCTCACAGCTAGGGTTTGAGATTAGATTTGAACTCAGGTTGTTGTGACTCCAGTCCTAGTATTCTATCCATTGGATCACTTAAGCTGTCATTTTACTCTCTAGAAGGTATAGACTTGTCTACCATTTTCTCCAATAGAATCATTTAAAAATTATTGAAATTCTCCTTTAAATGAGTTTTTTATGTTTTGATATTTGATAATTTGATATTGTTCTTTTGTTTTCAGGGACATTGGATTTCCCAGAAGAGGTTTTGGAGCTCTCTTCCCTCGACACCCACCAGATCACCATAAAATGTTAGTAATTTATTAAGAATACCTCCAATAGAAAATATCACATAATGAATCAAAGGTATTTGATTTTCTGAAATTTGTGCAATGAATCAGACTTAAAAATATTCTCAAGTACAATTTGTTTTATCTTCTAGTCTTATGTTCTTTAATATATTTTGCCCATTAATAAGTATGAAACATATTTTAATATAGTTAATATTGCATAATAATTGTTATATAATACATTGATTAAATTAATATGCCTTTTCCTATTTTTCAAAGATAAGAAATTGTGAAAGTAATGTATCTTTGGGGGCTATAGGTATCTTGAGGCAATCTAATTTAGTGGGTGTAGTTCCAAATTAAAATATCCACAATGGGGGTGGAGCCAAGATGGCAGTGTGAAGGCAGGGTTTCCCTGAAACTCCTTTCCCCCAAAACTCCAAAAGCCATCAAATTATAACTCTAGCCAAAATTAAGAGGGGAAGAACTCACAGAAAGACTGAGTGATATAACTTCCCAGTCCAAGATAACTTAGAAATTCCATGGGAAAGGTGTGTTTCAACGGGACCAGAGGTTGGGAAAAAACCATGACTGCAGCGAAGCCCAGGGATTACCAGGAACAGCTTGAAGGAGTGGTAGGAGAACTCTGCTGCACCAGAGTGTGGGAACATCAGCCTCAAAACAGCCCTGTGGTGAGAACCTACAGTGGGAATCAGGAAAGCCAGCCTGTACCTCCAGAGCACAGCCCACAGATGGTAAGGGGGTAGGTAGAACTCTCTCTGCTTTCCCTGGGGCAGGATTCTGCTGTTTTCCCACACTCAGATCCAGGTTGTAGTTTAGGCATCCATACTAAGATAGCTGAGCAGGGATCCTCCTCACAATTCCAGGGCAGAGGGTGAGTACCTGTGGTTATCTACATATCAAAGCACAGGCAAGAGAGCATAAGTCCTTGGAGGAATAAAGGTCTCAGTGGGATGTCCTAAATCCCTCCCCCCCCAGAAGTGTGGTAAATCAGTCATAGGCTGAGGAAATGAGCAAACAAAAGAAAAAGAAGAATCTGACCATAAAAAATTATTACTTTGGTCCCTTGGAAGATTCAGAAGATGACAAACTCAAAGCTTCTGTATATCCAAGGTCTCTAAGAGAAAGAGAAAGTGGGCTCTGGTTATGGATGCGTTCAAAAAAGACTTTGAAAAGCAATTAAGGGAGGTGGGGGAAAATTGAGAGGAGAAATGAGAGCAGTGCAGATAAATCATGAAAACCAAATCAGCAGCTTGGCGAAAGAAATACAAAAAAAACCTGAAGAAAATAATATATTAAAAACCAGTTCAGGCCAAATGGAAAAAAAGCAAAACGAAAGACAAATGGGGAGAAGAATGCCTTAAAAAGCAGAATTGGCCAGCTGGAAAAGGAGTTAAAAAAGCACTTTGATGAAAATAACAACTTCAAATGCAGAATGGAACTAAAGGAAGCTGATGACTTTGTGAGAAATCAGGAAGAAATAAAACTCTTCCAAAAAAACCATAAATTAGAAGAAAATATAAAACATCTCATTGGAAAAACAACCAACCTTGAAAACAGATCCAGTAGAAATAATTTTAAAATTATTGGGCTACCTGAAAGTCATGACCTGGGAAAAAAGCCTAGCCTTTATTTTTCAAGTAATACAGCAAAATTGCCCTGAGATCCTAGAAGCAGAGGGTGAAATGAAATTGAGGGAATTCACTGGTCACTTCCTGAAAGAGATCCCAAAAGAATATTATAGCCAAACTCCAAAACTCCCAAGTCAAAGAGAAAATACTAAAAACTGCCAGAAACAAACGATTCAACTATTGTGGCTCTACAGTCAAGATTTCACAGGATCTAGCAGCATCTACATTAAGGGCTCATAGGGCTTGGAATATGATATTCCAGAATGCAAAAGATCTTTGTTTACAATTGAGAATCAACTACTCTCTTTCAGGGGAAAAGATGGACTTTTTTTTTTTAGGTTTTTGCAAGGCAAATGGAGTTAAGTGGCTTGCCCAAGGCCACACAGCTAGGTAATTATTAGGTGTCTGAGACAGGATTTGAACCCAGGTACTCTTGACTCCAGGGCCGGTGCTTTATCCACTATACCACCCAGCTGCCCCTGAAAAGATGGACTTTCAATGAAACAGGAGGCTTTCAAACTTTTCTTTTGAAACAACCAGAACTTAACAGAAAGTCTGATTTTCAAGTACAGGACTCTGGTGAACCCTAGAGGGGATGGATGAGAAGGACTAACTATGAGGAATTTATTGATGTTGAACTGTTAATATTCCTGCATGGGAAGAAGATAATGATAACTCATATGAACTTTCTCATTTATGAGAGCTGTTAGAAGGAGCATATATAGACAAGGCAAAGGAAAGAGCTGAATATGATATAGTAAAATGATGGAGTTAATGGGTGATAAAGGGAAGTACTGGGAGAAAGAGAAAGGAGAGGAAGAAGGGGCTAAGATATTTCACATAAGAGTCAAGAAAAAGCTTTTTCAATGGAGTGGAATGGGGGGGAAGGTAAGGGGGAAATGAATGAGCCTTCATTCTCGCCAGAAATGTCTCAGAGAGGAAATAACATACACACTTAATAGAGCATAGAAATCTATCTTACCCTAAAGAAAAATGAGGGGGGGGGGAATGGGGGGAGGGAAGGGGAGAATAGGTGATAGAAGAGAGGGAAGATTATGGGAGAGGATACTCAGATACAACACACTTTTGGACAGGATAGGATGAAAGGAGAGAGAAATAGAGAATAGAATAAATGAGAGTGGGGAGGAATAGAAAAGAAGGAAATACAGCTAGTAATAGCAACTGTGGGAAAATATTGAAGCAACTTCTCTGGTGGACTTATGATAAAGAAGGCAACTCACCCCAGAATCAGAGTCATTGGAATCTGAACATGGACTCAAGTACATTTTTTCTCTCTCTCACTATTCTTTAGGTTTTTCAACCTCTTGGGAGGGAGAGGGGTTTATGTTTACCCTCATGACAAGATTATTGTAATAATATAAAATTTTTTAAAAAATTCACAATGAAAGATATATATCAGTGATGTAGAAGAAATTGTAGGATTTCAAAAACATTATGAAGGATCATCATAAACATGTATTTTTTATGTTTTTAATAAATATTTTATTTATATTTCCAACTACATACAATAGTAGTTTTTACCAATCATTTTTTTTTGCAAAGCTTTTAGTTTTCAATTTTTCTCTTTCCCTCCCTTGACCCTCCCCTTTTCCCCCAGCAGAAAGTCTGATATAGGCTTTACATTTGTAACCATGCTAAACAGAGATTGAAATTGAGAGAATGTTATAAGAGTAGAATCGGGATCCAAATAGAAGAAAGAAAATATTAGAGATAATGAAACTGCGTAATACATAATACATAAGACAACTTTAAAAAATTGGAGGTAATTAGCTTTGGTCTTCATTTAAACTCCACAGTTCCATTTATGGATAAGGTTAGTATTTTTCCATCACAAGTCTTTTAAAATTGTTTTCTTACTGCTGAAATGTACAAGTCCATCATAGTTGATTATCATCCTATGTTGTTGTTGTATATAATATTATGCTGGTTCTGTTCATTTCACTCAGCACCAATTGATTCAAGTCTTTCCTGGATTTTCTAAAATCACATCCCTCATGATATTTTATAGAACAATAGTGTTCTATCACATAAATATATCACAATAGGTTCAGCTACTCCCCAACTGATTGATATCCCCTAAATTTCCAATTCTTTGCTACTATGAAAAGAGCTACTATGAATATTTTTTACATGTGGGATTTTTACTGCTTTTTAGAATCTCTTTAGTATACTGATCCAGTAGTGGTATTGCTGGGTCAAAAGGTATGCACATTTTTATTGCCCTTTGGACAAAAAAATCCAAATTGCTCTCCAGAATGGTTGGATCAATTCACAGATCCACCAACAATTCATTAGTGTCCCAGTTTTCCTGAATCCCCTCCAACCTTGATCATTATCCTTTCTAGTCATATTGACCAATCTGAGAGGTGTAAAGTGGTACCTCAAAGATGCTTCAATTTGCATTTCTCTAATTGATAATGATGTAGAGCAATTTTTCATTTGACTATACATAGCTTTGATTTCTTTGTCTTTCCATATCCTTTGACCATTTATCAAATGGGAAAAGACTTGTTTGTTTTTTTTTTATAAATTTGACTCAGTTCTCTATATATTTTAGAAATGAGTCCTTTGTCAGAAATACTAGTTGTAAAAATTGTTTCCCAATTTACTACATTCCTTTTAATCTGGGTTGCAGTGATTTTGATAAACATGTATTATTAACTAAAGTTTTTATTTCAAGGGCAATGGGAATCTGTGAATTAAGGAATAATATAAACTTAATCTATCTAAGGGGAGCACAGATATCGAAGATAATTTCATTTCTCTTGGATGTTCTATAGGTAGATGAGGATTAGTTAAAAGAATTAGGAGTGTTTGTCACAAAGGATAGGAGTCTCATTAGAGACACGATAGCTGTCTCCAGATATTTGAAGTTCTGTCATTTAGGATTAATTTTGTTCTGTTTGATTCCATGGGGAAAACCCAGGAAAAATGGATAGACATTGCCAAAAGTCAAATTGTTGTTTCATGTCAGGGAGGAAAAAGTAACTAAAGCAACTAAATTTTGGAGGTGCCTAAATTTGGGGCTGTTTCTTTAGGTTTCCCCAAACTAGTGGCTTCTTAGATATGCTACAGTGAGTATGGGTTGAACTAAATGACTTATGAAGTCACTTTCACCTCTGAACTTCTGTGGTTCTGCCTATGACTCTAGTCACTCTCTTCAGAGAAGCTGATAACTTTATGCAACCCTCCTTCAATTAAATCCAATTCACTTACAAGTCATGACATTGCCTTCTTGATGTCATGCTCCTCTTTTAAAATGAAAAAACAAACAATAGCAATGATATTATAGAATAAAAATACTTCTGAGATAATGGGTAAGTGGTGTGATTAATTTTTATATTTGACATAACAATTGACAGCACATAGTTATAAAATCCTTTCTAATTACATCTTGTTGGATGAATGTGGAGAATATATATTCATTAGCAAATAAGACTATTAATTTAAATGGTTGACTGGAATCATTTGTTTATTTTATTTAATTCAAGAATGTAATCAAAGTATTTAAAACTTAAACATACTATTTTAGTCTGAATACACATTGCATACCATTTCGGAAAATTCACTAAAATAAACTATTTTAGCTTATTCTCTCTTGAATATCAGCTATTCTTTTGCTTCTTGCTAATTGTATAGCAGTTAAAACTAAATGTCAACAGGAAAAAAGCAATGAATTAAAATGAGTTTGTTCACTGGACCAGAACGATGTGTTTCTAGTTTTGGTGGAAAATTATAATTATAATGTAATTATAATCTTCATGTTAACTCTTTGTGAAACAGCATAAATGTATAACTTTATTATAATGGAGACATTTATCAGAGAATAATTAAATTTCAGAAACCTTCAAATTAATTTATAATTATATATGTATATATGTATATATATGTACATATATATGTGCTTCTTTTCCTTATAAATAGACCTCAACAATTCATAGAGGAACAAAAAGTCTTAATGAAAAATTTTGGTAATCAGAAACCTGAGTTTGTTGGCTCCTTGAGCAAATTAGAACTTTTTTCATATAACCCTAATCCAGGTATCTCTAACCCTTCTATTTGTATAGGAAATATTTTGAACCCAAGAATAGTACTTTAAATTAAATTTCATTGTATTAAAATTTTAGTCCATTATTTCCATTTTGTTGAGACCTTTTCGAATATTGACTTCTCATCCTGCATTCTGGCTTTGGGTCATTTCTAGCTTAAAAATCATTTTCTTTAGGAAATCACACAAAAAGGTAGAATAAAAGTTGAGTATTTCTGTCTTCACCATAATCTACTATTATCATCTACCTATCCAGATCAGGGAAATCATAGAATCTAAGAGCTAGAAAGGACCTCAAAGACATTAATCCTGTTACCTTTTTTTTTTGGTCTTCTTTTTGCAACATTGCCTTTCTTCTCTAAAATCTCCTAGCCTGAGTTGATTCTGAACTTTATTACACTTGTTAGCTGCAACTGCTTAATCTTTCTTTCACCTTCAATCTTGATGATGATAGAAAAAATGACATATAAAATGCTTTAAGGTTTCTAATGACATTCCTCACATTTCTGGGAAGATATATATGCAGGTTTTATTATTCCCATATTATAGATATGTGTACTATACTGATCACACTTAGACAGCCAGTAAGTATATGATGATTTGCCACATGTCGTTTTGTTCCTTGTGTATTCTTATTAGTCTTTTTAAGGCAACATCCTGTTATCTTTTTCCTTGACTTTATTGGTGTTTGTAATATTAAAGTATCATTCTTGAGGGCTTCCCAATTCTCTTGAGATGAAATTTCCTAATGATTCAGTGAATCATATTAGAAAGTACTATAGAGGAGATGGAGCCAAGATAGCAGAGTAAAGGCAGGGATTCATCTGAGCTCTCCCTCAAACCCCCCTCCAAATACTTTTAATATTGTCTCTCTAAACAAAGTCTAGAGTGGCAGAACCCACAAAAAGATGGAGTGAAATAATTTTACAGCTCAAGACAACTTAGAAGATTGATAGGAAAGGTATGTTGCACCAGGGTGAAAGGCTGCCCAACACAGCTCCTGCCACTGCAAACCAGGACAGGCCTAGGGAGCCACTGAATAAGCAGTGGCAGCAGATGTGCCTGGAGCTCCCAGTTCAAAACTGTAAGAAGATCAAACATCCAGTCAGAAGATCACCAGCAGGGGCAGCTAGGTGGCACAGTGATAAAGCACCGGCCCTGGAGTCAGGAGTACCTGGGTTCAAATCCAGTCTCAGACACTTATTACCTAGTTGTGTGGCCTTGGGCAAGCCACTTAACCCCATTGCCTAGCAAAAACCTTAAAAAAAATCACCATCATGGATTACTAGCATTAGATTTGTTAGCACTGAGGTAGAACTCAGCTAGCTTACCCAAACTCAGATCTAGGTCATAATCTGGGTGGCAGTGCCAGGGTGAGGAGGAGCACTAGCACAACATAATTTGTGGCCACAGGGGAGCAGGGACCCTCCTCACAGTTCCAGAGAAGAAAGGAATGCTTTTGAATACAGGCCAGGAGAGTAGTAAATATCTCTCCTTAGATCATACCACCTTGAAAAAGCTGAAAATTTAGGAATCCCTAGAAGTATCTCTGAATATAGTTACACAAAACCCAAACTTCACAAAAACCCAAACTTAGACTTTAAAGTCAAATTTTTTTGTTCAGTTATGGTCTTTTCATCAGGAAAATTTGAAAGTTCCCTATTTCATTGAAAGTCCATCTTTTCCCCTGAAAAAGTATGTGTGAAGTTTGAGGTGCCCTCCACCCTGGAAGCAGAGCTCTACTTTAACAAAAGGTTAAAAGTGAATAAATAAGCTGGGTAAAAGTCTGACTGTAGGAAGTTAATATGGTGACAGGAGAGATCAAAACACATACTTGGATAAAGATAACAAGTCAAAGTTCCTATATCCAAAGCCACCAAGAAAAGTTAGAATTGGTCTCAACCTATGGAAGAGCTCAAAAAGGATTTGTAAATCAAGTAAGAAAGGTAGAAGAAAAATTGGAAAGAGAAATGAGAGTGTTGCAAGAAATCATGAAAAACAATACCAAAAAATATCAGATACCAAAAAACCCCTAAACCATATCAAAAAAACAGACTAGATCAAATGGCAAAAGAGGTACCAAAAAACCAATGAGAAGAATGCCTTTAAAAAAGCAGACTTGGCCAAAAAGAAAATTAGGGGAGAAAAAACTCACTAAAGAAAATAATTCCTTAAAAATTAGAATTGAGCAAATGAAAAATAATGATACTTGTAACTCATAAGAACTTTATTATATAAGATATGAACAATTTTTAGAAGAAGTGATCAAGGCTATGTATAGCCATATGAAAAATGCTCTAACTCACTATTGATTGGAGAAATGAAAGTTAAAACAATTCTGAAGAAGTACTTCATGTCTATTAGATTGGCTAATGGGACTGAAAAGGAAAATGACAAGTGTTGGAGGAGATGTGGGAAAATTGTGACATTAATTCATTGTTGATGAGTTGTGAGCTATTTGGAACTGTGCCTAAAGAGCTTTTTAAAATGATCTTTCCTGGATCTATTTCCAGGTCAATTGTTTTTTCCAAAGAGAAAATTCACACTGTCTTCTATTTTTACCATTCTTTTGGTTTTATTTTATTGTTCTTGATTTCTCATAAATCATTGGACTATCTGAAAGCCATAATCAAAATAAGAGCCTTTCAAGGGTGGCTAGGTGGTGCAGTGGATAGAGCATCGGCCCTAGAGTCAGGAGTACCTGAGTTCAAATCCGGCCTCAGACACTTAATAATTACCTAGCTGTGTGGCCTTGGGCAAGCCACTTAACCCCGTTTGCCTTGCAAAAACCTAAAAAAAAGGGCCTTTGTTTTCTTTCACAACATGACTATTACAGAAATGTTTTGTTTGACTACACATGTTTAACCTATATCTCAATTGCTCTGCTTCTCCACAGAGGAGGAGGGGAGGAGGAAGGGAGAGAATCTAGAACTCAAATTTGTTTAAAAATGAATGTTAAAAATTGTTTTTATATGTAACTGGGGAAAAATAAAATACTAATGAAAAAAGTACAGTAATCTATTTATATTGAAGAGACTTTTTGTAAGGATGAAAACTTTTCATAACTGAAGATTTCTATGTCATTATCTTTTTAATATCATATAGGATATCTTCTTGGCATTTATAGCTCAAATGTCACTACAGCACCCATGCTTCACAGAAATCAATCTTTCTAATAGTTTGAAGAGATCATTAACCATGATGTAGTTTCATTTCACTCCCATATGTTTGTTATCTCTTCCCCTTTTACTCTATCATGATGACTGCAAATGGTAAGATAGTGAAAAGAACACTAGAATTGGACTTGGTGAAATCTCTGTTCAGATTCTGACTTAGGTGGTTATGTGGACACGGATATTGCCTTCCTAAATCTGTTTCCTCCTCTTTTAAATGGCAGTAATAATACTTGTAATAACTACCTAACAAGGTTGTCATAATAATCACATGAGATCATATATGAAAATTGCTTTGCAAACCTGAATATGTTCCATAAATATTAGCTGTTAGACAGACATCAATACCAATTGACATTTGCAGAACATTTCAGACTATTCAAAATTCCTCCATGTGCATTATCTTTTCTCATCTTCACAACTGAGTATGGGAAATAGAGCAGGTACTATTTTCCTCATTTTAGCATATAAAGAAACTGAGTACAATACTGATACTAACTCCTCTTATTTAAAAGTATTGAAGAATAATTTATTAAACCAATTAACTGTCAGGTATTAGAGACAGAATCCTGAAGGGGTGGGACACAGGACAGATAAGTTTTATGGATGAAAAATAAAAACTGGGATGGATGCATTTGAACCTTGGAGGTACTGAGCGATAACATGAGCCTAGTGTCAGGAATATAACAAGTTCTTACAAAGTTCCTGTTTCCTGTTTGACTGTACATAGAAGATCTTTTTTTTTTTTTTTTTTTTTTTTAGGTTTTTGCAAGGCAAACGGGGTTAAGTGGGTTGCCCAAGGCCACATAGCTAGGTAATTATTAAATGTCTGAGACTGGATTTGAACCCAGGTACTCCTGACTCCAGGGCCAGTGCTTTATCCACTACATCAGAGAAGATCTTTAGAATAGGGATAGGTTAAAATCTTTGTATTTGGGACTATTATTGGGGAGATAAAAATGAGGATAAATTTTGCCTATTTTTATAGTTCTGTTCAATGCTGGTCTATGGTGATGCTGCTTCTGTTACTGCTGTTTAGAGAATTATTAGTGAGAAAACTCTCAACCAATGCAGATTAACAGTCATTCTTTGAGGGTGGCTAGATGGTGCAGTAGATAAAGTACTGGCCCTGGAATCAGGAGTACCTAAGTTCAAATGTGACCTCATACACTTAATAACTGCCTAGCCGTGTGACCTTGGGCAAGTCACATAACCACCTAACTCCAATGCTTTGCAAAAACCAAAAAAAAACAACAACAACAACCCCAAAACCAAAAAACCCAAAACAAAAAACCCCAGTCATTCTTTGACTTAACATGGTCTTTAGAGAGACCAAGGGAAGTCATAGTTTAATGAATGCATCCCAAACTGACATTAAAACAAAAAGAAAAAAACCTATTTTTTGTTTATTGTGTCTTTTCATGAATATTGTTTTTTCCTTTATAGGGAATATATGACAAACTATCGTGAAGAATATGTTCCTCCCTATGATTACTCACACATTGTAAGTATGAGAGAACAGAGCTCTATAAAATGTTTTTTTAATTTGTTTAAAATATATCTTCCAATTTAAATAATCAAGTTTTTTTAAGTAAGAAAAGACTACTAAAAATACTATATTTACATAGAGCTATTAGCAACATGTCTGAAGAAGTTACTAATAATGTGACAGTTTTGAGTAGTTTGTAGACTGCAAGGAAGAAACAATTTCAGTGCTTTAAATATACCAGCCACTTTCTTTCTTGTTTTACTGTCATTCAGAACTTAAAATTTTATGGTAGGTAAAATTTTTGGCTTTCTTTCCATCTTTGCTTCTGCACATCTGTGCTATAAAAAAAGGAAAGTTGCTATATGGAGTATAGATAAATGTGAATTTTAAAGGCTACCTTAACACATGAATATACTTTGTATTTTTTAAAATATATTTTTATAAAAGGAAATTTCAGTACTTATTGTTTCAACTTACAACAGGGGCAATGGAGCTGATTATTCTCCTGAAACTTATAGTATTCAACTTCTCTATGAAGCAAAGTTTATCATAAATTAAAACCATCACCCCTAACATCTTATTTCCATAAGTCATATAAACTACCTTGTAATGACTGGGTTAACAGTAAGCTTAGCTGATAGAGAACACACAAAGTAGTGTGGAGGTCCAATTTTATTTTTTCTGTTCCAAATTCTCTCCCTTCACCTCCCCCTCCAACTCATTGAGACTAGAAAACAAAACCCATTACAAATATGTATAGTCATGCAAAACTTAATTTTGCATTAGACATGTTCCAAAAAAATAAATGAATTAAAATTGAAAAAAGTGAAGCAGATCAAGAACAATTTATACAATAACAGCAATATTTTAATCAACTTTGAAAGCTATAGTAACTCTAACCAACCACAATGTCAAAGGACTCATGGTGAAACATGCTATGCACCTCCAGACAGAGAACTGATTAACTCAGTAGAGACTGAGATATGCTGTTTTCTTTTTCTCTTCCTTTCTCATTCATGTATTTTCACACTATTACAATAGTCTTGTAAAAGTAAACATAATCCCCCTTCCCCCACAAAGATAGTGAAACCTTAAGAACACTTTAGTGAGAGGGGAAAAAACGTGTATTTCAGTCTGTGTTCAGATACCATTGGCCCAGTCCCTGGACTGGATTGCATTATATATTTTGAGTCCATCAAAGAAGTTGCTTCAATATTTTTCCCCACAGTTGCTATTGCTAGCTGTATTTTCCTCTATCCTATTCTTCCCCACTCCCATTTATTCTATTCTCTTTCCTTTCACCTTATCCCTCCTCAAAAGTGTGTTGGATCTGATTTCCCTCTACCATGATTCTCCCTGTCTTCTATCACTTACACCCTCACTTCCCCTCTCCCATTCCCTTTCTCCCATCCCTTTCCTCTCCTTATTTCTTCTAGGGAAAGATAGATTTTTATACCCAATTGAGTATGTTTGTTATTTCCTCTCTGAGCCACTACTGATGAGTATGAAGGTTCATTCATTACCCCTCACCTTCACCTCTTCCACTTTATCTTCCCCCCTTCCATTCCATTGTAAAAGCTTTTTCTTGCCTTTTTTACATGAAATATAGATCATAAATATTAATTCCAAATTAAAGAATATCAGATTAAGCAATATTTGATAAATTTATCATGTAGCTATTCTTTTTGTTCTTCCTCTTTTCATCATGTGTGATCCATGCCTTTTTCTAGGCCGTATCTATTTGGCTCGTTGAAAAGAAGTCTGGGTGTCAGGGTTCCTTCTACTACAATCCCTGCTCTGGGATAAACTGGATTATGAAGGAAGTATATTCCTACAAGGATAAGAGAGCAAATTTTCTTCTGTTCTTTGTTGGGGCAATAAACTCACTGCAATCTATTAAGGAAACTTTTTCTTTTTAATTTTATATTTGCATTTTTAACAGTGAGCCTCCTCCCATCTTTTACTTAATGTTCTAATAATCTCATGAACATTGCATCTTTTATTTTTAGCAATAGTTTTGACTTGGCAGATCATATCCAGCAGTCTGAAGCCTTATGGGTTTGCTGAAAATAAGAAGGTAATTTATTAAGCATACAGATTTAAATCATACACTAATCACATAGGGGAAATTTTAGCTCAAAGACAAATCATTGTTCATCAAAATGGCAATTAGTTCAATTAGAGAACTACTTTGTATAGGGAGCTTAGCTTTAACAACTTCTAATATGATTCAGAATCCAAAAGGGAGATCAAAAAGGGTTAAAGTTCATGATTGGGAAGAGATTTATGTGCACACCTAAAATATTGAGAATGGAAATCTCTTTTATTGGACTGTAAGTTCCTTGAGGACAAGGACTGTTTGCTTTTTTGCTGAATCCTTCTTCACATAATACGTGCTTTATATAAATTCTTGTTGACTAGGAAGGGAGGATACTAGGTTCAGGAATGACCTCTGAAAAAATAGAACAGAATAGTAAATATTTCTTTCCCAGAGTCCTGCTGGGCTATTCTTGCTGCACAACCTTGAAATATCTAGACAGAAAAAAGCAAAAGAATCTTTGAAACTCCTAAGAATTGTGGAAAGTAGTGAGGAAGAGAGAGAACAAATGGTCTCTCTAATATTCTCCAAGTCAGACCTAAGAGCCCTACAAATAGGCAAACAAAAAATCAACCCTATCCCCTTGTGACTCTGCCCCCTTGTTTTTCAAGTAATAAAAAGAAATATATTTTTGGTATTCCATTTTTTTCATAATAATTTCCTAATAAGCATTGTTCTTTTCCTGCATAGCTATTTCTGTACCATCTTTACCTTGTAAACAGTTGTTTTTCTATATAAGCAAGATGCACAAAAGATCATTGGAGATGTTGTAATTTTATTCAATGAACTATAGAGGTTAAAGTACTCAAAGATCAGAAGAACTTACTATCTAGGAAATAAAGGAGGAGACCTTGCTAAATTCTGACCTGGGAATTTTAGACTGACACCTATCAATCAAAAAGTGTTCATTAACCACTTATTCATGCAGGAACAATGCTAAGATTGAGGAATACAAAAATAAATACTCCTTGCCCTCAAAGAGATTATATTTCATTAGAAGAGATTTTTATGTGCATAAAGAGAGACATATACAAGATGGGTGGTTTTTGTCCTTTGTTTTGAAAAAGGACAAAATGACATCACTATGTTTGAAAATTGCATCATGTCCGATTATGGCCGATCAGGCCAATAACAGTCTCAGAATGTTCTACCAGGTCAGGCACAAAAAGACCATGTGAACATCTGGGTGGTACTCTAAACTTATGTATGTCATGTTTCCTTTGAGTTATTTCAATTCTGCCTTCCTCATAGAGTACAGCACCCTCACTGATGAGAGCATGCCAGGCTGGGTAGTCCTGTGCCAGTGTCTCCCATTCTGTACAATCAGTTCTTCAGGGTATCTTGGTATCACTTCTTCTGACCCTCTTGTGAGCACTTGGCCTGTGTGAGTTCTCCATAAAATAGTCTTTCTGGCAAGTAAACATCTGACATTCTTTTTTTTTTCTGGATTGTTTTTTGAATTTTACAATTTTTCCCCAATTTCACTTCCCACCCCCACCCCCCACAGAAGGCAGTCTTTACATTATTTCCATGCATTGATCAAAATTGAATGTGTTGGGCGGCTAGGTGGTGTAGTGGATAAAGCACCGGCCTTGGAGTCAGGAGTACCTGAGTTCAAATCTGGTCTCAGACACTTAATAATTACCTAGCTGTGTGGCCTTGGGCAAGCCACTTAACCCCATTTGCCTTGCAAAAACCTAAAAAAAAAATTGAATGTGTTGAGAGAGAAATCAAATCCTTAAGGGAAAAAAATAAATAAGAGAAAATTGCATAAGATATATTTTAAAAAATTTAAATTAAAGGTCTTTGGTCTTTGTTTAAACTCCACAATTCTTTCTTTGGATATAGATGGTATTCTCCATCATAGATACCCAAAAATTGTCCCTGATTATTGCATTGATGAAATGAGCAAGTCCATTAAGGTTGATCATCAATCTCCATATAGCTGTTAGTGTGTACAACATTCTTTTGGTTCTGTTTATCTCACTCAGAATCAGTTCATGCAGATTCTTCCAGGCTTCTCTGAATTCCCATGCCTTTTGGTTTCTAATAGAACAATAGTGTTCCATAACATACATATACCACAATTTGTTCAGCCATTCCCCAATTGATGGACATTCACTCAATTTCCAATTCTCTGCCACCACAAATAGAGTTGCTATGAATATTTTTGTACTTGTGATGTTTTTGCCCCTTTTCATGATCTCTTTAGGACACAGACCTGGTGGTGATATTGCTGGATCAAAGGGTGTGCATATTTTATTGCCCTTTGGGCATAATTCCAAATTGCTCTCCAGAAAGGCTAGATGAGTTCACAGCTCCACCAACAATGCATTAGTGTCCCAGATTTTCCACATCCCTTTCAACATCGATGATTGTCCTTTCTGGTCATATTGGCCAATCTGAAAGATATGAGGTGGTACCTCAGAGATACTTTAATTTACATTTTTCTAATCAGTAATGATTTAGAGCAATTTTTCATATGACTATGGATCACTTTGATTTCCTCATCTGTAAATTGTCTCTGCATATCCTTTGTCCATTTTTCAATTGGGGGGGATGGGTTTTTTTTTTTATAAATTTGACTCAGTTCTCTATATACTTTATAAATGAATCCTTTGTCAGAAATTCTAGTTGTAAAAATTGTTTCCCAATTTACTTCATTTCTTTTGATCTTGGTTATGTCTGACATTCAAACAATGTGCCCAGCCCATCATAGTTGCACTTCAGGACATCATAAAAGGACTTTAGTTTGTTCTGCCTTCTTACTGAACCAAGAGTCCTGCATCTCCCTAAGCTTCACTTGTATTTTACTTTTGATGGAATTAAATGCGGCTTTAACTCTTATCATTTGTCCATACTGCTGAATCTACACTAAGTTTAAATATCATCCATTCTCTGAACCCCCCTTTCTTGTATCAGTTAAGGGTAAAGTATATGGCCCAGTTATATTCTTCTATCCACATGGCTTATAGCAAATAAAGAGGCTGAGATGTACAGAGCCGATTGGCATTTATTATTTTGCTTAATGAGTTGAAAGCATCCTGTGTGCCCATCCTGTGAGAGTCTCCAGCATTCCATTCCATTTTTTTTCCTGTGTGAGAGGCAGGTAGGTTAGGTCAGCAGTCAGCATTTGAACCAGGTCCAGTGAGCTTATTTTCTTAAGTGGACATAAAAGGATAGGCTGCAACTAGAGAATACTGGGTCCTAGCCAGGTCTATATTTAAAATATCAATATAAGGATGCTTGAGCTGTATTCCCTGAAGTTCCCACTCATTTGAGTACATTATATTCATTATTGGGATAGATGATGAAAGTGCATCAAAAATAAGAATACATTTCTAATAACTTTTGTTATAGCTATTTTTATGTTTCTAATGAACCAATCCAAAACACACTATTACAAAGGAATATCTTAAGTTTAATGAACATAATCAAAGAATTATAAGCATGTGTATCTATACAATTTTCTTTTATTCTGCTTTCCATTCCCATGTACTATTCTAAAGTCCATTCATTGCAACTCAGAAATTTTTTTGGACAGTAAGCATGGGAACTAGTGATCAGTGCCAACCTCATTCATAGAAAAGCAAAAAAAAAAAACCCATTAACACGTCCAAAGAAAATTGAACAAAGCCAATTGAGTAACACCCGATTCTATCTCATATTTCAGTGGTTACCTTGGTATCATGGACTTTTAGTTTTATTCACCCTAGAGCATGCCTTTTTGTTCACTTGTTTTTCTATTACTTTAAATTCCCAATACCCTCCTCTTCTGACTTTTTCAATTTAGCAGTAGTCTGGTTAGTTTAGCCAGTCTAAGTTAGTCTGGCTTACAGCACCATGATTCTGGTCCCAAATTGCATGGAGATTTTCCAGCTATGGCCTTCCTTTGTCCTTCCACTCAGCTCCAACAATGTAATTGATTCAGTCTCAACCTAGGATTAGTACTAGTCCTAGCCCTGGGAAATGGCATGTCAACAAAGTAGGAAAGCTTGACCTTGACTATGCTGCTAGGCAGAGAAAAGTTGACTTGAGGCTTGGATACAAATGTTAGTGATCCAGCACTTGGTATATATTGAGGGATATCTCATAAGGACTATGTTGCTATTAGTCAACAAGCATTTATTTGTTAAATACTTTAGTATCAGCCAGGTATACAGAGCATGGAAAGAACATAGTCTTTGCCATTAGTTACCATTAGATTCTAATAGGGGAAACAACAGTTAAGTAACTTTGTGTATACCAGATACATAACAGTGTAAATGAAAGGTCATCTCTAAGGGAAAGCATTAGCAAACAGGAAAAACTGGTGGGAGATTGGATTTGAACTCTGTCGAAGGAATCCAGGAAAGTCAAGAGGTGAGAATGGTGAGGGAGGGCATTCCAGGATGGCAAAAAGTGAAGATATGGGAGATGGTATTAGCAATAGCAAGAGAGCTTCAGTGTCTCTGGATTGCAGTATGTATGTAAAGCGGAATAAAGTATAAGAAGACTAGAAAAGTAGGAAGGGACCAGATTATGAAAGGTTTCAAATGCCAAACAGAGAATTTTTATATTTTGTCCTGGAGAATAATACAAAGCCCCTGGAGTTTATTAAGAAAGAGCATGTCACTGTTAGATCATTTTGGAGCACGGCTAGAGTCAGTAGAAATAAGGCAGAGAGGCTCTTGCATTTAACATTAGATTTGTTTGTTGGCTGTCTTCTTGCTAAGTGCCTAAAGTGGCTATAAAATAAATTAGTACCTCAATGCATTCCAGATACATAATAGGGTACAGTAAAACCAAAAAAAAAGACCCTTTACCTTGTTCAGATATATTCTCTTACTTGTTTCTGGTTGTAGGGCTCAAATTAACCATGCTGGTATTGAGGTCAAATGTATAACTGACAAAAATCTAGGCGCGCTATAGCCCAAACAAGGAAGCTATCTCAGTTACCAAATCTGTCTTGTTTGTGCCTTCATATATATGTTGAGATACACACATATGTGTTTTGCTAACATATCTGCTGATGATTTAAAATTTTTAAATTTTTTTAAATTTAATTTTTATTTGTTTGCAATTGAATGTAAACAAAAATTTTTAACATTTGATTTTGAAAAGTTTTGAATTCCAAATTCTCTCCCTTCCCCCCCTCTTTGAGAAAGCAAGCAATTAGAATTATATTATACATGTGCAATCATGTAAAATATATTTCCATATTAGGGGGCAGATAGATATCGAAGTGGATAAAGCACTGGCATTGGAGTCAGGAGGAAGGGAGTTCAAATCCAGCCTCAGATACTTGCCACTTACTAGCTGTGTGACCTTGGACAAGTCATTTAACCCTTATTGCCCACATCCAGGGCCATCTCCAGTTGTCCTGATTCATGTCTGACATCTAGATTCAGATGACTCTGTAAGGGAAAGTGAGATTGGTGATTAGCACAGCAATCCCTCATTCAAATCCAATTCATGTGCTTGTCATGGCATCACCTTCAAGAACAAAGGGCAAACAAACATCATGATCATTTCCATATTAGCCATGATGCAAAAAAAAAATAAAGCCCCAAACATCCCCAAGAATAATAAAATAAAAAGTAGACTTCAGTATGCATTCAGACAATCATTTCTCTCTCTCTTTTTTGAGGTAATTCTTTGGAATTTTAAGTATTTCTTTAGACTTCCACCATTTGTCTTGGTCTGTCTGCCAAGTGCTCTAGATTTTTATTTTATTATAAATTTGATCTTCTAGACATTGATCTCATTTTGAAGTCTCTCCTCCCTCACTGTCCCTTGTCCTTATCTACAAAGTAGTAGTTGACGTGGTGCGTGCCCTAATTTCTTCAGTTTGTTTCTGACCACTACCTGAACGGTTCTGTTCTGGTTTCTTCTGATTACAGAAGTTCAACTTTGACCACTAGTAACACTCATCTTCCTGAATCTGGTCTTAGACATGTACTAGCTGTGTGACCTTGACTAAGTCACTTAATCTGGTTTGCCTCAGTTTTCTCATCCATAAAATGAGCCAGAGAAGAAAATGATAAACCATTCCAGTAAATTCGCAAAGAAAACCCCAAATGGCATCCCCAAAAGTCAGACACAACTGAAAAACAACTGAACAACATTATAGACCTGTTGCCAAATTTTGGTGTCTCTAAAATTAAGATTGAGAGTTTTGAATGATGAAATAATTCATACACATCCCTGGGATTTAAAACTGCTCAGGATTTATTTTAGGAGTCTGCAAAATATACAGATTAAAACCTTTTTTCCTCCTGGAGAAGCAACAAGCACTTTGAGGACAGGAATAAATTAACAAAAGGCTAGTAGAGATTTGTTTGGGAGGGGTGAACTGGGGCTGGGCCAAGTCTTTGGAGTGTGCATGCCAGGAGGGAAGTTTAGTCCAGACCTTCCTAGTCTTGCCAATTCTCTGGGTATTGAAGGGGCTGGAGACCAAGAGCAAAGGAGAAGTCCCCCCCCCCCCCCCAATGTGACTGAAACCAGGTAAAAGTTTGAAAGTTGGAAGGTGGGAAAGAGGAGACATTACAAGTTTACATTTAACAATGGAACAATAGGGGTCAATTTACATCACAGGAGCAGATAAGATTTTTTACAAAGTTTAACAGTAAAAAAGGATCACAAAATCTGTTTCCGATTACAATTTTCCTATATTCATAACGCCCTGCATCATGAATTTTGAAAATATGATGTAGGGAGTTATCAGGCCTACCCTGCCTCAGACTTACCCTAGTCTAAACTATTTCTCTACCTATTGTATTTTCTATGTTACATTCTTCTTTATTCCAAATTTCATAGTCCTGACTCCTTATCTTATAATCCATTCTATCACTTATAGTCCCAGTACCTCCAGTGCCTTTTGTTCATGTTGCATAATAGAATAATTTTAATAAAATACTAGTGAATAGAATACTGAACTTATCCCAGCTAATATATTTATTAGTTATGTGATCCCTGAGAAAGTCACTTAAATTCCTCTGCCTTTATTTCTTCATCTCTAAAATGATGGGGTTGGAGTTAGGGTCAAAGACTCCTTCAAATTCTAATTCTGTAAACCTAAAATCCTGTTATTTGATCCTATCTTATAAATATTTAAAACAAATTTTTATTTCATTTTTATTTGCAAGGCAATGGGGTTAAGTGGCTTGCCCAAGGCCACACAGCTAGGTAATTATTATTAAGTGTCTGAAGCCAGATTTGAACTCCAGGGTCAGTGCTCTATCCACTGCACCACATAACTGCTCCATCATATCTTATAAACAATCATTTTTCTTTTCTTTACAACCAATGACTTCTTTAGTTTGATATTCCAACTCCATCTATGTTTCCAATCCCCTACCTGAAACCAAACTAATCTATTTGTGTCTGTATCTATTCCTTGCCTTGCTCTTTCTCACCTCTGCCTCTCCATGTATTTCCTGTTTTTAGCAACTTGAATTCAAAGACTTTATCCATGAAGTCTTTACTGCCTAATCTAACCCATAATGATTATCGGTTTCCTGTGGAAAACTCAGGCAAACCTTAAAATAACACATAAATCAATCAACAAGAATTTATGAAGCTCTTACTATGTGACAGACATTGTGAAGATCTGGGGGATAAAAAGAAAAAGAAAAAAGTCTGGCCTCAAGGAGCTATTGTCATTATTGCTTTAGTCAACACCCATGTTGCTAATAAACTTGCAGATCAGACCGGGATGAGGTATCAGTGGACAGACACTAGGGGACAGTGGAGGGTCAGATGTGGTACAAATTATGTGTAATATCATCCAAGCCATTTTATCAGATCTGAGGATATCTGGACTAGGGAGACTGCAGAGTCTATTTAACTCACTTCAGTGTAAAGTTGGACATCCTGGGGGCAGAAAGGTCTCTCCCTTCTCTATGGATGGAAAACTAGAGTTTTCTCTCTTTTTCTTTTTTTAGCTAGCTTACTAATTTTATTAGCTGGTAGTAAAATTAAGATGATCATTATGATAAAGAAAAAGAAAAAGAAGGAAACCCAATCAATTTGCATTTAGATGAAGCTTTGAATTAGGTACTGAGACTAGATCTGACCACATTTCTCATCATCACTTGTTTTCATAGCTCCTGGGCAGGAGCACCAGGAAGTCCTTAACTTTTTCCTTCTCACCCCAATACCACAATGATGGCATAAGGGAATGAGATCCTAGACAATATGCTTTAGGTCTCATTGCCCCTATGCCTTTTAGCCTCACTCCCTAAATGATTACCTTTAGATTTTTTTCTTATTACATTTGGACTGGTTTCTGTGTACCACAAAAATTCTACACACAGAAATTGTCTTTCTACTTTCAAAAACCTCCAAAATATTCTCATGGAAATTCCAGTGACAATAACCACTCCTCAATATATCCACAAACATTTTGTTCTTCTTTCTCTCTCTCTGGCTCTGTCTCTGTCTGACTCACTCTCTCTCTCTCTCTCTCTCTCTCTCTCTCTCTCTCTCTCTCTCTCCCTCTCTCCTCTAATTCTCTCATCCCCCACATAGAACTGTGTGCTCTAGGTGTTAAGAATCTAGGCAACCAATTAATCCATATACTGTAGGATCACTGTAGGAAAGGGATCTAGACTAGATGTTATTTTAAAGATACTTCTTATACTATCTCCCATGAAGAAAGCCATCAAATGAACTGCAATGTTAAAATGAGGTTATAATTACTAAATTTTTCAAGAGATTACTTGCACTTGAAATGAAGATCTAGTGCTTTTTGGATGACAGATCCAACCCAAGGATTATTTACTGTACAAGAAAGAATAAAACAGACAAGACTGAGCAGGTTCTATGTAGTTTATCAAGGCTAAATGTCCTTTGTAGCTTGAAACAAAGAAATAAATAAAAATTTCCATTAATTTATATGGCACAAGAGAAGCCAGGAACTAAATAAAATTAAGTAAGACGTGTGACTTTTCATTTTGATACTGACACCTCTTAAGGACTAGCATACCCTTAGACATAATGCTAGGGGAAAAGCAGCTACCTGATCCAGTGAAAAATGAAAAAAGAAATGGAACAGAAATAATTTTTGGTGGCTTTTGGTTGTTTTGTTTCACAGGTTGAGGTTTAGCTATTTACTTAGAGTAAACAGCTCCTCCTCTTAGTTTAAAATTAGTAGTGATTGAAAGTAGCCATTAGCTCACCAGTTCAAAGGTCTAGTATAATCCAAGTAGCTATCAGCAGTAACATAAGTAATCCATTGGGATTTGGTCAATGATATGGTGCCTTGACAAATGGATTCTTAGATGTAGTATAATAGGCGCTTTGTTTTGCTAAGGCAAACTCCCAGGAGGAATAGTAATGTTGCTTTTTCTCTGGTGCTTAGAATTTACCATTACTCTGGCCTGGTTCTATTCAGTGCTGTGACTACAGCTCCCAGTGTATCTGCACCTGCTGCTTCATCAGTTGCCTGTTGTCACAGGTCTTTGAGGAATGGTTATGAGTGATGTATTTTGTTGCCATGAGTAGATTGGATTTAAGTGAGATAGAGCTGCACAAAGTCACCCACCTCACTCTCTCTTCCAAAATCATCATGATCCAGCATAGCAAGATAGTCAAGACAACTGGTAATGGCTCTGGATACAGTGGATGACCTTTGTGTCTTTGATGTCTAACCAAGCTCTAAGTGCTCCACAGCACCTGCTTCAGCTGACTTCATGGCCATTGGAATGAATTGTTCTCTTCCACCCATTCCCCAGCGGAAGACTTCACATGTTTGGGGTAGGTAACACCCCACTACTCACCAATGAGTTTGAGATTCCCTTGGTTACCCTCAACCTGGTTTAGCCTGCCTACCAAAACATTAATAATAGATAGGGATGTGATCCTAGAGAGATGGGCCTAACACTTTCATGGTTTTCTTTAATAGACCATCATCAATTGATGCAGAAGCCATTGACCATTTACCTCAAGTTGAAGTAAATCTCTCCCTAGCTAAAGTTCCAACTGAAGAAGAGGTTTTGAATGCCATTAAACTCCTTTCAAGTGGCAAAGCACCTGGTGCTGATTCTATTACAGCTGAGATCAACAAGGTGTGGGGGAAGTCCATTGCTCATCCAAAAACTGACTGATATTTTCCAGGTTATATGGCATGAAGAGGTTATTCCCCAAGATTTCAAGGATGTTTCCATTGTCTATCTTTATAAAGGTAAAGGGAATAGATTGTTTTGTGACAACCACAAAGGGTATTTCTCTTTTAGTCATTGCTGGTAAGATTCTTACTAGAGTTCTTCCCAATAGGCTGATCCTTCACCTAGAAGATGGTCACCTCCCTGAGAACCAGTATGGTTACAGAAAGGGTGAAAGAACAGTCAATATGATTGTTTGCTGCCTGATAACTCCAAGAAAAATGTCAGGAATAGAACAGAAGTCTGTATACAACATTTGTAGATCTGATCAAGACCTTTGATACTGTCAGTTGTGAGGATTTATAGAAAATTATGGCAAAATTTGGTTACCTGGAGATGTTCATCAGTATTTTTTACATCAATTTCATGGCAGCATGCATGCCCAGGTTCTGGAGAGTGGATGATGCTCTCAAGATTTCCCAGGCACCCATGGAGTGAAACAAGGATCTGTCCCTTGCTCTTATACTTTTTAGCATGATGTTTTCAACCATGTTATCAAACATCTTCACTGAGGATGAACAAGACCTCAGAGTCAGCTATAGCACTAATGGCAAATTCTTCAACTTGAAAGCTACAAGCTAAGACTGAAGTGGAGAATTTTGGTGCCTGATCTTCTGTTTGCAGATGATTGTGCACTCAGTGCAACCTCTGAAGCTGAGATGCAACAAAGTATGGATTGATTCTTTGCTGCTTGTGCTCTATCAGCCAGCACCACACCATCCATATGTGGGAACCATCATTACAGCAAACAAAGTTTTGAGTACTGTGGACAAGTTAACTTACCTTGGCAATGTCTTTTCCAGGGAGGGACATATCGACAAAGAGGTTGACACATGCATTGCCACAGCTAGCTCAGTATTTGGGAGACTCCAAAAGAAAGTGTAGGAGAGAAGTAACTACCAAACTGAAGGTCTACAGAGTCATTGTGTTGACCTCACTGCTATATGCTTGTGAAACCTGGACAGTCTACCAGCACCATGTCAGGAAATTGAATCGTTTCCATTTGATTTGTCTCAGGAAGATTCTGAAGATCACCTGGCAGGAGATGATACCAGACACTTAGGTCCTTTCTCTAATTAAACTGCCTCGCATTCCAACATTACTACAGAGAGCACAACCATGATAGGCTGTATGCATTGTTAGAATGCCAGATATACACTTGCCAGACAGATTATTTTATGGAGAACTCACCCAGAGTAAGCACTCATAGTGGGTCAGAAGAATCAATATTGAGATACCCTGAAGGTCTCATTGAAGAACCTTAGAATTGACTGTACAGCATGGTAGACACTGGCACAGGGCCTGCTAGCATGGCATGCCCTCATTAATGAGGGTACTGCACTCTTTGAGGAAGGCAGATTTGAAGCAGCTCAAAGGAAACATGACATATGAACTATTTGTGCCGAACCTGTGGTAGAACATTCTAAGCTTGTATTGTTCTTACCAGCCACAGATGGACAGAGTGTAATTTATTTCAAACATAATGTCATTTTGGTGGTCTTAGATAAGGAAGGACTAGAACCAATTGAAGAATGATTCATATTCTAAATTCATATTCTCCTCTACAAATTTGAGAAATGAGGCTTTTACCACAGAAAATGCCCCAGTTTTCTATTTTCCTTCTAATCCTCAGCCATAAATTTTAAAAAGTTTAATATTTTATTTATCTCTAATTATATGTAAAAACAATTTTAACCCTTTTTAAATTTTTGAGTTCCTTTTCTTTGTTTCCTTTTCTTTCACTCCCCCTCAGTAAGAACACAAGCAATTTGATAAAGATTATACATATGCAGTCATGCAAATTTCCACATAAGTTATATGGTGAAAGGAAACAGACAAAACAAAAAAAAATTAAAAAAGCAGTATTTTATATGCATTCAAACTCCATCACTTCTTTTTCTGGAGATGCAATTTTTTTCATTATAAGCCCTTCAGATCATTGTATTACTGAGAATAGATAAGTTATTCACAGTTGATCATCATACAATATTGCTGTTACTCTATATAATGTTCTTTTGGTTTTGTTCATTTCACTTTGCATCAGTTCATGTATATCTTTCCAGGTTTTTCTGAAAGCATCCTGATAGTCATTTCTTGTATTCCATCACAATCATATTCAACTTGTTCAGCTATTCCCTAATTGGTGGACATCCCTTGCCAGCACTAAAAGAGCTGCTATAAAGTTTTGTATACATATAGGTCTTTTTCCTTTTTTGCTTTTTATCTCTTTGAGATACTGACCTAGTAGTGGTATTGCTTGGTTAAAAGGCTTGCATAGTTTCACAGTCCTTTGAGTATAGTTCCAAATTTCTGTCTAGAATAATTGAATCAGTATACAACTTCACCAACTGTTTTAGGCATAAATTTTAAATAAAGTCATTCTTCACTCTAAAATTGTTTAAGAAGATTCCACATGAAATTATCCCTAGCTATGAATTAAGCCAGATTTGCCAGCTAAATATTTTATTTGGAGATAAAATCTTTTAATTATTTGGGAATGAATTTTTGTCTCTCTGTATATATGTCTATAACATATTCCAATATGTTAAATAGTAATAATGTATGAAATGACCTATGTTCACTTCAAAAATGTTTCTCTTATTTCCATAGATTCAGCCCCTCCCAGATTTTAAATTACCAATTCACAGAAAATGCCGCTCTCAGATCACTGATATTGAAGGCTTTAAAAGAGGAGGTATTTATTCATGGCAGAAAGAGAGTGGAATTTTTCCCAATGCAAATTTAAAGGAATTACTCTTCCCAACAGTTAATCCTATCCCCCCTATTCTAAAATAACGCACTGTATCTTCTGTTCAAAGATACTTGTTCCATTTTTGATGAAAGAAAAATAAAGTTAATGGTTTATTATGTGTTCTAATAAATATAACAGAAATGCTTATTTACATGTTAGTTTTTTCTTCTAGTATACAACTTATTTTTTTTTTAAGAAAGATGGACACCATTATTATTGCTGGTGGTACATAGTGATTTAAGGTTTGCAAAAGGTTCTACAAATGCTAACTCATTTGAGAGAAATTATTATATAAGTTATAGAAATCACCACGTTGAAGATGTTAGAAACCATAGAGACAATCCAGTGTAGGCATTCTTAACCTGGTATGCATTAATGTATTTTCTAAACATTGTGATGGCTTTATTTTGGAAATATTTTCCTTTGTGATCATGAATATTTTATCTTATTCATTTAAATCCATTCCTTTATTTCTTAAATTACTTTGTTACATTACTTTATACACTAGAAACCAGGCTTTAACAAATTGTTTAAAGAAATACAAGTCACAAAAGGGGTTAAGAAGTCCTGATTTAGTCCATCCCCTTCAGTTTATATGAGGAAATTTAGTTACATCCATAGTGACACATGGAAATAAAGAGCTGAGCTAGGCCTTGAATTCAACCTTGACTATGTGATGTTCTACCTTTCTGGACTCCAGAGAAGCTCCTCTTCCCTTGTTTGGATAAACTCTCCCCCCCCCCCCCAATTAGATGAGTACTCCAAGGACACTCACCCAAAAAACAATCTGCTTCTGTAACTTAGAGGGAACACTTATTTGAAAAGGAATAAAAACATTACTGACATATACATGGAGGTTTTAGAAGAGGTTTTAATGCTGAGATATACTGAGGGTCAATCCGAATATAGCATTGCCCTCATACTGTCAATAATGCGGATTGTAGAAGACCAAGAGCATCTAGGTGGTACAGTATATAGAGTGTAGAATAAGTACAGGCAAGTAAATCATATTATCTATGAAAACATGTATTATATCCTAGTCTATCATTCATTACCTCTGAATTATCTTAAGGTTTCAGGTCCAATATCTGGACACTAATACACTATGTCAGTAAACCTTCTTAAATAACTGACATGGGCAACTAGGTGGCACAGTAGAAAGACTGAGTCTTGAGTCAGGAAGACTCATCTTTGAGAGTTCAAATCTGGCCTCAAACATTTTCTAGTTTTGTGACCTTGAGCAATTCATTTAACTTTTGCTTCAGTTTTTTCATCTAAAATGAGCTGGAGAAAGAAATGTCAAATCAATTTAGTCTTTGCCTAGAAGACTCCAAATAGGGTCACAAAGAGTCAGACACAACTGAAAAATGATTAAACACATTAAAAAGAAATGGAATTTTTGGAGGACTGGAAAGTTAATCTAAGTCAACAGTATTATATTATATCCAGAAATAACTCCAACAACCATACACACCCACACACACACACATCGTAATTTTAAGCTGTCTTGAAGAACTGCATTATACTTAATAGAAGTGATAGCAACACTATTTCATTCTCTGTTTTATTCAGACCACATCTGGAGTTCTGTGCTCATATCCACATACCATATTCTAAGAAGATTATTGATAAGCTAGATAGTGACCATAAAAGGAGATCATGCTGTATGAGAATCAGATGAAAGAGCTGAAGGTTTTCAACTCAGAGTAAAAGCTGAAGGTTTTTAACCCAGAGGATTTAGGTGAGATGGTAATAACTATCTTCAAGGATTTGAAGAGGCATGATGTGGAAGAAAGAATAGATTTGTTCAATTTAAACCCAGAAGGCATAACTATAAGTGGTTGAAGATTCAGAAAGGTATATTTTCATTATATCCAGGAGAAATTATAACTATCCAGTAGTTTTCTAGGCTTACTTGAAGACTGTGACCTTCCTTTTCCCCCTTACTAGAAGACTTCAAATAGAGGTCTGATGACAACATTGAGTATGTTGTAGAAGGAATCTTTGTTCAGATATCAGTTGGACTAGATAATCCCATCCAACTTTGAGATGCGCTGGGACACACCAAAAGAGAGGATTGTTTGATAAACTAGAAAAATGGAAGATAGTATGAACCCATTTTTTTTTTTTGAGGTTAAATAAAATCTTTTCTATAGTTTATCCTTAGTACTTTTAGGAGAACTGAAGACCTTTTCAGGGGAAAATAAAATGAGTCAACCACAATCATTGCCCAGGTTACTTGATTGGGACTTTAATCCAGAGATATCTCTAAAAAACTATACCTGCAACTCTTATTAGGAGCCTCTCATTGTTACATATATGAGTATATGTGTATGCATGAGATACATGTTCATACTCAGAATTGAATAGGATTTAGAAGGTAAAAACTACGAAGTGTTTTATTGATCTAAAGGTACTTATTACAACAAAAACCTCTCTTTTTTTCTCCTCCTTAGTAAGGCTACAGTACAGTGAATTATGTGTTTATATGCATTTTTTTAAAATTCAGTCATTACAACTCTGGGAATTAGGTGCTATTATTAACTTTATCTTACAAATGAGAAAACTGAAAAATACAGAGGATAAGTGATTTGTCCAGGATCCCACAGGTAGTAAATGTCTAAGGAAGCATTTGGACTCAGGTCTTCCTGACTTCAGGCCCAGTGCTCTATATACATCCAAAGGTGATGGTATGATGTACTTAAAAGCATTGGGAGATAAATTCAATCCTCTCGCTACAAAATATTATTCTGGTTCTGCCCTTACCTTTTTAAAAGAATTCTTTCACTATAAATGTTTAGAATTTTGAGATAAAGATAATCATAGAGAATATTAAGAATAGTATAGGGGGTGGCTAGGTGGCACAGTGAATAGAGCACTGGCCCTGGAGTCAGGAATACCTGAGTTCAAATCCTACCTCAGACACTTAATAATTATCTAGCTGTGTGGCCTTGGGCAAGCCACTTAACCCCATTTACCTTGCAAAAAAAAACCCTAAAAAAAAAAGAATAGTATAAAAAGAAAATACTTCTGTAGAAAAAAGTTTAGTCTTCTAATTTAATACATTGACACTTGAAAGAATGTGTGCTTTTATTATGGTGAATATTCCTTCTATCAATGAATATCACAATGCCTACATGCCTTCTCTTCTTTTGCTACCCTTGAGTTTCCATAAATCTTTCACAAAAAAGTCACCTGACACATTGCTATTCTTTCTGACTTTTATATCTTTGGGTAACAAAATATTCATTGTTATTCATTCTCATTATATGAGCAGCACACCTCTTTTTTTAGCCATATACATATCTGTGGTCAAGAGTTATCATTGATAATATACTCATTCTACTTGCTTCTATCTTTCCAAATTGTGTATCTTATAATTTTGATTCTTGCAAGATTGTATTGTCCCATGATTTTAAGCAGATTTTCCAGATTGTAGGGGCACCGTGCCCCAAACCCCCATGATGTAAAAGGGATAACTATTTAAATTTATAGCATGCTTAGCAATTTATCAATCATCTGAATCATTTTTGCAAGGTATATTGCCAACTAATTTTAAGATCTACGATGAAACTTTATTTTTCTAGTTAAGTAAGTATATGCGCTCTATTTAGGTTCTAAAATAGATGACCAGAGTAAAGTTTAGCCCCCTCTCTTGCATTATTCCATTTGTGTTTAACTCAGTTCAGTAGTTTTTCACTCCTATCTTACTTTGTTTGATCCCATTTGATTTAGTTTTTGTTTGCTTTGGTAAAGATACTGGAGTGGCTTGCCATTTTTTTCTCCAGCTCATTTTATATATGAGAAAAGGGAGGCAATTAGGGTGAAGTAATTAGCCCAGGATCACACCCTTGGTAATTAACAAATGTATTAGGAATTACCTCCAAATTTAAAATACTATATAAAAACTTTCATCAGCTATAATAGTGAACCTATATCCAAACAACCAGAAATTTGGATAAAGATGAAGCTGATGATTCAGATTATAATGATAAAGCCCATAATGATAGAGTAGGGGATAAGAATTTCAGAGAATATGAAAGATTTGGAGCATTGGTTTTTCATAAATTTAGAAGAAATGCTTTAAAATAAATGTTTTTTCTTCTGAATTCACTAAATATCATACATGCTTATGGAGAAAATCTTTGTCTTGAATTTTATAGTCTTTAAAGTTCAGATGCTAAACACTTAGTCTCCAGAATATATATCAAAAAGTGGTGATATATAGAAATCTCAGTGTCAAACTGTTGGGTATTTGAAAATGCCTTATAGTGGGAAGATGGACACCACTGAGTTACCTGGGGTGGGTCTGCAATAGATAAAGCTATGTGTTACCTTTGAATTTTGCTGCCTTCTCTTTTAATAATATAGCATTATTTAGGAAAAATTAAAAAACAATTTGCCAAATGTAACTGAATTTCTACCTACTCAGAAAGAGATCACCACACATTAAACTGATGTGCTTTCACTTGCCACAAAGGGGCTGAACTTAGAAGTTAGTTTAGGAAGAACTGAGAGAAGAATGAATCATTCGATACTAAATCTTCATTAGCTAAGTGAAATGGAGGATTGATAGTAATAAGTAAAATGTCTCACCATGTTGTTTTAGTCTTTTTCAGTTGTGTCTGATTCTTTGTGACTCCGTTTGGTATTTTCTTGTCAAAGATACTAGAGTGATTTGCTATTTCCTTCTCTCAGTTCCTTTTACAGATGAGAAAACTGAGGCAAGCAGAATTAAGTGACTTTCTCAGGGTCAGATTTGAACTCATGAAGATGTATCATTCTGATTCCAAGCCTATGCTGTATCCAGTGTACCACCTAGCTACCCATGTCAAGTACTTAAGAAAAATTTACTGACAGTGTAGTTTTGGTGGCAAGATGCATGTTACCTGCCACTTGGCAGAGGTGATGATAAACTAGAGATATAAAATGAGACATAAATTTTCACAGATAATATATTGATTTATTTGACTATACTTATTTGTATAAAGAAGGACTTTTATTTGAGAGGGTAGGATGTGGAGGAAGAGGTTGCAGAAGGACAATTATGTCAAAAGGAAAAAAGGAAAAAAGGCCACTAGTGAAATAGTTTTTTTTTTAAATGAAGAAGCAAAGATAAATTCAGAAAAGGATACAGACAATACAGGTTTGTTATTATCTTTAATCTACATTTAATGGGGGACATTAGGTGGTGAGGTGCCTAGAGCACCAGTCCTGGGGTCAGGAGGACCTGAGATCAAATCTGGTCTCAGACACTTAATAATTGCCTCACTGTTTGACCTTGGGCAAGTTGCTTAATCCATTGCCTTAAATGAAAAAAAAAATCTTCATTTAAAATCTGTACAGAATACAATTCATACTTTCATAGAGATTCCTTTTTTTCTATTCTTTGTGTATTACAATTTGGGGTATCATTTAAATTCATAAAAACAAAAATTGAAAAATAACTTCTGGGGGATTAAATATCAGAGTAAAAACATTTGCTTCTTTACCCAAGTTCTTAAATATTCAGATAAAAATATTGTTTTGACTTGATTTTTTGTTTGTTTTATTGCTCCAATTTCACAGACCATGATTGAACCTAGGATTGAACTGAGACTCTTATTTTAGGTCTGAACTATCAGGCAAAGTTCAGAAAGAGCAAACCTTTCTGTGGACTCTAATAGGTCTTTTTACATGTAATGAACATGTCCCTCCTTTTACTTTTTAAAAGCTTTCTTTTACTTTTATTTTTGAACTTGACAAAATATCAAGAAATATGAACATTTTACAAAAGAACAGAAAAACAATATAATTTATATTATAAATATTATGAACAGTTTACTTTTAAAGTAAGGTTGATTTTAATATAGAACACAGTTGAACCAACTTTTGAACTTTTCTGAGTATTTTTAATGTTTTATTGACATTTATTTCTTTTCTTCCTTTTACTTTTGTCATTATCTGCAGTATACTTTCTCTGACAAATTCCTTTTGCCAATAAAACTCTGTTACAAATTCTGTCAACAAAACAAATCTATGCATTAATTTTGATTATAAATGTACCTCTCATTTTTCACTTCTAATTTATCACCTTATTGCCCAGAGATGGAAAACATGAAACATCAATGCTATTCTAAAGTAGACTAGGACTTTTGAAGTAGGTTAATTCAGATAAAAATGAGGTTTTTCCTCAATAAATCTTTCATTTAAAAAAACTATTTTAACATTAAAAATTGAGTTCTGAATTATTTCCTTCTTTCCATTCCTCTATCACTTATTGAGAAGACAAGAAATGTGATATTAATTATACATGTGAAATGCAAAAAAACTTTCTATATTGGCCATATCTATATTGCCAAAAAAGGGAAACAAAAAACTAGAAAAAATTCAATCTGTATTCAGAGTTGATCATTTTACTATGGAGGTAGTTAGCATTTTAAAAAATTTTACTTATTTAAGGCAATGATGTTAAGTGACTTGCCCAAGGTCACACAACTAGGCAATTATTAAGTGTCTGAGACCAGATTTGAACTCAGGTAATCCTGATCCCAAGGCTGGTACTCGATCCACTGTACCACCTAGCTGCCCCTTATTATACCACCAAGATGTTCCTGTGATTAGCATTTTTCATCCTAAATCCTTTGGAATTGTTTTGGATCATTGCAAACCAGAATAAGCAAATCACTCACATTTGCTCAAAGTACAAAATTGCTGTTATTATGTACATTTCCTGGTTCTGCTCACTTCACTCTGCCTCAGTTCATATAAGTCTTCACAGGTCTTCTGAAACTAACCTGCATACTTTTTCTTCCATCATAATAATATTCCATTATAATCACATATCAACACAGCTTGTTCAGTCAAACTCCAATTGAAAGACTTCCCCTTGATTTCCAATTCTTTGCCATTACAAAAAGAGCTGCTAAAAATATTATTGAAAGCTTAGATCATTTTCCTTTTTCTTTGTTCTCTTTGGAGTACAGACCTAATAGTGGTATTTCTGGGTCAAAGGATATATATATATATATATATATATATATATATATACATATATATATATATAGTTTTATAACTCTTTGGGAATAGTTTCAAATTGCTTTTCAGAGTGGTTGAATCACTTCACAACTCCACACACAGTGCAATAGTGTACCCATTTTTCCACATCACCTCCATTTGTCACTTCCCTTTTCTTTTGTTAGTCAATCTGATAGGTATGAGATATCTCAGACTTATTTTAATTTGAATTTCTCTTATTAAGTGAATTAAAGCAGTTTCATATGACTATAGCTTTGCTTTTTTTCCCCCTGAAAACTGCCTATTTATATTCCTTGATCATTTATCAATTGGGGAATGACTTGCATTCTTATAAATTTGACTCAGATCTCTATATATTTGAGAATGAGGCCTTTATCAATGAACTTGCTATAAAAAAAATTTTCCCCAGTTTCTTGCTTTCCTTCTAATCTTGGCTGCATTGGCTTTGTTTACGCAAAACCTTTTTTTTTTTTTTACTTAAATGTAATCAAAATTATCCATTTTACTTTCTATGCTCCCCTTTATTTCTTATGTTTCCACAAATTCTTCCCTTATCCATAATTTGATGGGTAAATTTTTCCATCCATAAAAGAATTTCCATAATGATTTATATCTAAATCATGTATCCATTTGACCTCTCAAGTATCTTATATTGTCTTTAGTTATTTTAAATGACATTTTTCTTTCTATCTCTTTCAACTGGATTTTGCTGAGGTCACTGAAGTATATGGTGTGAGATGTTGATCTATACCTAGTTTTTACTAAACTGCTTTCTAGTTTACCCAGCAATTTTTGTCAAATAGTGAGTTCTTTTCCTGAAAGCTTTAGTATTTGTATTTATCAAACTGTAGATTAGTATGGTCATTTAATATTGTATATTAAATACTTATTCTATTTCACTGATATATCACTCTATTTCTTAGCCAGAATCAGATTGTTTTATAATTCTAATATAGTTTTAAATCTGGTAGTGCCAGGCCACCTTTCTTTATATTTTTTTTAAAAAATTGATTCCCTTGCTATCTGGACTTTTTTCATCCAGATGAATTTTATTATAGTTTTTCTAGCTCATTGTGGGTGGAGTGTAATCTAATTGGTATAGCACTAATTAAGTGAAATTTAGGTAGGTGTCATGTTTATTATATTGACTCAGTCTATGCAGGAGCAATTAATATTTTTCCAGTTGTTTAGATCTGTCTTTGTTTTTTTAAGAGAGGTTTTATTTATTTTGAGTTTTACATTTTTCTCCCCAATCTTGCTTCCCTCCCACCCCTACAGAAAGCAGTTTGTTAGTCTTTACATCATTCCCACAGTATGCATTGATCTATGTTGAATGTGTTGAGAGAGAAATCATATCCTTGAGGAGAAAATAAAATATTAGAGATAGCAAAATTGTTGTACATAAGACACTTTATATTCTTTTTTTTTCTTTTTTTAGATTTTTGCAAGGCAATGGGGTTAAGTCATAAGACACTTTAAAAAAAATAAAGGTAATAGACTTTGGCCTTTGTTTAAACTCCACAGTTCTTTCTCTGGATGCAGGTGGAATTCTCCGTTGCAGGTACTCTAAAATTGTCCCTTATTATTGCACTGATGGAACGAGCCAAGTCCATTGATGTTGATTATCACTCTCATATTGCTGTTAGGGTGCACAATGTTCTTCTGGTTCTGCTCATCTCACTTAGCATCAGTTCATGCAAATTCTTCCAGGCTTCCCTGAATTCCCATCTCTCCTGGTTTATTTCCATCCCTCCTGGTTTGATCTGCCTTTATTTGTGTGAAAAGTGTTTTGTAATTGCGTGCATATAGTTTATGGATTTGTCCTGGCAGATAGGCTCTCAAGTATCTTATGTTGCCTTTAGTTATTCTAAATGACATTTTTCTATTTCTTTCATCTAGACTTTGCTGAGGTCACTGAAGTAATTTTTTCAACTAGTATTTTAGTTGATTCTCTAATTATACCATTATATTGTACTCACTACCTATTCTAATTCCTTCAATTTCTTTTTCTTTTTGTTATTGCCAGAATTTCTAGTACAATATTGAATAATAGTAGTGATAGTGAACATTCTTGCTTTACAACTGATTTTAAATGAAAACACTTTCCTTTTAACAGCATAAAATTATTGTAGTACATCCCTACAATAGAATGTGTTCAACCATTTTTCAAATTGATAGGTAGCCACTCTAATTCTAGTTCTTTGCTACAAGAAGAAAAACTATTATTAAAATGTCTATATTTGGATCCTTTATCTCTGATTTTTTTGGGCTTATGTGTCTGGAAGTGATATTGCTATATCAAGAGATTTAAGTTTAAATTGAATTTAGGGGTATAGTTTCAAATTGCTTTCCATAAAGGTTGGATCAGTCTCTAAAACTCTATGTGTAGTATATGAGAGGTTCTACATCTGCCTTGCCAGTGTCTGTGCATATATGTTATTTAATTCTCTCTGTGACCTTTGGAGACAGTGAAAACCCATATGGAAATTTGTCACTTTTCCTCATATTCAAATTTAAACATTCCATATTTATTTAGTTCCTCTCCAATTGACCCCCCCTTAAGTTTCTCTTGACTTCTGTGTTTACATTTCAAAGTTTTTGTTCAGCTCTGGACTGTTGAACAGGAATGTTTGAGTCTTTTAATCTATTTATGATCATTTCTTTTTCCATGTATCCACAGGATATCATACTAGTTTTTCAGGATAAGTGGGTTTTATTTTCTTATCTTTTGACTTTTTGAATATCATATTTCCAGATTTTCCCTCCTTTGCTCTCACTGGAGCATTGTCTTGTGTGATTCTAACTATAGATCCTTGGACCTTGAACTCTTTCTTTCCAGCTACTTCATGTATTTTTTTCATTGACTTGTATCTAATTTTGGTTATGATATTTCTAATGTTTTCAGTTTGGAGTGTTTTTTAGGAGGTAGAATTCTATTTTCTTTGTACTCTGGTTCTAATAGATTGAACAGTTTTCTTTTGTGATTTCTAAAAAGTTGGTAACCAGTTTTTCCTCAACAATCAAAACTATTTATTTGTGAGGCACTGTACTAAGTATTAGGTATGTTAATAGTCTTTGTTCTCAAGAAGCTTACAGTTTAAAGGGGGAAGACAACACACAAAATGGAACTAAAAAGGAGATCAAATGAAAACATCCAATCTTGAGGAAGAGACATAGTGAAAAAGGCAAGTCATCATCCCAAAATAGTCAGGTGAGAGGAGATATCTGAGCTGAGTTCTCTCCTTAAATAGAGATTTGTAGTTCATGGTTTCACTCTCCAATTAGAAAGGCAAAGGATAGCGATGAGGTAGAGGACCAGGGCTAATGAGATCTTAGAGGATGATGAAGTTATCTCAATAATGAGCTTCCAGTAATGAATTTCCTAGGCATCATGGAAAAGTCAGAGTGCATCCATGTGAGAAATTAGTTTGGTAATGGTTTTCAGGTACTCTAATTACATTAATTCTTAAATTATATATCTCCCAGAACTATTTTTTCAGTCAGAATTTTTTATAGTAGATACCTTTCATTCTCTTATTTTTTCAATTGTTCACTTTTATTTGAGTATTTCTTATTTCATAGAGTAATTGAGTTCTAATTACTCTAGTCTCTTTTCCATTACTTGGGCAAGGGTTTCCATTTTCTGGTCTAAACTATTCTTTCAATCCCTCCCCAACTCATATTTTGGAACTCTTATGTTCATTTCAATTTCGTCTTTTAACTATTGTTTCATATCTAGTCATATTTGTAGTCTTTGTAGCCAAGTGGTTTCACTAAGTACTTGTAAGTCTATTCTCTCTGTCTGGATTTACTCCTTGAATTTATTTTAGAGTATTTCTTCATTGTGATGTGCAATCCCTCTACCCAAACTTTTAGGATTCATGGTTTGGATTGGCTTCCCTTATGTGATCCCAATTCCAGACACCGCTGTCTCATGACTCTTTTTTTTGGCAATTATGGATTGGATGAAGGCATTTCAGGGTTTTGTTTTTCTTTATTTGCTATTCCATTTAGGGAGGGGTCCTTTCTCCTCTCCCCTTCTCTGTGTGTCTACAAAAGCTGAGCTCTTTTTCATAACTTCATATTGTCATCTAAACTAGATGTATGGGATGAGACATGTTGTTCTTAGTCAATATTGGTTGCTGTATTGATGCAAAAGACAGGAGTACTGAACTTTGATTATCTGCCTGCTGTTATAGTTTGATTAGGTAGGTTAGATGGTACTAGATTAACTCTATAGAAGAGGAAAAGAGTCTATTGAACCTTGTTGCCAAAGGGGCAATTATCTGGGCATAGTCTTACTCTTATTCTTCAGTATTTCAAAGTAGTGAAATTTTCAAAGTATTTATATTCTCTCCATAAACCCAGTGCCTTGAATAAAGTTTGATGAATCAAATATAGATTATAACCCCCTCTAAATTTTAAGAGATAGGTATTTGCAAATTGCCTTGGTTGGAAAATTCCTAATGATAACCTCTTCAAACTTATCTAAGCTAGTCTTTCCTCAGAAAACACAATCTATTATCAGTTCTATAAATCTTTCTAGTTTGGCAGGACTGCCCCCAAATTGTCTACCATCATAGTCTTGGAACACCATGGTTTCCTCATTCATTAATTTCAATTAATCTGAAGATGATTTTGTTGTTTGTCTTTCCCTAAGCAGCAGACTCATGACAGCTTCTAGTCCTTTTACCACATCCAACTTTCCTATGAAAAGGTACCAAAGAGAGTAACTATATCAATAAAGTGAAAAGTGTCTGAAATAAATAGCAAATATAATATTTGAGAACATTCTTTGTATTTAAATTATCTATGATGTCCCTTATCACCATGAATTCATTTCATTCTAGCAGCTATTTTATAAGAAATAATATCAATTTACATTGATATGGTCAATTTACATATATCATTTAAGCCTTGCAACAACTCTGTGAAATAATACAACTATTATCATTCCCACTTTACACATGAGAAAACTCCCAAGAAGTGAGGTTACTTGTCCAGGGTATACTGCTAAGTACCTGTGTGGGTAATCCAATTAATTCTTTTGATTATAATAACCAATTTGTTCTTTCATATTCATTTTTGATGATTTGGTTTGAATTTTCAGTCACTCAGGTCTCATTTTAAATACACTGAAGTTGACAGGGTGATTCAATTCTGGAAGTTGAAAATAACTCAATCTGTATGTAATGAGAGAAGAAAGGTGGCTTAATGCTTGGGACTGTAGAAAGCCAAGGAACAGATTTGTTTATATAAAAGGAATAACAAATGTAGTCATTTCTGAAGACTTTAAAGATAAAATTATTTCATTTATTATTTTTATATATTTAACTATTCATGACTACTAGGAAAAATTGAACGTAAATCTTATTTACCTGAGGAATACTATTTTTTTTTACCAAATATTTTACTTTTCTAGTAGGATGAAGAGAAGAAAAATTGAGGTTAGTCTTACTCAGGTCAGTTTTCATCCAGAAACTTCACTTATAGCCTTCTGACCAACTCAGGATCCCAAGATAACAATTTGCCACCTCCTGATGGTGTATGGGCTCTTATTCCCTCTTGGAATCTTTGCTGTGACAGTTGTTGTCATGATTGAGCATTGACTGTTGGCTTTAACTCATTTGGTGGGAATTTATTACTGTCCTGCTGGGCACCTGTGCTTTAGAATTCTAAACCCAAGGCTTTGTTACTGCTAGCAGATGTAAGAAGCTGATATCATTTATCTTCTATGTTCATTTTCTAAGAAGCTGCAGCATGTGCAGTAGACACACCCCAGTAAAACCATCTTGGCAGACTGACTCAACCAAGCTGAAAATAACTGATAGTCTCAAACCCATTGATGAGTTAAAAAAATGTCTACCCCAAGCATATTAAGATTTCCTCTGGTAGAATGGGCATATGAGAATAATTTGTTGCAACAGCCATGAAGGCAACTGAAGCAGATTGCTCTTCCAAAGGACTTTGTTTTTATTTTTTCTAACTCAGTAAGTTAATTTTTAGTAATTTAATTGGGATGGCTCACATAGATTAGTTAGGGAAAATTATTATTTGATTTTACCTACCCCTGGACCCCTGGTGTGGAGCACTTAAAGCTTGATCCAACAACAAGGATGCCAAATTCATCCATTCCATTCTAGACCAGTCATCTTGATTTTTATCCTGCCACTGGGCTTCAATGACTCTGGAAGAGAGTGTAAGGCTGAAAAGACTTTGGGCAACTCTGCCTCATTTAATTTTTTAAATTAAGTTTTAAAGTTTATTTTAAACTTAATTACAAAATAAAGGGGGAAAATTACTATGTCTACAGCAGAACATGATAGGATTCAATATAAAACAAATTTCCATTTCAAGAAAACCTATATAATAAATACTACACACAGTATTTTCAAAGCTGTCCAGCTTTTCTTTGCTTACTTGTAAGTTTTTTTGGTTCTCTGCTGTGCAATTTTTCTTTGTTTTCTCCCCTTCTTCCCCTTCCCAGAGGAACAAATTAAGCATGCATCCATGTTTGTATATATGTATACATATAGACCTCTCTGAAAATAAACATATATACAATCCTTTTCACATATGTAAGACTTGTACTCTCAAAGTAGATGACATCTTCCTTTATAAGTTCAAGTCTTTCCATGTTTTTTAAAATCATCATTTCTTACATCCCAGCAATATTTCAACCCAATCACATTCTATCTGAGAGATGTGTAAGTTTTTCCTCCAGTTTTCTGCATTCTCTCTATTCTTAGCTGCATAAGTTTTATTTATACAAAAATTTTGATTTAAAAATAATCAAAATTATCCTTTTTATACTTTAACAATGCTCTCAACTTATAAGATAGGCCTGCTATTACTGAATCTACTTCCTTTACATCTTTTTTGCCCTGGTTTCTCTGAAGTTCCTAACCTTTTGCTCTTCCAAAGGACTTTGTTTTTATTTTTTCTAACTCAGTAAGTTAATTTTTAGTAATTTAATTGGGATGGCTCACATAGATTAGTTAGGGAAAATTATTATTTGATTTTACCTACCCCTGGACAATAAAAAATCACTTCAATTACTTAGATCTGACTTTTTTTTTTGTAAAAATGTATTTCATGTTAATGTTCATATAGTTCCTGGATCTGTTTTGGCAGGTATAACAAAAGGTATTTTATACTGTCTAGTTATTTTAAATGGTCTAAATAAAATAATATTGTTGACACAGTCTTAGTTTTCCTATTTTCTCCTTTGGTTAAATCTATTTTAGCTTTAAGTTGTGATCATGATTACTACCTCTGCTTTTTTACATAATAAATTCTACTCCTGTCCTTTATTTTATCTTTGTGAGTATCTCTCATTTTTATAGCATTTTCTGAAAGCAATATCTTGTTGAATTCAAATTTTTAATCTATCAATTTCCATTTTATAGTTAAATTCATTACATTCCCATTCTAAGTTAAAATTACTAGTATATTTTCTGCCTTTCTAATTTTCCTCATATACTTACCTATCCCTCCACATTTCTCTGCTTTACTTCTACTTTTTTCCTACTACCTCACCCCTTCTGCTAGCTTCTTCTCTATCAGGTATTTTATACTGTCTGGTTATTTTGTATTATGTTTTATTTAGATGAGATAATTGCTCCTTTTTAATCTCTCCTCACATAGTTTTTTAAAAGAATCACCCCATCATTATCAGTTTAGCCCAAGTCTTTCTTTCAAACTACTCAAATAAAAAGGACTGATATTTTTACATATAAGTAAGCATATTGACCTTAATGAGTCCCTTATAATTAGCTCTTAATGTTTACTTTATATTTCTCTTAGATGTTTTATGTCAAATTTTCCTTTAAGTTCTGCTGTTTTTGTCATAAATACCTGAAAGTCTTTCAGTTCATCAAATACCCTTTTTTTATTCATTCAGAATTATACTTAACTTTACAGGCTAAGTTAGCATTGGTTGTAACCGCAGCTCTTTTGGTCTGCTAACTATAGTGTTCCAAGACTTGTGGTCCTTCAATATGGTAATTGATATAGTCTTCAGTTCCATAATGTTTAAATTGTTTTTTTCTTGTTGCTTCCAATATTTTCTTCTTAACCTGGGAGCTTTGAAATTTAGCTATGATATTCCAGTAAGTTTTTTTCCTAATTTTTCCCTCATTTTTCTTGATGTGATTTTTAAAGGTTTGTGTGTTTTTTTAAGTTATTCCATGAACTCTTGCTTGAACAATTTGACATTTTTCAATGAAAAACTGGATTTTTTAGTTCTATTCTCTTCCTCTGAATATGAATCCAGATCTTCTCTAATTCCAGAGTAACTATGTATGGTTGGGTTCTTTCTCCTTTGCTTATTCATTTTTAATTTATTTTTTGTTTTATTTTGTTTTTACCGTCAATTAGTGTAATCAAGTTCTAGTCCCAACGTATGGGGAATGATTCCCAAAGCCTCAGGTCTTTCTTACTGTTCTGAAGTCTGTCCCTGGGCTCAATCTTGTATACTGTCCTATCCATTCCCCAACTACAGCACTCCCCCCACCCCAATACTTGACAAATGATCCTGCGCCTTGTGATCTTCCCAGTGCGGCAAATTACAGTTGCCCTCCTGCCCTAAAAGTGCTTTTGTGCAAGTGCCCATAGGCAGCAGGGTTCCCGCCTCTCTGCTCCTGCGCTCGCCAGGTGTGGGCTAGCTTCTCCCTTACAGCTGCAGCCCAGCCCAAGACGTGTCTGGGCTGTACTTGGCGTCCCTCACTAGTGAAAGTCCTTCAGTCTTCTCCTAGTCAACAGATTCCCGACCCTGTCCATAAGTCTGAGGGAGCCCCAGCTGCCCCCCAGCTTTGTTGGCTGCTTCCAAAGAGTTGCCTGGAGGTGTTTGCGCTTTACTCAGAGGTGAAGTTTGTTTTAGAGAACAACTGCTTTATCCTGACTTCTGTTTATTTCTTGCTACTCTACACTCCCTCTGAGGCAATGTTCTGTCTTCTGTGGGGAAAATTGGGAGAGAAGAAAGTTATGACCTACTCACCATCTTCTCAGAATCTTCTCCCAACTCTGACTCCTTTAAATCCATTCATGAGCAAGTCAAAAAAAATCTCATTCTGTGACGTCACGATTCATTGGTCTTCTAAAATGAAGGAGGGTAGGGGCAGGTAGGTGATGCAGTGGATAGATCACCGACCCTGGAGTCAGGAGGATATGAGTTCAAATCTGACCTCAGACACTTAATTGCCTAGCTGTGTGACCTTGGGCAAGTCACTTAACCCTGTTGCCTTGCAACACCCCCCAAATAAATAAATAAATAAGTAAAAGAAAATAAATAAAATGAAGGAGGAACAAACATCCTAATTGAAATTCCTCCATTGGAGTATTTTCTACAAATTATTTTCAGTGTATTATTCACTATAAAAGAAAATCAGATTGTCTGCCTTTTGTAGGAGGAACACTATAGATCCTCAGGAAGAATATTTCTTAATGTTCTTGAAATAAACAATAACTATGTGCTTTATGGTTTACATAGATTTCCTCATAGAAATCCTATGAAGTCAGTGGGGCCAACATATTTCCACTTTATAGCTGAAGGAACCAAGACTCAGAGAGGCTGAAATAACACTGGGTAAATTCTCAGCCTGTCAGTTATTTTTAGTAAAAAAAACTATTTATATAGCAATTTGATCTTTACAAATAGCAACAGTGATCTTCACAACAGCACTGTGAGTTAGTCTAAATATCTATGTCTTACACAGAACTATAAAGGTGAAAGGTCTTACTCTCAAAAAACTAGGAAGTTTTAGAATTGGGATTTGAACCCAGAGATATTAAATGATTTGCCTCCAAATCACCCAGGTTTTAATTGGCAAAGTTGGAATTTGTACCTACATCTTTTCATTTTATCATGATGCCTTCATGAGAGTTCTACATTTTTTGGAGATTTTAGCAGGCACAGATAGCATTCAGTATTTCCCATCCTCTTTTCCCATATCCCACATTACTCACTCTTCAAAGATGATGCAAATTCCCTTTATGGGTACTACTACTACTAGCTTGCAGCTGCTCTTCATAAATTTTTTAGCAGCAGATTTTAGATATTACAAGGGAAGATGGTCTATACTAAGTGGAAGTATATGGGGGAGGGTCATCTTACCCCATTAACATAGTTGCCCCTGTTTCCACCATGCAGCTGTTCCTGCTCTGCAACTTGGATTTCTAGGATCTCCTTAAACTTCTAAATATTTCCATTTTGCTAGGGTTCCCAGAAATCCTGGCTCCATACTATAGGGTCATAGAATCTGAACAGGACTGTAGAGTTGGACAGGATCTTAGATTTTTATATATAGCCTAATAGTAATAGCTAGCAGATATTTAGCACATTAAGGTTTATAAAAACTCTTTACAGGTTATTTCCCATCATATCTGATTTGTCTACCCATATAATCTGAGATGAGATTGAATCACCAGAAGAAACATTTTCCAGTACCAAAACCAATAGCAAATTTGATAAGGACCCTGATGAAGATGTGGGGCAGGTATAGGCCTTTAAAAGATCTAAAAACAATGGGAGGATGACTGAACTCAGTTTGATTGCTTCAGATTTAGGATGGTAGAGCAGTGATTGAGAAAGGAAATAAAAAGATTAAGGCAATGTGTACAAATTACAATGGGCAGCTAGGTGGCACAGTGGAGAGAATACTGGGCCTGGATCCAGGAAGAGTTCTCCAGTTCAAATCAAGCCTCAGATACTATCTATGTGATTCTGAGCAACTCATTTAACCCTATTTGCTTCAGTTTCCTCATCTGTAAAATGAACAGAAGGAAATGGCAGGGGTGGAGCCAAGATGGCGGCAATAAAGAATCGAGTCTTAGGAGCTCTCTGATAAAACTCATAAACCAAGGACTCTAGCTAAACTTTTGAGAGACAGAACCCACAAAGGGACTCAGAGAGGCAGTTCTCCTACTCAAGGTAACCGGCAAAAGAGCAGAAAGGCTCTGCTTCCCGGGGTCGGAGGGGTGGCCCGCCAGAGGGGTGGCCCACCGGAGTGAAAGAACCTCAGCCTCCCGGAGGCAGCCCCAGGGCGCTGGGAGCCGCAGCTCACAGCAGCGGGGGAGTCTCCTGATCTACACTCCGGGGAGCACCAGGCACAAAGTGGGGGAACAGCGGGGGACCTCTGCCAGAGAGAGCACGTGGAGCCCAGCCCTCAGGGCACACAGCCAGCAAGTGGTCTTTCTGCAGCCCTGATCCAGGAACAGAAGCAGGTGGAGCCCATAAACAGGAGCCCCCAGGGCATGAGCCCATTGAGCTGAGGGAGGGGAGTGAAAAGAGAGAGAGACTGCAGAGCTCTGTCCTCAGCCCCAGGAATAGGACTCTGGGGCTCTGACCACATTCAGATCCTGATTGCAGTCTAGCCCCCCCCCCAAAGAGCAGCAGGGCCCCCCCCTCAGCCACGTGGCAGAGGGGGGTGCATATGGTCATTCACAGACCAGGAGGGAGGACAGAGCCTCACACACTGAGACCCTTGTGGGAGTATCCCAAAAGCTCAGGAAGCACCCCAAAACAGGTGCAGGCTGGGAAAAATGAGCAAGCAGAGAAAAAAGAGGAACACAATTGAGAAATATTTTGCAAATGAGCCCAAGAAGGATCAAAATACTCAGTCTGAAGATGAGGAAGCACAAGCTCCTGCATCTAAAGACTCCAAGAAAAACAGAAATTGGGCTCAGGCTATGACAGAGATTAAAAAAGACTTTGAAAATCAAATGAGGGAGTTAGAAGAAAAACTGGGAAAAGAAATGAGAGAGATGCAGGAAAAAACATGAAAATGAAGTCAGCAGCCTAGTCAAGGAAATAAAAAAAAATGATGAAGAAAAGAGCATGCTAAAAACCAGCTTAGGTCAAATGGATAAAACAGTTCAAAAAGTTATGGAGGAGAAGAATGCTTTAAAAATTAGAATGGGCCAGATGGAAAAAAGAGATAAGAAAACTCTCTGAGGAGAACAAATCCTTCAGACAAAGAATAGAATGCAGGGAGATTGATGAATTTGCCAGAAATCAGGAATCAATACTTCAAAACCAAAAAAAATGAAAAATTAGAAGAAAATGTGAAATATCTCATTGAAAAAAACAACTGATATGGAAAACAGACTTAGGAAAGATAATTTAAAAATTATTAGAATACCTGAAAGTCATAATCAGGAAAAGAGCCTTGACGTCATTTTCAAAGAATTACTACAGGAAAATTGCCCTGATATTCTAGAAGCAGAGGGCAAAATAGAAATGGAGAGAATCCACCGATCCCCCAGAGAAAGAGATCCCAAAAAACCAACCCCTACGAATATCATAGCCAAGTTCCAGAACTCCCAAGTCAAAGAGAAAATATTACAAGCAGCCAGAAGGACACAATTCAAATACCATGGAGCTGCAGTCAGGATCACACAGGACTTAGCAGCAACTACATTGGAAGCTCGTAGGGCTTGGAATAGAATATACCAGAAGGCAAAAGAGCTTAGAATGCAGCCAAGAATGAACTACCCAGCAAGGCTGAATGTCCTTTTCCAGGGAAAAAGATGGACTTTCAATGAACCAGGGGAATTTCAAAGGTTCCTTTTGGAATGGCCAGAGCTGAACAGAAGGTTTGATCTTCAGATACAGGACTTAGGTGAAGCATGGAGATTGGAGGAGAAGGGGAAAATATGAGGGACTTAATGATGATGAACTGCATGTATTCCTGCATAGAAAAATGACACTGATAATACTCATATGAGCCTTCTCAGTTAATAGAGCAGGTAGAGGGAGCTTTTATAGTTGAAGCACAGGAGAAAGCTGAATTCGAAGATAAAATATGGTGTAAAAATGGAGTTAATAGAAAAAAGGGGAAATGTAATGGGAGAAAGAAAAAGGAGAGGGGGAATAGGCCAAGATATTTCATATAATAAGACTTTTCTTTATTATAATGAGCTATTGCAATGCTATGGAAGGGGGGAAGGAAAGGGGGAATGAGGGAACCTTTGCTCTCATCAGAGGTGGCTAGGAGAGGAAACAGCATATATACTCAATGGGGTATAGGCATTCGGAGTAAGGAGAAGGGGTGACAGGGGGAAGGAGGGGATGCGAGTGATGGAGGAGAGGATGGACCATGGGGGGAGAGTGGTCACATATAACACATTTTCTTTTTTACTTATTGCAAGGTGCTGGGATTGGATGGCCTGTCCAGGACCACAGGGCCAGGTGGATTCTGGGCCGAAGGGGTGGTATGGGGGCTCAGGGCTTCTTGGCCCCAGGACCAGGGATCTGTCTGCTGTGCCACTCAGCGACCCTACAGCAGAGTCAGAGTGAAAGCAGAGAGAAAATATAGTACATGGTAGTGGAGAAATACCAAAGGAGGGAATTGCAATCAGCAATGGCAATGTTGGAAAAATATGGAAGTAACTTTTGCCATGGACTAATCATAAAGAATGTGATCCACGTATGACAGAGTTGCTGGTGTTAGAACAAAGACTGAAGCACATTTTTTAATATTATTATTATTTGGGGGGGGTGCAGGGCAATGGGGCTGGGTGGCCTGCCTGGGGCCGCATAGCAGGTTGATCCTTGGGTGTCTAAGGCCGGATTGGGACCCAGTTGCTCCTGGCTCAAGGGCCAATGATCTGTCCACCACCCAGCCACCCCTACTATTATTACTATTTTATTTTATTTTGGGTCTTTTTTTTTCTTTTCTTTTGGTTTCTGCAGGGCAGTGGGGTTTGGGTGGCTTGCATATTACACGGCTGGGTGATTGTTGGTGTACAGGGCCGGATGTGGGCTCAGGTGCTCGTGGCTCCAGGGCTGGTGCTCCGTCCATTGCACCACTTGGCCATACCTACAATTATTACTATTATTTTTTTAATTTTAATTTTTTTTCTCTCCCTTTTACTTTATTGCTGAAGCAAGTCTATATTTATGGGGGAGGGGGTATCTCGTTTACTCTTAAACAAGAATATTTTACTAATGTAAAAATAACATTGATTGTACAAAATGAGAATAAATATTAAATAAAAAAAATTAAAACCTTAAAAAAAAAAGAAGGAAATGGCAAACCCTTCCTGTATTTTTGCCAAGGAAACCTCAAATGAGGTCACAGTGAGAAATAACCAAAGTAACAGAACAACAATAGACCATCTTTGAGCTCTGGACAGCAGTAACTCTGAGCACATATTGAATATTGGTGCAGATAGTGAAATAATTGGAGAAATTCTGAAGAAAGTCATCTCTGCCCTGGAAGAATATTTATACTCTGAAAGAAGCAACTTTTAATTATGAGTTATGACTATTGATTCACCAGAATCTGGCAGGAAGGATTATTAGGGGTCAAAGGGACTAAAAACAATGAACTTTTTTTTAAGTTTTTTTTTTTTTTGCAAGGCAAGTGGGGTTAAGTGGCTTGCCCAAGGCCACACACAGCTAGGTAATTAAGTGTCTGAGGTCAGATTTGAACCTAGGTACTCCTGACTCCAGGGCCAGTGCTTTTGAACTTTTTTGTTATTAAAGATTTTATTTATTTTTAGTTTTACAATTTTTCCCTTAATCTTACTTCCCTCCCCCTACCCCTCACAGAAGGCAGTTTGCCAGTCTTTACATTGTTTCCATAGTATACATTGATCCAAATTGTGTGATGAGAGAGAAATCATATCCTTAAAGAAGAAATATAAAGTATAAGAGATAGCAAGATCAGAAAATAAGATATTAGTTTTCTCCTAAATTTTAGGTAATAGTCCTTGGTCTTTGTTCAAACTCCACAGTTGGGGGCAGCTAGGTGGCGTAGTGGATAGAGCACCGGCCCTGGAGTCAGGAATACCTGAGTTCAAATTCGGCCTCAGACATTTAATAATTACCTAGCTGTGTGGCCTTGGGCAAGCCACTTAACCCCATTGCCTTGCAAAAACTAAAAACAAACAAACAAAAAAAGCCTCCACAGCTGTTTCTTTGGATACAGATGGTATTCTCCATTGTAGAGAGCTCCAAAATGTCCCTGATTGTTGCACTAATGGAATGAACAATTCCATCAAGGTTGATCCTTGACCCCATGTTGCTGTTAGGGTGTTCCTTTGTTTTCCTAGTTCTGCTCATTTCACTCAGCATCAGTTCATGCAAATCCCTCCAGGCTTCCCTGAATTCCAGTCCCTCCGGGTTTCTAATAGAACAATAGTGTTCCATGACATACATATTCCACAGAAAAACAAAGAACTTTAAGAGAATGCTTAGACAGTTATCAAGCTTTTCCAGGAATGCTTTATTCATTTCAACAGTCACTAGTGTTGTTACTGGAGGAAAGTCTGATAGGGTTATGGAGAGCACAAAGATCATGTTATTTGAGTCTCCTATCAAAGGACATAAATGACCCCAATGATTCCAATATCTATGGTGAAACCTATGAGTCTGCTGGTTTCACAATGATGTCTAATGATTGATGAAGATGCCCTGTAAGGATTTTCCACAAGGGAAAGGGAGACTTTGATGGAATGCCACTCTGGTCTTGGTGGGCATCCTAAACCCCCATCTGGAAAAGAATATGATAACATGAGCCCTTGTCAACCCCCCAAACACACAAACACCACCTTCTCTTTGATGTGATGACTGAGGTGATTGCAGAGATTGAAAACTTCCTCCTCTTCTACCACCACCACCACCACCACCACCAACTTGAGGGAGAAATTTTTGGTTTATGACAGAAGAGCAATAACTCATTAGTATTAAGTGACATGGTATTTGTGTGAATAAGACTTAAAACTCTGCAATAGATATATGGGAGTCCTTCTGAATGGCAGATGATTTATAAGCCATAGGGTGATTCTAAATATGATTATTCCTATGCAAGAAGCTATGACTCATACAATGATCTTGGTGGACCTATTATTACAACCCAAGGAACTATTCCCCAAAATTTGGCTTAATCTCTAGCCAACGTGGTCAGCCAATCAAACAAAATGTGTTATGAATCTGGAGCAACAATAATAATTGATGATCTTTTGAAAGGATCTGGAGTTCAAATTATTACAATTACAAAAATACAGGACCAGATACAAAATGAATAATACCACAAAAGATGAAGTAGAATACTGGGAAAGTTTTCCAAGACTGGTGAAGAATTGAAGAAATTTTGCATCTTATTTTTTAAATCTGCTTCATTTGAAAAGTCAACATTCCTCATTCATACCAGATATAATGTTTTAGTTCCTTAAAAAAAACAGGTTTGGGGGAAAGGGGACACAAAACTCACATTGAAATTTTGAAACCGGGGCGGCTAGGTGGTGTAGTGGATAAAGCACTGGCCTTAGGGAATCAGGAATACCTGGGTTCAAATCCGGTCTCAGACACTTAATAATTACCTAGCTGTGTGGCCTTGGGCAAGCCACTTAACCCCATTTGCCTTGCAAAAACCTAAAAAAAAATTTGAAGCAGCAACAGAGAGAGTGAATTTTTTTTTTGTCCATTGTTAGTGATTAAAAAACGTCCTGCTGTAACTGTTGTGTACACTTTTCTTTATAGTCACAGTAATTTTGGGAGGACAATGGGGAAAGGACAGGAGAGAAGAGTAACAATAGTTCATATCTTCCAGCAATCCATTCAGAACACTATGCAGAATATAACCATCTTTTGTGAGAAATGTTTTATGAGTTTTAAAATAAATTTAATGTACCTAAAAAACCCCCCTTTATACATATTAATTCACTTTATCCTCACAACTCTGTGATATAGGTGCTATTATTATTCCCATTTTAATGGATGAGGAAACTTAGAGTTTAAGTGGCTTGCCCAGGGTTATACAGCTAGTAAGGGTCTAAGGCAGGATTTGAACTCCTTATTGTCATCTGATTCCATGTCTCAGGCTCCATCTATTTTTAGCACCTAGTGGTCTAGGTAGATCAAGCAGCATCTTCACTCCATTTTTAGGACCTATTTTCTCCCAACAACTATTTCAGGGACGTAGGCCATTGCAGTATGTACCAGCACTTTTGGAGCCTCTCCACAACGGGATGGGAATCTGTTCTTTTGTGATGCATTAGTTTTTGGAGGATTATAAGCCTCAAAGCACACAAAATTGCAGGGGGAAAAAAGTATGTCCCAGAATCAGTCAATTGACAAACATTTATTAAAAGCCTATTTCATGCCAGCTTTATGAAAAGCACTGAAGATTAAAAGAGAGAGAGAGAGAGAGAGAGAGAGAGAGAGAGAGAGAGAAGGTTCTCAAGGAGCTCCAAATCTAACGAGTTGATAATATGCAAACAAATCATACGAACAGGCATATACAGGTTAAGTAGGAGATAATTTACAGAGGGAAGACCCTGGAATTCAAAGAGGTTGGGAAAGGCTTCCTGAGGAAGGTGAAATTTTAGTTGGGACTAAATTAGTCATTGGGAGGAGCTGAGGAGGGAGAGTGTTCCCGGCAAGGGAGACAGTCAGAGAGAAGGCCCAGAGACGGAGGGTCTTGTTTGTGGAACAGCTAAGAGACCAGTGTTACTGGATTAAAGAGTACATGTTGAGGAGTAAGATATAAAAAAGACTGGTTGCTTACAGTTTGTATTATCTTATTGCCCTAAGTTATAGCACTACATAATGGGTTATAATAAAAATTCTTTGATAATAAAGGTTTACTGACTAGAAGGGTCAAGTATATAATCTAGTAGTTGTCCTTAGTTATTGAAGAGGATCATTTCATCCTATATATATAAAATGGCTTGACTTGCACATTATGTTTATTTTAATGACCCCTTACTGCCCTCTGTAATCTAAACTCTATAAAAATGAGGAATTTTGCAACTAGGTTAATTTTGCCTAAAACCAACTACTAACCACTTCCCTTACAGATGTTCAACTGGCAACTGGGAAAAGAAAGTTTATAGGAAAACAAAGTTAAGAGGAAAATCAAAAGCCAATTTTGAAGACCTCTGGTGTGAACAATTAAAATATCTCTAAATGGCAAATAGAAGATAAAGAGAAAAAAATGTTTTAAAATTAGAATATTTTTGGATGCATTTGTATCTATTTTGGATGTATAAAATTATGGTTTATAATGGTAATGTACATTTTCTTTCTATCTATCTACCTACCCACCTAACCTATATTGTTGCCTGAGTCACCTAACTTTTGTCCTAATCGTTCCCTGGTGAAAATCCTCAGTGGTGTTCTTGCACACTGAATTAAGACTAAACTTAGCCTGGCATTTAAGACTGCCAGCTTTATTCAAGCCCATATTTTCAAGCTTATTTTTCCACTATTCCACTACAAGTAAATCAAATGGTTTCTCAAACATGCCCTTACTTTCTGACCTCTGAATCCTTAGCCAGATGATTCCCACAGTTGGACTACCTCTATTTCCTCTCTTCCTTTAAGGAAGGGTAGGATTTTAAGATGAAGATACAGGTGGGTAAAGACAATCCTGGAATGAGAAGAGGTACAAATATATCTGGAATCAAAATCATTAGCATTAGGGTAATATATCAAATGGATAGCTCATGTTAGCTACAACTAAAAGACTAAAACTAAAACAATTTTTTATTAGGTGATATGATTTGTTATAAAGGAAATACTTAGTATCTGAAAAAATAAAATCACCATTGAAGCTTTGTGCACAGTCCCAGGACATCAGGTAAATAAATTATACCAGCAGGTCTTAGAGTAAAAAAAATTCTGAAAAGTCCCAGGCAAGGAAAAGAGCATGGAGAAATTCTAAAGTCAAAAGGATTTCTTTTCAAGATGGCATCTTCTTTTATAACTGGTATGAAGGCCAGTGGAGTGTGCATAAAGTCTTTTTGTAATGAAGGGAATTAAAAATTGACTATTGGCATTTCTATATTTTATTAAATAACTAAATCTAGGTTGGTGGCTAGCCAGGAGAATTTTTAAAATCCACATTAACTGAAATCATAGTATTATAAAAAACTAGGCAACTGAAAGACTCAGTAACTAAAATGACACTGAGGCATATGAGGTGAGTAGAGTCTGGAATCTGGAATAAAATGCCTCTTACTTTGCAGAAATAAGACAGAAAGATGTATTATTCATTCAGAAATAGGGAACACAAGAAAAGGAACTGGATGTGGGAGGAAGATAAGTTCAAATATGGATGAGTTGGGTTTTAAATGTCAGTAATAAACAGTGCTGAGGCAAGTTCAGGGGTGTTGTTGCCTTTATCTTCTGTCGAATGCTTCCCTTTTAAAATGGTACCATTCTCCCCCTAGAAATGACCAGCCTCATCTCATTTCTTCCTGTTAAATTCTACAAGTTTTCTTCAAGGCAAAGATTGAATGGGAGAGGATAGTCCTGGCATATGAAGAGTACTGGTAAAGGCACAAAAACCAGAAAATAAAGATAAGGAGAAGGGACTGTAATAAGCATTTGTTTAATGTCTTTTGTGTGCTAGAACTGGACTATGTGCTTCTCTTGTTGGATACTATACTATGGAAGTCCTAAGAGTTATCTAGAGAGGAATGATGGGAAATAAGCATGATTCCCAAGAGATAATTAAGTTTTCAGTGTGAATATTTATACCTCAGAAATCAGTACTTCTATAAATCAAGATGGCCCATTTATTGATTTTACTGATATTATAGATTTGTGATGGTGACAATGTTAACTTTGCAGATTAAACTTATAATTGTGTCATGAACACTTTCCCCTTCCTTTAAACATTTATCAGCTCTCCTCTGGAAATCACTTGGAAAATGTAGGTTGTACTCAGGGCAAAGAGGGTCTTGAAATGACAAGCTAAGGAATCTTTTAACAGGGGAGTTTCAGCAGAGAGAGTGATGTGAACAGAGAAGGACCTTGGGTCAAGTACTCCATGCAGTAGAATGAATTGGAGTGGCTATAGACCAAAGGCAGGGAGACTAGCAGGAAGCTATCAAAAGAAGTAATGAGGGAGAAAGCAAGGTTAGGAAGAAGAATTATGATATGATTTAACTAATTAAGGAGGTTTGAGGCAAAGGAAAGGAAGGCATCAAATTCAATTCCATAGTTTCAATTCCAGTGACTAGGGAAACAATGGGGCAGTTAGTGGTACAGTGGTTAGAGAGATGGGCCTGAAGTCAGGAAGACCTGAGTTCAAATGTGACCTCAAACACTGACTGGATGCATGATCTTGGGTAAGTCACTGACCCTTGTTTGCCTCAGTTTACTAATCTGTACACAATGGCCTATGTGAAACTTCTGCCTCAGTGCTCCTTAACAGGTGAGTGCCAGGGGAACTCACATTCATTCTCTTTCTTATAGGCTCACTTCTGAAAGCATAATTGAATCTCTCTGTATCAGTAGCAAGTTCCATCACATAAATCCAGGGGATGAATCTCACATCTTGCATCCATATGCCCAACAATCATGTTCTAACATCAAAAGAATATATTAACATTTATGAAATAGTATGGTTCCATTTTATAGCCTTTTCTAGAAATTATGTTGTCAAGTTTGAACTCTGGTCTTCCCTAATTCCATCCACATCTCTATAGACTGTATGAAGGGTGTCAAACAAGGTCATAAAAGATACTTGAATTCAGGTTTTTCCAACTCTTAGACTGATTCTCTATCCATTATTTCATATAATCCCTCTCATAATCTTGGACTTTAAAAACCTATAATCATTAAATGTGTATTGAATGGATTATAATGTACTCATGAGACAAGTATTTCCCTAAAAGGTATTCTAACTCTTGTGGAAACTCCCCTTGGGTTTGAGCATGAGATCTTTGTTCTGCACAGCAGATTAGAACACTGACCTTAGAATTAGGAAGACTTGAATTCAAATTCAGTCTTAGACCCTCACTAGTTGTGTCACCCTAGATAGATCATTTAATTACTCTCTGTTTCAGTTTTCTTATCTGTAAAATGGGGATAATAAGCTCTTATTTATCAGGATTTTTTGTGTGAATTAAATAGTATCTATCATGTTTGCAAACTAAAAAAGCATTATGTAAATGCTAGCTACTCTTCTAATAGTCTAGTCGCCATAAAGGTAAATGTCTTTTTTTCCCCTCTACTTTTCTCTTCCTATCTAAGTGAAGTTTGAGATAAGGACCAGAATCCTACTATACAGCACAGTAAAAGGTTATTTAGGAAGAGAAATGTTGTAGTTCCTATGAGATCCAAAAGTTCCTTTGAAACTTATAAAGCAGACATAGCTATAAATAGATCAATGTCTTCAAAATAAATTCAGACTATTACTATCACATAGATCCCTGGAGCACTACTGGCTGCTCTTAAATTCTACCTCCCATAGATAACTTGTATATATATATATATATGCATATATATATATATATATATATATGTATGTATATATATATATATATGTAGTTCTTTTCTCTTAGGAGAACCAGTAACAATTTTGAACCCTTCAAATCTTCTAAGAAGATTGTTCTTAAATCTGTCATTGTTCTTTTTTAAAAAAAAATTTAAATTTTTATTTAAGGCAATGGGGTTAAGTGACTTGCTCAAGGTCACCCATCAAGGCAATTATTAAGAGTCTGAAGTCAAATTTGAACTCAGGTCCTCTTGACCTTATCCACTGCACCATCTAGCTGCCCCTTTTAATTTTAAAAAAAAAAATTTTATTTAATGTCATTGTTCTTAAATCTATCTGCTATCAAGGGATCAGAATATCAGGGTCTTCCCATACTTAAAAGGGAATACTCTCCAGATCATATCCAACTTATCATACCTTCTTGGTTTGAAGACCTCCAAAAAAGGGGAGAGCCATCAACAATGCAAGCACTGCATACATCCTTGGGATAGTTAATTATCAAAGATATTTCCTTATACAAAACCTAAATGTGTCTCCTCACAACTTTGTCCTGATTCTTTGTCCTGTAGCTTGGTCATGGTTTAACATTTGGTAGATGGCTTGAGAGCTTAAATGACCCATGGTTAAATTGTATTTAAATAGCCCCAGATTAAAACAGTTCTCAAGATGGGTAAAAGGCTGTCAACCACAGTAAAAGTGGTAAAATTGCAGCAAAAAAATTAAAAGCAGTACTGGAGTCTCAGGAATCCTAGAAGCCACTTCATTTGGCTGTGACCTGTATTACCTATCTTTTTTTGGCAAGGTCAGTAGGCCTTTTCTATTTTCTCACTACTTGTACAATCAGAGTTGCTGCCTTGGTCTTGGTTGGTGTCATTAGTTCCTCTGGTGTTGTATCAGAGTATCAGTTTCCTTCTGTTATCATGCTATCACCAACATAGTCACTGCTTTGTTGTTCAATCGTTTTCAGTCATACCTAGCTCTTTGTTAACTCAAATTTGACTTTTTCTTGGCATTTCTTGCCATTTTCCTTTCCTATTCCTTTTATAGATGAGAAAATTGAGGCAAACAAGGTTAAGTTACTTGCCCAGGGTCACACAGATTTGAATTCAGAAAAATGAGGCTTCCTGACTCCAGACAAACACTCTTATCTACTGTTAAAGCTAGCTGCCCTTTAGTCACTGCTAACAGGAGCCATTTTCTTGCTATTGACAACTGGGAATTATGTCCAAATTGCTATCTCCTGGCAAATGTTATTGCCCTCATCAATGCCTGGGCTTGATCTGAGGGCCAAAGGGATGCAAGACATAGTAAATGACTTATGTTAGACTTAAAGATCATGCTCTTTGGATTAGTGTGTAGACTGTCACCCACACACAATGAGTACTGTCTTGCCTATTCCTTGGAGTGCTAGCCCTGTGGCTTGTAAATTGGAGAGTACCTGGAGCCAGGTGCTAAATCACTCCCCAAACACTGCCCTTGTCCAACCCATTATGGAAATGCATTTAAGGGCTCCTGAACTGTAAGGGACTGTTGTGTGTGGGAGTACTGTAAATTTTCATCACCTGGTATCCTCTAGTACCAGTGTTTTTTTACTGATTGATTAAAGAGTGCCACGGGAGTGGGAATGAACCAGGGACTGGGTAGGATATCGAAACTCTTGTATTTGGTCTAATAAATGGAGATTTTGGAGAACTTTCCATTCTTGTCTCCTTCCCCTTCAACATTCACCTTGGTGAGGATAAGCTAGCTGACAGGAACCTCACACTTCCTGAGCAGCTAGTCTAACAGGAACATAACAAAGGTGCCCGAACAGGGACACAAAGGTGGAACTATCTAAGTGAAGTTTGAGATAAGGACCAGAAGAACCAAGCAAGAGAAATTCCAGGTGACATCCTGGAGCAAAAAGACTTCAGAGAGGTAAGAAGTTAGTTACCATGAAGCTGATATTAAGGAAATTGAAACAAGGAGGTATGGAGGAAAGTGAAGTGTATTCATATCCATGGCCTGAGGCAGAAGAAATAAGGAAGTATTATCAAGAAAAGCCTAGGATCAGCCCTACAGCACCTAGGGAAGAGACTTCAGCAGTACAAAAGGCCATCTTTTCCAATGGATTTAGGAGCTGAGTTTCAGTCATATCCTGTTATTGAGGAGCCAGATCCTTCTAATCCAGGAAACCTTAGGTGAAGACTCAAACCATTAGATATAAAATCAGAGATTTAAAGAAGGCAATGGAGGAATATGGGCCAAGATCACCTTTTGTCCTGCTACAACTGGATAATTTTGCATACTCCATATTAACACCTAATGATTGGAAGCAGATAATTAGAGCATGTTTATCACCTAGACAATCTGTCTTTTGGATGACAGAGTTTATAGAACAATTTAGGCAGATGGTTTTGAGGTATGCACAAGGTCCCAATGCCAACACATATTATGAACAATTAAGTGGTACAGGTCAATTTTTCAACAATATAGACCAACTATATTATGGGTTAGAAACATATGGAAGAATTGCTACCTGTGTAAAGAATGCTTGGGGATGTATTCCAATACAAAAATGTTAAGAAAGAACCATTTGCACTTATTAGACAAAGAAATGATGAGGATTTTGTAGATATTTTTGCCTAGTTACAGGAGGCAGTAGGAAGAACTTTAGGAGATATAGCAGGAATAGATGTATTAATAAAATATTTAGCATGGGCTAATGCAAATGTTGATTGTTGGAAAACAATGATTGGCTTAGGAAGGTATGCCACCATTGAGGAAATGATTCAAAGATGTGACAGAGTAGGGTCTCAGGTGTATCATACAGCATTAATGACAGAGGCATTTGCTAATATGCACATGAGAAATAAAGAGAAATGGACTTGCTTTGTTTGCGGAAAACCTGGACATTTAGATTTTTTTTTCAAGGCAATGGGGTTAGGTGGCTTGCCCAAGGCCACATGGCTAGGTAATTATTAAGTGTCTGAGGTCAGATTTGAACCCAGGCACTCCTGACTCCAAGGCTCGTGCTCTGTCCACTGTGCCACCTAGCTGCCCCAAACCTGGACATTTAAAGAAAGATTGTTGGAGTGCCCAAGGAGCTAAACCCAGAAAGGTCAAGGCACATCAACCTATGGCTCCATGCCCAAAGTGTAAAAAGGCAGGACATGGCATCAGAATGTAGACAAGGAAATTTAAACAGAGAAAGGGCCCTTTCCCAGGCCAGGGGTCCCTCAAAAACAATCATGTGGTATGACAGTTCAAGACCAGCAGGAGATGGAATGGAAAAACCATTATGCAGCTTTAGCAGAAAGCTGACCCATATCAAATTATTGATGGTCAAAAGTGCTAGAAAATTTAGAGTGCCTCCACATGCTTCTACAAAAGTACCTATTCACCCTTTACAATTAATGGATAAGGATTTTGCAATCATTTTGGCTCCACCAAATCCAGAGTATATTCACATTATACCTTTAGTAAAGCATGTGAGTGGGGAAATTTTCTCTATTGCAATACTGAATGCTAATGATGGATGATAGCTACATAAAAGAGAGAACCAATGCATAGTTCAGTTATGTGTGTTTTCAAGATCTGGTATAAACAGGAAGGAAAGTAAGTTGAAAAAGGGGCCCAAAACTGAGAAACTACAATGAAATTATGTTTATAACTACGATTTATTCAGAAAAATCTCTTTGTTATCCAAGTAGAAGGAATTGTTTTCCTAGGCTTGACTGACACTGGGATAGATCGGACTGTGTTACCCATACAGAACTGGTCACAAGCTTGGCCTAAACAAGCTATTTATACTAATCTAGTAGGCATTGGGGGTTGACAGGAAACAGAAATTTCTTGTCAACCCTTGAAATTAAGAAAAGAAGATAAAGCAGGGACTGTCACTCCTTTTATAGTTGAAGGATTCCCTACAATATTATGGGGAAGTGATATTATGTCAATTAGGGGCAAGAATTAGCATAGATTCTTTGATCAGAGCTGCTGTTGAGTTGGGAAGTGGAGTCTCCAAGGTGATGCCACAGTAGGAAGGAGCTTCTCCCTCAGCAGCCGTCTGTACCAGCAAGCAGAGGACCTGCTTGCTTTTGGCCTTGGCTGCCAGCCTGATTGAGCTATGCACGCTAAGCACGACTCAAACCCCTAAACCTACGACCAACTGCAGAGACTCCTTCGTGGTGCCGCAGACCTTGATGCAGACCCTGATGCCTATGATGAATTTCACTATGGAAGTCACAAAGAATTTCACTCTCCAGCCTACAATCAAGCATACCAGGACTCTTACTCCAGCACCAGAAAACTGTGAGGTACACACTAAGTGCACTTCTTATATTGAGAGAAAAAATGTCACATGCTTTAGGACAGTTAGTAATGGTGTTGGTTACTGTTCAGAAAATACTACAACTCCAAATTGTATTGCTGTTAACAATTCAAGTAATTTCAAATTCTCTCCCTCATTCTCTGTCACTCCCACCTTCTGCAGAGGGAGGGGGGTAGGGAGAAGGGGAATCTTTTCAGAACTTCGAAACTCAAGCCTATGTCTCAGAAGGAATGCATGCTTCACTACAGAAAGGGCAAGACCCCCTCAAAAAACTTATTTAGAAGTCAAGGGGCCCCCATTCCTTCTTCCTGGTTTGGGGAGGGGTTGAGCTATTGATTGGGAAGCTTTGTGGTCAATTAGCTAAGAAAAAAAGGGAAGAAGACTTTTTTCTGGGACTGGGAAATTCAGATTTCATCTGTTAATGAAGCCTGTGTTTATGGCTAATAATTTGGTGCATCATGTGTGTATATGCATAGTTAAACACCTATAGAACATTATACATCTCTCTACTGGACTGGAGAGGTGGGAAAATGTTTCTATATTCTGAGATCTGATGCTGACCAGGGTGTGTGTGTGTTGTGTGTGTGTGTGTGTGTGTGTAATTCAGATCTGAAATAGTTAGGTAAAGTTAAATGTAACTCCTTTTAGTTTCAGTTTTGAATTTAATTACTTAAAAAGGTCTAATTTAAGTAATTAATGAATTTGGGATCTGAGCCTATCCACTTCTACCTTTTGAAAGTTTGTTAGTTGAGTAATTTAGTCACCTAAGTTTTGTAATGAGTCTTGAGAATTTGTGTGTGTTAAGAAGGAAAATATAATTGGGATGAATTGTATTTCAAGGAATTTGGGAATATTGAATCATATATAATCTACTGATTTCTTTTGGGAAAGAGATATTTGTACTATCTGATTTGTTTTGATGTTAAATTGATATAATTGTCAAAGTTACTTATGTCATATATTCTTTGTCTCATCTATCATCACACATTTATGGTAAGGAAATATCACAAATTATGACCCTCTTCTGGGATAAATCTGTGGATTCATGCATAATATAATGATGTAAATATTATTTTGTAAAATTTAATAACTCATGTTAATTGACTTGGATGCTTAGTTGTTTTTACTATTGTTTAATTGACATTTGTTTATATTATTTTTCAACTTTTCTTTACAACTTATGTGGCATTCATTATGTAATTGAATTAAGGAATTTTGCTTAAAAAAACCCAAATAGGGATATGTAAGGGACTGTTGTATGTGGGAGTACTGTAAATTTTCATCACCTGGTGTCCTCTAGCACCAGAGTATTTTTTTTTTTTACTGGTTGATTGAAGAGTACCACAGGAGTGGGAGTAGACCAGGGACTGGGGAGGATATTTAAGCACTATTTTTTGGTCTAATAAACAGATCTTGGAGAACTTTAAGATCTTGGAGAACTTTCCATTCTTGTCTCCTGCCCCTTCAACATTGGCCTTGGTGAGGATAAGCTAGCTGGCAGGAACCTAACACTTCCTGAGCAGCTAGTCTAATAGGAATGTAACAATGAATGATAAGGCCTCTTTTTCCTTCTTCCCTTTTCTTTGTAAGATGGCTACTTTCTTTCTGTAAGCTAGAAATGGGTACTCTCCTGGCCTAGACTGCTGGAGAACTATGGCCTTTATTCCTTTGCATCTAAGTCAGCTCTTATGACTGTTTTTCCTTTCTCCCTTACCCTCAGGTAGTCTTACCTAAAGCTTTGTTGTTCTGCCTGTCCTCAAGCTTAAGGCCTCTTGTCTATGATGTGAACTCACTGGACTCATTGGAGTCTCAGTCCAGTCAGCTTTTCTGGTTGTTCCACTCTTTCCCTTAGGCATCTCATCTGGACTTTTGTTATTCACCTTGTCCCCAAGATGCTTACAAACAGCTGGTTGTCTCTTCAGTAAAAGAATCTTAATTTGTGAATTTTGCAGGCTTGTGAAATAAAAATCCTGAGCTATTTCAACTCCAAGGCTAATTGTGATTGTTTACTTTCACAAGAGCTCTCAATCTTTATTTATTGGTGACCCCAGTTTCTCCTGAAACAAAAGGGCCAATATTTTCAATTAAAGAGATCTCAGGAGTTTGCTTGTCAAAGTCCTAAAATTCACTTTTGTTTGATTTATATTTAATACAAATATATGCCTATACCTCCTTGCCACAAGTCATACTTAACCTTAACTATGAGCAAGTCACTTAATCTCCCTGCCTAGGCAATTCTCTCAGGTAAGAAATCATAGGTAAATTACCAATTTACACTAATGATAGGAGTTTTCAGCCTGGGAAGTCCTTATCCCTTATCCCTTATCATGGACATGATTTTGAAGTAAAAAAATATTGGACAGAGAAATATGTTCTATGATCTGTTCTGAGAAAGCCTTACATTTAACACTGACTTCCATCCCATTGCTCAAGGTTATTGATCCACCTATATCTCTTCTATCTCCATCTCATTGTTCTAGAGTAATAGAAACTAATTGAGACCTATACCCTTATTTTCTAAGTCAGAGATTAGGAACATTGGACCTGCAGGCTCTATAAGACCCTCAAAATCATGTAGTTGGACACAAGGCAACTACATGAGGGACTCATATTAGGGGTGAGTTAATTGGGCTAATTTAAGTTGATCATTTTGTATGGTTCAAATATAAATATCCAAAGGGTCCTTGGCAGAAAAAAGGTTCCCCACCCCTGATCTAAGCAATGAAAACTACCTGAAACCCACCCATTCTTACATTCCATTGTTAACCTGATCAATAATGCCCAGGTCTGAAATCCCTCATCTACAAGTCCTTAATTATCTCATCTTTGCTCTTTGAGCTATACCCCACATCTACATAGCCCTAATTTACCTCTTCTTCCTGCCCCTTTAAAAACTCATCCTCTCCTAAGATGAATTTCAGTCTCCCTTTGGGAAGCTCATCCCCTCAGGGGATCTCCCCACAGTCTTTATTTTCTTTCTCCTTTAGTTTTGCTAGCCACAACAATATGTAATAAACCTTTTTTTGTTCCTAAATACTTCTGTGTCAGAGCTGGTCCTTCCACAAATTCATTCACACATTCTCAAACCCCAAACTAGATCACACCCCAACATTTTTCCTTCATCAGTTTCATTTCTGAACATGAAATATGTCCATAACTTTGTCCCCAAAGAAAGAAAAATTTATTTTCCTTCTGCTAAAGTAAGGAAAAATTATAACAATTTACATTTATGTAGCATTTTTAACAGCAACATGCATGGCAGGTAATTAGTATAAGTAATACTATCTTTGTTTTTTGCATGCATAAAGTAAGGCTCAATTGCTCCAACCACTTCATTTTACAAATGAGACAACTGATGTCCAGAATTAAGTGATAGTTCCAAGGTCACATAGAAATAAGGGTCAAGATTTGAACTCAAATCTTCTAAGTACACATCCAGATTTTTCTCCCCATTTTACCAAGCTTAGATGAATGTAGAGAATTATGAATATATAGGAAATTTGTAATTAGAAAGAAATTCTATAATCTTTTAGGCTGTTAAATTTTGTTAAAGTGTAGAAGGCTCTTTGCTCCTAAGATATAAATTGATCTCTATTGTTTCATTGTTAAATGTAAAATTAGTGTCTTGTCTCCTCCAACCTTCTACCTTGTTTCAGTCATGTAAGGGGGAAGGATTTCCCTTTTCCCCTCAGTGCCCAGATAATGGGCAAGGCTGTAAAAACCTGAGCTGGGCCCCCCTACTTGGGGCTGGTCTACTCTCTGGCCCAGTCAGCTCTGCTTCACTGTTCTTTCTCTCTGACTCTCTTGGATGTTATCCTTAGGGATGGCTTTCTCTCTTTCCTTCCTAGGCCATGTGCTCCTAAACTAGGCCCTGGTGATTCACCATGGACCCCCATGCCACATGGCCAGGGCTGTCTCTCTTTCTCTCTCTCTCTTACTCAAACTTCTCCTAGCCAATCTTCTCTCTGACCCAGTCAACTCTTATCTGACTGTTTTCTTACATCTCTCTCCTTACCTCTCTCTATCTTCCAAGCAAGCCTTTTGTTATTCATTCTTAAAGTGCCAGTTGTGTTTCTCTGGAGGGAGAAAGTTTTAACTTGTAAAATAAAATTCTGAGCAGTTTAAAAACTGCAGCGAGCCCTCAAACTCCTTCGTTTTTCAACAACCCTAAATCTTCTATCTTTAATTGGCAACCCTCAAATCTCATCAGCAGCAAGTGATGGGGAAATGGGGAAATGAAGTATGGGGAAATGAATTTAAAGAAATAGGATGCATTTAAATAAATATCATTTTATGGTGGCAAAGTGAGCAAATATACCTGAAATCATTCTGTTAAAGGAATAGAACTTATGCATTCATCCAGTAGCTTTAGAAAGGAAGAGAGGCCTGGGATACCTGCTACTGCTGATTTTAACAACTTCTATTGTTTCATATGTATATACATACACACACACACACACACACACACACACACACACACACACACACATAGTGGGAGCATCAATAATAAATTAACTTAGGAAAAAACCCAGCTATATTAATCTGAGTTCTAGAAACCAAAAAGTTTCCTTCTCTCTGCCCTCACACTCCTTCAAATTACCTTTAGAAAAGGTCAATTTTCCAATGCAAACATGGTGGTGTACTTCTTGTATTCTTAGTATCTAATGTTGTAACAAAAGAAAGGTAAGAGACTCCATAATATTAATATTCAGAATAGCCGCAGGTGCTCCATTTCAATGTCTTTCTGAAGACATCAGACCACATGAAATTAGGGGACTGAGAATTTTTTTTTGCTAAAAAATTCCACACCAGACAGAGATTCAATGATGTTCCTCATTTTCATCTAGGTAGATGTAAATGTGATTATTTTCAATTACTGGAGCTCTTCCAAGGATTTCAATTTTAAATCTCAAATGAGGCTTAATCACCCATTTCCCATTTTGCATCCTCTGCAACTCTATGGGCCCTTATTTGGCATTGCTCAGCAATTGTGCAGAGCTTGAATTAAGATCCTCCTTCCCAGGCTGCTCCTGAAAGAGAAAAAAGACTAATTATTTTCAGCTTCTGCTAGGCTCTTTGAATTTGCGATGTTTAATCATTTGTGTTACTCTGCATTGTCTTTCTGATTACCAGAAAACTCTCCCCATATGTGTTCTTTTTTCTCTTACTGACTATATGCTCACCCCAGGAGAGAAGGGGCTTCATGGTAGACATCCTGTCATTATTAATTAAGTTGGGATTTTGTACTGTACCACTAATTGTAGTGATCTCATTTGGTATTAATGAATGGATGACATACACCCTGAAACCATTTGGCTGCAGTTTAGTAATATTTAATGTGCCATTTAAAATAAAGTGTTGCTGAAAGGGAGGACAATATAAGAATAAAATATAGTCATGGATGCAGAAGTAGAATTTTGGGGGGGGAAATTCCCAGTGTGGCCACTGATGTTTAGTTCTTTAGGAGGTTTTATAACCGGAGAGAAACCAGTTTTTGAACAAAATATTTACATTTTTGTGGTGTTCTGGAGGTCACATTGAAAATGGCAATTCTGTAACACTCCAAGATAAGGAGACCTCAGACACAACCTGTGTTATTTCATTGTATTTAAGGGGAATCCTTCCTCCTAGGAATAATAAATGTTCTACTGACATTTCATTTAGAGTTCTTGACAGCCTTCAGAATTCAAATAAGATTATAGATCATCATGTTATAAAGAGAGAAACTAAGGGAGACAAAGTTGTTACTTGTTGTGGAGGAAAATATTCCCATTATAAACTTCAAAATGCACTAAATATTTGAAAACCTATTTGTTAATACGGGGATTTCAGATGACATTTTTTGATCTTGAGGGTCAGTTTTTAGCCTTCTGAAGTGGTTTCCTTTAAAAAAATGTTCTGCAGTGGTAGGTACAACTCAGTGTCTATCTTTCTGTCCTTCAGTTCTACTTTTGCCTTTTTATGTAGAATATGAGATTTGAGATACTCTCACAGATTGCTATTTGTCCTTCATTCTCTGAAGACCAATTGCACCAAGAAGGTAATGTCATCTCTTGTAAATAAATTGGATTTAAGTAAGGAAAGGCTGTGCAAAGTCACCATTATCATTTTCTCTTCTAGAGCCATCTGAGTCCAGTGGCAAGATATAGATAAGTAAGACTAGAGATGGTCAGAAAAGCAGTGGGAAACCTTGGCATTTTTAAACTGCCTTTCCCAAGTTTGTCTTAGTCAACACCCATTCTATGATTAAGGGTAGAAAAAAAGTAAGAAAAAGGGAGGGGATTTTGGGAAGATGCTAGAGTCGATCAGAAAATTCCAAGCTCTCCAGATTTCCTCTAGTAAGAAGTCAAAACACACGTCAGGGTGAGAGTAGAGTGGCAAAAACAAGCAAAAGTTGAGACAAAACAGGGTTCCTCCAGGGACAATCAACAAAGATTGGGAAGTAGCTTTAGCTGAGTGAAGTGCAAACACCTTCCAGGCTAGTTACCTGAAACTGCAAAAAGGCAACGGGGCTGGGAGGTAGCCTCTGCTTATTACAGGAATTTTCATCTTCCCAACAGTGTGGGAAGTAGGTTTATGATCAGGGGAAGAGAGAGAACCTCTGATAAGGGATGCCAGACTCAGCTGTTCAGGTAAGTCATAGTCCTGGGCAAGAAAGGACCAGTTCGCACCTCATGAGTGCAGAGGCAGTGGTGTGTGGTGCTGCTGGCTTTGGATATTGAGTTCTCAGTCTTGATTACAGACAAGAGATGAGAACTGAAGGTTATAGCCATTAGAGGGTTCTTGGGGAGTAAAGTCATTTCCAGCACAGTATGCTGAGGGGCCCTAGCTGTGCCTTGGAGAGTGAAAGGAATACAGAAGTTGGACAGAGAACAAAGTTCCTGAGGTCAGATGCCCCACACCTCAGGACTAGAGGCGTGAATCTAACCATAGACAGTTACTATAGGAATAGAGAAGACTGGGGCTCGTCTTCAGAGGAAGATGCTGAAGCACAAAAAGCTTCTTCTACTGCAAAGAGTATCAGATCAAAAAAGAACTCATAGAGGAACTCAAAAAGACTTTAAAAATCAAAGAAGAGAGAATGAGGAAAAAACTAAAAAAGAAAATAAGAACAATCTAAGAAAAATAAGATTTTTAAAAAAGAAAGTAAATCAAAAAGGAGAACCAGAATCTTAAGGAAGAAAATGACTCTTTGAAAATTAGAATTAAGGAAAGTCAGTGAAATTATAAGAGATAAAGAAATAATAAGATAAAATATGAAAAATGAAAAAATAGAAGTAAAGGTGAAACACCTCACAAGAAAAACAACATATTTGAAAAGTAGATTAAGAAAACACAAAGATAGACCCCCTCAAATCATTGAAAAAGGAATCTTGATACTAAAATACAAGAAATAATTAATGAATATAGAAATAAAATGCCAATTGCCATTTGTAAGGAATCTTAGGAGGAAGACTGACAGAAAGATCATAGTAACTTCAAAACCACCAGGTTAAAGAGAAAATATTAGGAAAACAATTCAAATATGGTAGAATCACAATTAGAATTACACAAGTTCTAACAGTAGTTACTTTAAAAGACAGTAAATATTGGAACACTATGTATCAAAGAACAAAAGAACTGAGGTTGTGAAAATATCATACCCAGTGAAGTTAAGCCTAATCCTGAATGGGAAAAAAGGACATTCAATGAATTGTCAGATTTTTAGGATTTTGTTGTAAAAATACCTGAACTTAATAGAAAATTTGACATACAAGAACTAAGAGAAAGACAAGGTAAACATCAAAGACTAATTATAAGGGAATCAATAGGAACAAATTATTTACTACCTGTATATGGAAATGTAAACCCTAAGATTGTTATTAGTAACTAGATATTTAGAAGGAAAGATGGGAGTAGAGTTGAACTGGATGGGATTCTTTAAAGTAAAATGGTCTGGGAAAAGATAAAGAAAAAAGAATTACTATTTAATACAAATGACATATGAGAGAAAGAATTGATTCAGAGGAATTAGATGGAGAAGGAAAACTTTTAGTTCTGAAAACCTACTTTTATCAGGAATGGGTTAAAGAGGAAACACACAAAATATAGGCTATAAAAACCTTCTAAATTTAGAAAGGAATAAGAGGAAGGGCATAGGGAGGATAATGAAATAGAGAGTAAGGAAATAGGATAAGAAGGTATATAGGAGGATATAGATTAATGGGGGCATAAAAGGGTGTGTAGATCAATAGAGATGAAATATAGAAAGGTGAGTAAGGGAGAACTGCTTTGAAGGGTGGTTGAATAAGGAATAGGAGAGTAAGGTAGCAAGTAGAAAAAAGTAGAGGAGTGAGGAACGGTTGCTGTTTTGCTTTCAGGAAATGTTATGAAAATGAGAGATGCACACAAACCAAATATATATCTATGAACATATGTATGTACATGTACCCATATATCTATGAGTATGTATGTTTATGTGTGCATATATGTATATACACACATATAAATGTCTCCATATATGGCTGTATATGTGAGTATGCATATAAATACGCATATAAATGTCTCTATATATTGCCTAATCTGATATTCTTTAATTTAGAATTAAATAATTCTGAACTATATTTCTGAACAAAAGCTGTTCCATCAACCTCTAATGAAGTTCTGTAAGGTTTTTTTTTTTTATTTTTATAGGGTTTTTTTTTTGCAAGGCAAATGGGGTTAAGTGGCTTGACCACCAAGGCCACACAGCTAGGTAATTATTAAGTGTCTGAGACCGGATTTGAACCCAGGTACTCCTGACTCCAAGGACAGTGCTTTATCCACTACGCCACCTAGCTGCCCAGAAGTTCTATAAGTTTGGAATGTTCACCTTTGCCCCTTCACAAGGTCTGTGTCTCTAGTTATAAATCTGAAGGGAGGCTTTCTATGTGAAACAACCTAATTCCTGGTTTGTCTTCCCAATGGAAGTCAGTCTGCTCTGGGTAGCATATTTCCCCAAATTTTCCTACCCATTTCTTACTTCTATTGAAACTCTCTATCTTGCCACTTCTCCTGAGAACTTAACCTGTGAACACTTGTATTAGTTTGTGGACTTTTTATGGTAAATTGTAACAAATTGTTGCAACCTTTGAATTAAAGTCTAAACTTTTCTTACAGCCCTCATAGATAGAATCTTATCTTAGATCCTTAGAATTCTTATCTTAGGCTGTTTGCTGAACCACTTTCCTGACTTCATATTGGCAACCACATATGAGACAGATCAACACTCAATTCTGGAAGGTGAGAAATGCTCTCTTTTTTCCCCCCTCTAAGCTTATCTCTTACAATTGTATAATTTGTAGATGAACATTTCCTCAAATATTACCTCCTATACTTTCATTATGCCAAGAATAATATTACATTCAACATCTAAAAACATTGCTTTCTGGCTTTGCCCTACATTTTGCTTCCTTTTTCTCCGCCCTGATCTTGGAATCATTAGCATAGTGAAATAAATTATATCAGATGTTTTCTTTCAACCAGAGAAGCAAATTAGTTTTTTTCCCTAAACAATGATATAAAAATTTATATTGGGATGATTGAATTTTGTCTCCAAAAATACTTCAAATTGCTTTCAAAAAATCCTTTCATAGAATTTTTAGGGTTTTATTAGTCAATAATGAGTGACTTTTCTAAAGTGATTCATTATAAGTGATAACACTTGAAAGACAAAAATAATTAAATTAACGTGTTAAATAAGAAGTCAAAATGATCAGTGATTTCATCTGAGACATAAATTAAGAGGTTATAACTATTTGTTAGAAGTATGAAAAAAAAATTGTCCTCATTTGGGAGAGCAATCATATCTTCAAAGCCATTAACTAGAGTGGGTAAAAGTAGGACTTTTGCCCTGGTGACCCAAATTTCAGTAGTGACCACTTCAGTAATATCAGTTTCTTTTAGCACCTAGTTATAGAATCAATTAAATAGAGTAATTAAATTAAGAAATTACCAAATAGTACATTTTTTTTTTACTATAACTCATGAGATTTTCCTTTGCCCAGCCCTGCTTTGCCACTTCTTTCTCCTAATTCAGTGGCCTCCTGAATGTTCTTGTTACCCTAGGATTTTTACCTATAGAAGTTACTGCCTATGGATCTCTTGTCTCTTCAAGGATATAGGTTTTAGAGTTCTAATCTCTTAGGGAATCTTATGTCACAATACTTTATCTCCTTCAATAGTATTTGTCTTTAAGGTTTTTTTTTTCAGTTCAGTGTTCTGTGCTACTTGCTCTGGGTAAATTCTATGAAACTGCCTTTGGGTATCAAAATTTCTATGAACATAGAACATACATACTTCTGGTCATTTCAAATCCTTTAGATCTAGTTTCAATGTACTTTTTCAGACTTTCTACATATCACTTCCCTTCACATATTGTGGCCAAACTGAACTACTTGCAATTCCCATACTCAAGGGCACACATCTTCTCCAAAAGTCACCACCATAACAAAAACTCAGAAAATATTCAGGTTTCAAACTTTACCTCTATATACATGGAACCTGTTGGAGACCATATCTCCCTTCAAGGCTGTGATTACCTACTAAAAGAAGTCTTTCCAGATTTTGTTAGTCCTACCTCCTAAAATGAATATGTTTTACATATATTTTGTATTTATTTATCTAAATACCTTAGAAAATAAGCTCATCCATAAAAAAAACTTAGGAAGGAAAAGTGGAAGGGCAAGCGGCAAGAACTAGAGCATCTTGGGAAGTAATGGCAGAGCAAATGGTTAGTCCCCTTATAAAATAGTGGATCAAGGATTAAAGTGGAATAATAATAATAACTATCATTTTTATAGCACTTTAAGATTTGGAAAGTATATTAGAAATGTTATAATATATCATCAAAAGTGGGAACTGTTACATTTCTTTTTATCCCTAGAGTCTAGTACAGTGACTGGCACATAATAATATGTGTTGACTTGAACTGAAGTTAAATCATTTAGCAACTGTCCTATAGGAAGTAAATAGCAGGACTCAGACCAAGTCCTCTGACTCAGTCTGATTGATTGTACTTTCTACTGATTCTACCATTCCCTGTCTCTAGTTATTTCAAATGGAAAACACATACATACTCCCAAATATTTCTCCCTGCCCCCCCACTATTCCCTCAAATATGTTGTCTTTTCCTGATAGAATATAAGCTCTTTGAGGAGAGTATGCTCTTTGCTTTGTGCAGGGTTTGATCCTCAATAATAGCCTTTTTGTTCATTCATTTATTCATCCTAGAAAAGCCCTGTGATGTAGGATAGATAAGGTTGGCCTTGTGATCAAGAAGATCTTTGTTTTAGAAAAATTTGATTTAGAGTTTTACAAATTTCCCCCCCATTCTTACTTCCCTCCCCCCACCCCCACAGAAGGCATTCTGTTAGTCTTTACATTGTTTCCATGGTATACATTGATCTCAGTTGAATATGATGAGAGATAAATCATATCCTTAAGGAAGAAAAATAAAGTATAAGAGATAGCAAAATTACATAATAAGATAACGGTTTTTTTTAATTAAAGGTAATAGTTTTTGGTCTTTGTTCAAACCCCATAATTCTTTTTCTGGATACAGATGGTATTCTCCATCCCAGATACCTTCAAATTGTGCCTGATTGTTGCACTGATGTCATGAGCAAGTCCATTCAGGTTGACCATCACCTCCATGTTGCTGTTAGGGTGTATAATATTCTGCTTCTTCTCATCTCGCTCAGTATCAGTTCATGCAAATCCTTCCAGGCTTCCCTGAATTCCCATCCCTCCTGGTTTCTAATAGAACAATAGTATTCCATGACATATATACACCACAATTTGTTAAGCCATTCCCCAATTGAAGGACATTCACTTAATTTCTAATTCTTTGCCACCACAAACAGGGCTGCTATGAATATTTTTGTATAAGTGATATTTTTACCCCTTTTCATGATCTCTTCAGGGTATAGACCCAGTAGTGGTATTGCTGGATCAAAGGGTATATACATTTTTGTTGCCCCTTGGGAGTAATTCCAAATTGCTCTCCAGAAAGACTGGATGAGTTCATAGCTGTGAGCAATGCATTCAGCAATGCATTAGTGTTCCAGATTTCCCACATCCCTTCTAACATTGATCATTGTCCTTTCTGGTCATATTGGCCAATCTGAGAGGTGGTATGAGATGGTACCTCAGAGATGCTTTAAATTGCATTTCTCTAATCAGTAATGATTTAGAGCAATTTTTCATGTAACTATGGATTGCTTTGATTTCCTCATCTGTAAATTGCCTCTGCATTTCCTTTGATCATTTGTCAACTGGGGAATGGCTTGTTGATAACTTCATTTTTAATGCTCTATGACACTCCCTAAGCCTTTTAAATTCCAGGGTAGCTGCCAAAGATGGAATTCCCTAAAGAAACAAGTCACTGGTGCTTTCTAAAAAATAAATATTTTTTAAAAAGAACAGTCTCATTTTGGGATTCCTGTCATAGATTAGGATGGAATGGAAAATTATTTATTAAGTGCTTGCTATGTACTAAGAACCATGCTAAATGCTGGAGATATAAATGTAAAATTGAGACATTCCCTGCTCTCAAGAAATTCACATTCTAATTAGGAGGGACAATACACAGAGGAGAGTCTAAATTTATGTTCAAATCACAGCACATGGAAAAGTTAGGCAGAACTTTGGAAGAGAAAGTAGAAGGGCAAGTGACAAAGCCAAGAGGATCTTGGGGAGTAATGGCAGGGCAAATGGTCAGTCCCCTTAGCCAGTGGATCAAGGATTAGAGTGGAATAATGAGACTATCATTTTTTATAGCACTTTAAGGTTTAGAAAGTACATTAGATATATAATTTTATCTTCATAACAACTTTGGGAAGTAGACACTATTATTTGTTCTCATTTTTTAGAGGAGGAAACTGAGTCAGAGTTAAGTGACATGCACTGGGTCACATGGCTAGTAATTAAGAGGCTGGATTTGAATTCAGATTTTCCTGATTCTATGCTCAGCATGCCACTTTGAGACTTTGGAATATCAGTATCAGAGGTAGGGATATGAAGGGAGGAGGTCAGCATCCATTTGATAGTGAGCAATCTTTTTCTGCTAGGAAGTTGGCAGTTGAGCGATGAGGGATAGTTGGTGAAGGGAAAAGTCAGCAGCTTTCTTCAGCAACAGAGCAAGAGAGCAGCAGAGGTCACTTGTCTCTCTTCCTGATGCTCATTGGTATGGGTTGAGGGAACAGAGAGAGGGAGGCCTCTTGTTTTTCTATTCTAGGGTTGGTGCAGGTGGCTGGTCCTTCTTAGTTGGTCAGTTGTTTGTCTACTCCAAGACTACTTCTGTTTTCTTCTAGGTACATTTCCAGGTATGTGTGTGATGATTAGCATTATCTATCTATAGGCTATATCTGAACTTTAGTTATGAAATTTTGGGCTTAACTTGTTTTCCCTTTTGGCTATTTTCAAAATATTTCTTTTCTAAAGCAGCCACTCAGCCAGTAAGATTTGAGAATGACACATTTAGAAATGTGGCACTGACTTACTCATTTTAAGCCAGCTGGTACCATGGATACAGTTTTAAAAACATGAAATACATAATTCCTCACATTCACAGTGAGTGCTGTGTTATACACAGAACAAAGACTGTCTCAGAATCTCAGAGTCTGAGGGCATCTCAGGGGTCATCTAATCCATCCATATTTGAATAGAAATCTCTACAGTATCCCAAAATCACTAAAAGGGTCTGCTCAATGACTCCCAGATAATTAGAAAGCCATTGCTTCCCCTGGAAACCCATCCAGTTTATGGACAGTTCTCGTTGCTAAGAATTCTATTGGATCTAAATCTGCTTCTCTTCCACTTCATATCTTTTTCACTGATTTTTCCCCAGGGTTCCTGATCACCTTCTTGGATCCCTATCCTCTTTCAATATTCAACTCAAATCCTACCTTCTTCTGGAGACATTTCCCTTTCCCCCAAGTCTTAGTGCAATCCCTCTGAGATTATTTTCCATTTATAGTATATATATAATACTTGTTTGCATGGTGACTCTCCTTTGAGAATGTCAGTCTCTCAAGAGCAGGGATTTAGTTTCTGCCTTTCTTTGTGTCACCATCACTTAATATAATGCCTAGCATATAATAAACCCTTAATAAATGCTTCTTGATTGATCGATCCTAGATTTTCTCTCTGGAAGCAAGCAGAAAAAGTTTCATGATTCTTCTAAATGAGAGCTCTTGTAATATTCTTTTTTTTTTGGGGGGGGGTTGCAAGCAATAGGATTAAGTGACTTTCCCAAGGTTACATAGCTAAGTAAATATTAAATGTCTGAGACTGGATTTGAACTCAAATTCTCCTGACTTCAGGGATGGTGCTCTAATCACTGTGCCACTTAGCTGCCCTAAGTGTAATATTCTTTAAATACCTATCCTGCATTTCAGGACAGCTGGGTATACAGTGGATGGAGAACCAGGACTGTGGTAAGGAGGACTCATCTTTGTGAGTTCAAATCTAGCTTCACTCTCTTTGCCACAGTTTCCTCATCTGTAAAATGATCTGGAGAAGGAAATGGAAATCCATTCCAGTATCTTTGCCCAGAAAACCCCAACAGGGGTTCCACAGCGTTGAACACAACTGAATGACAACAATTATGCACCTGCTATCCTCCTCCAAGTTAAACAACCCAAGTTCCTCCAATAAGCCTCCAGTACTACATCACCATTCTAATAAACCTTTTCTGCAGTATGGCTGAGACAGAGGGGAGAAAATCTTCAAGGATGTGGTTCTTCTTCCTTCACTTCATTTTTTTTTTTAAGTTGAATCCTTGGTTTCACTTGTGTAGGGAACTACCAGTGAGGAACTTCCTCCAGCAATACAGATAAGCATTTTCTCTGTGACCTAGTCTTTTAAAGTTGTTGTGGGTGGGGGACTCAAAGTTTCAATGACATGCCTAGGGTCCCTCATGTAGTAGATGGGAAAGGTGTATTTGAACTAATTTTGATTCCAAAGCAGCTCTCTGATAATTTCCTTACTTAAGGTGGTCTGTGATTACATTATCATTTGGGGATTATGTCACACATTTACCCTTGAGTGAGAAGAACTGAATTCAAATTGAGAATAAGGCACTGAACTAATTATGTGAGTCTGGGTAAGTCAATTAACCTCTATTTGCCTCAGTTTCCTCATCTATAAAATGGGACAATAATCTGTAAAATGTGGATAAACAATAGCACCTACCTCCTTGGTTATTGTGAGGATTAAATGAAATATCAAATGGGATAGTACCTACCAGGTAATAAGGACTATATTAATGTTATTATTATTAAATCCTACAAACATTTATATGAGTTTCTGCAATTTTTTTGAACTCAAGTAATAGGGTTTTAGAATTATCCCTATGAAAGTTTGTTTTATTGGATTAGGAATAACACTCTAGTCATTACTTTGTATCCTGATCCTCTGATTTCCAATGAGGATGGATATATATATATATATATATATATATATATATATATCCATTTTTGCCTCCAAGGAGAGTGAGAAATTTTGTCAGATGCTGTGCTGAAATACAGGTGAATATTCAAGCTAATAACCCTGTCAAAAACAGAAATAAGGCTAGGCTGCTCTGGCCTGTTCTTAAATGAAGCCATTTTGATTTTTAATGATCACTTCTAATTTCTCACAGATTATTCCTCTAATTATTTCTTCTAATAACACACAAGATTTTGCCAAGAATTTAAGTTAAACTCATTAACCTATATTTTAAAGATTCTACCCTCTCTTTCATTTCTTGAACACTGGAATAATATTTATCCTTCTTCATTTTCTGTTTTCTTTCAAATATCATCCCCACAAGCTCAAACTCATCAATCACAGCTGTAATTGGGTTTTTGCTTGTTTTTACAATCTAGGATGCAATGTTTCCTGACTAATAATAATAATAATAATAATAATAAACAAATAACATTTATATAGCACTTACTATATAAAACGATTTTGGAGCAGATAGGTGGTACAGTGGACAGAGAACTGTGCTTTGGAATTATAAAGGTTTATTTTCAGGAGTTCAAATCCAACCTCAGATATTTAGTGGCTGTATGTCCCTGGGAATATCACATCACCCTGTTTGTCTCAGTTTCCTTATATGTAGAAGGAGATGGTAAACCACTCCAGTATCTTTACCAAGAGAATCGCAAATGGGGTGACAGACTCAGACATGACTGAAAATGATTGAACACATACACAAATAACATTCTGGACACTGTACTAAATTAGACAACAGCCTCATAAGGGAGGTACTATTATAGTCCCCATTTTACAAATTTTTTTAATTAAACTTTTTTTTTTTTTTGCAAGGCAAATGGGGTTAAGTGGCTTGCCCAAGGCCACACAGCTAGGGAATCATTAAGTGTCTGAGATTGGATTTGAACCCAGGTACTCCTGACTCCAGGGCTGGTGCTTTATCCACTACGCCACCTAGCTGCCTCATTGCACCACCTAGCCGCCCCCATTTTACAGATTTTAAGTGACTTATTTAAGGTCTCATAGCTAGAGTGTGAGGTTAGATTTGAACTCCAGTTTTCCTGATTCCAGATCCAGAGCTCTCTCTAATGGACCACCTCATTGCCTATTGATTTGAATTCATCAAAGCCAATGAGATTGGCTTCTACTCATTTTAATTATCTCAGGCTTAATTTTTCTTTTTTTATCTTGGGTTTGAACTCTCTAGGTTAACCACTATCAATTTTTTTGTGACTGGGACAAGACTATCATTCATTTCCTGTGCTAGGGCCCTCACTTGCTCCTGCCGGGGAAGAGTTCTCCATAACTAGCCAGATCTCCCTACTTGTTCCTCTCTAGTCATCTTGAATCCAGGCTACACCCTTTTCCACCTCTAGCACTAGAGTTAGTCAGATCAATTCTACCATCTTGGGGAAGGATATTTGTCAGTTGTCCTATGGCTCTTTTTACCATCCTAGGGATTTCCCAAACCAAATCACTCTTCCCTTTTCCTTTATTAGCAATGTAAGCTTCCTGAGTGCTAGGAATATCTTGTATTTGTATTTTATCATTTAGTACAGTCTTAGCAAATCAAAGGAGCTTAATAACTCTTTTTAAATCTTTCTGCACTTTCCTCTCTTTACTTTCTCATCTTTTCTCAGTGTCTCCTCTTCTTTCTCCGTTTTCTCCCTTGCCTCTTTCTCTTTTTCTCCTCCCTTTCTCTTTATCTATTTTTATTTTTTTCAAGTTACATTATGCTTCTTGATAGAGAAAACAAGCAAAATGAGAGTTGAATAATTCTACCTTTTTTTCATTGTCCATGATCATCAACTTGTTAGTGTTCTATCCTTTCTTTGATCTTCCTCTTATCTCTAATACGGCTAGCTAACAAAACCCTTTTCATCATCCTTTGCTGGCTTCAGCTTCTTTGGTTACTCTAGGAGTGTGTTTCATCCTCAGTTACCTGCCCTTTTATCTTTTATCTGTACTTATAGTATATATGCAAAATATAAAGAATTTTAAAATAAAAAATCAGGATACAAAAGAGTCTCAATAATCTTGAACACTGGGCTAAATTTAAAAGGATAAAATTTACTATTGTAACCTATTACACTCTCTCAACTCTGGATATTTTCTCACATGGTTGTCTCACATAGATGGAATTCTGTGTAATTGTTTCCATTCCATTATACTCAGGTACTTTTTTTTTTGTAAACAGTATAAATGGGGCAGCAAGATCCAGTGGATAGTGTTAAGTCTGAAGGGAGGAAGACCTGTGTTCAAATTTGGCCTCAGATACTTTCTAGCTTGTGTGATTATGAGTCAATCACTTCACCTATGTTTACCTTAATTCCTCCATCTATAAAATGAAGCTAATCTCCCAGGGTTGTTGTCAGGGTCAAATGAGATAATATTTGTAAAATGTCTGGTCTGCATTAGGCACTATAGAATCATTTTTGTTATAGTTGATTATAAATACTTGTTGACACCAATCAATGTTTGGGACCTAGTTCAAGTGCTTCCTCTTTTAAGAAGCCATTTCTGATTTTCCTTGCCAAAACTGGTTTTTCCTCAAAGCTCTCATGGAAATTTTTTGGGACCTCTTGTATAAGTGCAACAATCACACTTGTTTTCAGGATAACTTTGCATGTCTCTCCCCTATTTCCACATCTAGTCTCTAAGCTATCTAGAGTCAAAGAAGATGACTAGCACCTTGCTTTCTACATAGCAGGTGTGTCTGATAAGGAAATCTCAAAACATCAGAACTAAGTTACCTTCTTCAACACTCTCATTTTATAGTTAAGAAAACTAAATAAAGTCCGGAGATCAAGTTAATTGTCCTCAAAGTTTTGAAAGCTAATTTAGGACTCATTGTCTCCTGGTTCCCAGCTCAGGGCTCATTTCTTTACATCAGAGTATTGAAGTGAGTTACTTAAGATGTTTTGGTTAGAGGTGGGAAACTATGGGCATGGACATTACTAATCACATATAACATTAAACTTAATTTAGCTTTATCAGATTTTTTAACTCTCTTTTATTCTTTGTTATTAGTCTGGATCTCTGGGAAAGGAAGGATATATTGAAATACATGGTCTATGTCAAAAACTAAAGCTATCAACAAAAATTTTTTAAAAGAGTTTGGGGGTAAAGATGATATTTTTCTAAATATACTATATAGATATATATGATAGATGTTTAAGTTATATATTATATGTTATGCATATGTTTGTGCATACATACACATATCTACAGATGTAAGTATATATTTATATATACATGTATGTGTGTACTTACCTACATACACAAATATGTCCATGCATATGTAAATATGCATATATCACACACACACACACACAGTCTGAAAATAAAGCTATAATTTTTGAAATAAGAAAGCAACTATCAAATTTAACAGGCAAATTTTGTTAAGACCTGGCCAAATTACTAAACTAAAGTAAGCTATGTATATGAGAGGTTTCAACAAATTTCTAAAGAATGTGATCTAAGATATTTATAGGAATTTGTTGCAAACTTATCCATGAATTATGAGTCTGAACATACTTCTTAAGGGTATCTACATTTTTTTTATGTTTGCTTTGACATTTAAAATGAATTAACAAAGAGATTAATAGTTTCAAGTGTTTATTATTAAACAGCAGTGCCTAGCACTGGGACCCAAAATAGCAAAGGCCAAAATATTTTAAATAAAAGGGTCAGTGAACTCCAGATGAATTTGAACAAAGTGGCATACATCTTTGAAGCCTCATTAAACAATATCAAGGAGTCATGGCTCAAAAGTAAAAAGGAAACATTGAAAAATTCTGGGTAAGAGTGTGACTATTTGAAAAACAGAGGGGCAAATCCAAGACTGAGGGAAAAGATAGGGACTTGCCTGCACTCTGTTCCCTAAGTCACTCCAAAGACCTTTAAATAATGACTCTTCACAAATTCTAGAGAGGCAGAAATCACAAAAGGCATAGTGAAACAATTTTCAGCCCAGGACAAATTAAAAGGTTGTCAGGAAAGGTCTGTTGTACTAGGGTGCAAGAGGGGCACAGTCTAGCACAAACCACAATAGGACAATCCCAGCCTCAGCAAACCTGGAGCAAACCTTGGAGTGACTGAATCAGTGGCAGTAGTGGCGATTTCCAAATTTCTCAACCCATAGATGCCAAAGACAGTTTAAAAGGTTGACAGGAAAAGTCTGTCTCACCTGGGTCAAGCATATACTAGTGCAGACCATACCTGTGCAGTCCTGGCCCTAGCCAACTGGGCCCAGCTAGGCCTTGGAAGTCACTGAATCAACAGCAGCAGCAGCAGCTACTTCCAGAGCTCCATAGATGACAACTGGTCAGAAAGAGGTTACTGGGATCTCTTTGAAACAGAGGCAAGATTTTGTTGCTTTGCTCATGCTTTCATCGGGGTCCCAGGGTGAGGAGGAGCAGTAGCATACCAGGTCTTGGGGCTGCAGAAGAGCAGGTACCCTCCTCACAGTTCCAGGGTAGTAAAGAAGGCTTGTGATCAAAGACCAGAGCACAAGTTAAGAGAGTAGTAAATATTCTTCTCCTTAGATCATACCATCTTGGAAGAACTGAAAACTTAGTTTACAATTCCTAGATATAGCTCTAGAAACAGCTGTATAAAAAAAGATCCCAAAGTTTGGGACAATGCACCATTCACCCTGGAAGCAGAGCCCTAACTTTGAAGTAATAGACTGGGGAAAATGAGTAAACCACAGAAAAAAATCTGACCATAGAAAGTTACTTTGAGAATGATCAAAATGCACACAAATTTAAAGCTACTATATCCAAAACCTCCTAGAAAAATATGAATTGGTCTTAGACCGTGGAAGAGCTCTCAAAGGATTTTTGAAGATCAAGTAAGAGAGATAGAAGAAAAATTTGGAAGAGAAACAAAAATGACGCAAGAAAATCATGAAAAATAAGTCAACAGATTGGATACAACCCCCCCCCCCCAAAGAAAATAACACCTTAAACAGATTGATGATGACATTTTCCTTTGTTTATGAAGACGATATGACATCAGAAAGGTGATGCCATGGCCTGCAAGTGAATTATATTTGAATGAAGGCAGTGCTGATCACTTCCTCCTCCAGAGCCATCTGAGTTCAGTGGCCAGATATGATCAGGACAATTGGAAATAGCCCTGGATGTAAGGCAATCAGGGTTAAGTGACTTGTCCAAGATTGCACAGCTAGTAAGTATCCAGGCCAGATTTGATCCTTCTGACTTCAGGTGTGGCACTCTTCCATTGGCCTACTCATTTGCCAGGTAAAAAGCTCAATGAAGAAAATAATTCCTTAAAAATTGGAATTGAGCAAATGGAATCTAATGATTATGAGAATTCAAGAAACAATAAAACAAAACCAAAAGAATGAAAAAAAAGTAGAAGACAATGTAAAATATCTCATTGGAAAAATGGGAAATGGATCCAGGAGAGATCATTTTTAAATTATTGATCTACTTGAAAGGCATGATTTAAAAAAGAGCCTAGATTTCATCTTTCAAGAAATTGTCAAGGAAAATAGCTATGATATTCTAGAACAGAGGGTAAAATAGAAATTGAAAGAATCCACCTACCACCTCCTAAAAGATATTTCCAAAATGAAAACTCCCAGAAATATTAGCCAAATTTCAGAACTCTAGAGTAAGGAGAAAATATTGCAAGCAACCAGAAATATTATGGAGTCACAATCAGAATAACACAATTTTAGTAGCTTCAGTATTAAAGTATTACAGAACTTAGAGTATGATATTCTAGAAGGTAAAAGAACTTGGATTATATCAAAGTACTAATTACCCAGCAAATTGAGCATACTCTTTCAGGGGAAAAGATGAAATAGGGGACTTTCAAAGTTTCCTGATGAAAAGACTAGATCTGAATAGAAAAATCTGATCTTTAAATATAAGACTCAAGAGAAGAATAAAAGATAAACAGGAAAATCATAGCATATTTAGTAAAGTTGAACTGTTTACATTCCTACATTGGAAGATGATATTGGTAACTCATTTAGGACAGTTAAAATGAGTATATATAGATAGAGGGTTCAGATGTGAGATGAATATGAAGGGATGATTTTGAAAAAAGGGGTGAGAGAGAAGGGAAAAGGGAGAGGCAGAATGGTGTAAATTATCTTACATAAAAAGGTAAGAAAAAGCTCTTACATTGAAGGAAAAAAGGAAGTAGGTAAGGGAAAATATGGATCTTACTACATTAGAACTGGCTTAAAGAGGGAATAGCACATATACTCAATTGGAGTATAGAAATCTATCTTACTCCACAACAAAGTAGGGGTGGAAGGGGATGTGTGGTAAGACTGATTGGAGAGGGGAGGAGTCAGAAGCAAAACACTTGCAGAAGGTTAGAATAAAGGATAGACAAAAAAGTGAACTGGGGAGGAATAGAATGAGAGAAGTACAGTTAGCAAAACTGAAAAAAATTGAAGCAAGTTTCTTTTATTAAGGTCTCACTTTTCAAGAATAAAGAATGGAGTCAAATGGAGAAAGAGTCATTCCCCAAATGTTCTAACTCATAAGTGACTGGAGAAATGCAAATTAAAACAATTCTGAGGTAGGACCTCATACCCATTAAATAGGACAGAAAAGGAAAATGACAAATGTTGGAAGGGATTTGAAATGAGACATTAATGCATTGTTAGTGGAGTTGTGAACTTATTTAACCAATCTGTAGAGTAATTTGGAACTATGTCCAAAGGACCATAAAACCTTTAATCTAGAAACACCATTACAAGATCTATATCCCAAAAGAAATTAAAAATACTTAGGAAAAGGATCTATATGTGCAAAAACATTTTCAGCAGCATTTTTTTCTGGTGGCAAAGAATTGGAAATCAAAGGGAAACCCTTCAGTTTGGGAATGACTGAACAAACTGTGGTATATGATTATGATAGAATACTATTTTGCTATAAGAAATGATGAGCAGGATGCTCTCGGGAAAAAACCTGGACTTTCATGAGCTGATGCTATATACAAAGTAATAGCAATATTATAAGATGATCAGCTGTGAATGACAGCTTTTATCAGCAATACAAAGACTCAAGACAATTCTGAAGGACTTATGATGAAGAATGTTCTCCATCCCCAGAGAACGAACTGATGATATCTGAAGAATGATTGAAACATACTTTTTTTAAAAAAACTAAAATGGTTTGCATTGCAAATTTCTATACACATGTATAACCTATATAGAATTTCTTGCCCAATGGGGGTCGGGGTGGGGAGGGAGGAAGGGAGGAAGGGAGAGAATTTGGGAACTCACTTTTAACAATGAATGTTAAAAATTATTTTTAGATATAACTGGGGAAAAATACTAAATAAACTTTTAAAAAGTGACTGATTTAGAAGCATCACAAAATTTTAAGATGGTTTATTATAAACAATATTTGATATCAACATAACTAATAAATCTTCCTCTTAATTTAATTGTATAGGAGTTTATTAATGATAAAAAATAGCTACCATTTATAAAGTAACTTACTTTTGTTAATTCATTTACATATGGAGAGATAGAATGGTTAAATGATTTGCCCAGGGACATGCAGATACTAAATTTCTGAGGCAGGATTTAAAATCAGGTCTTCCCAACTCCAAGTACTGAACTCTATCTGCATAAATAGATATTTTGAATTAGGCACTGTGCTAGGGGCTAGAAATGCAAAGACTGACTTCAAGGAGTTTATGTTCTATTGCTTTATAACTATATACATTCAGAGAAAACAATTTCAACACAATACCCCAATTTTTCTGTCTATTCCTTTTGAGTCTCCATCAAACTATCAGCAAGAATTAAGGGCCTACTGTGAATAAGACACTGGGATGGGTTGGGAATACAAAGACAAATGAAAGAGTAACTGCCTTCAAAGAAATTATTTTCTCTTAGATTTTTTGTTCTACTTATTTTTCTTCTTTTATAGATGGTGCTCTATCTACTGTACCACCTAGCTTTCCCTTTTCTAGACTTTTTATTAGCCTAAATGGAAATCAATGAAATACTTTGAGAAAGGAAAAGGATTTATAAAATTCATAAGGAAAAGGAGTTACAGTCCCAGGAAGAGGAGGAGCAGGAACACCCCAGAGCCTGCTCCACAGAAAAGAGGGGGAGCCCTCCTCATAATTCCAAGGTAGAAAGGAGTGCTTGTGGTCACCCACAGACCAAATAGACCAGGAGAATAATAGAAACCTGTCCTTAGATCATGCAACCTTAGAAAAATCGAAAACTTGCTGGTACCTAGAAATATCTTGGTAAACAATTGCAAAAAAAGCCACAAAACTGAATTAAAAGCAAGTCATAGGCAGGGGAAATGATCAATAAAACAAGAATATCTTACTAAAGAAAGTTACTATGATGATAGGGAAGATCAAAACATACTCAGAATAAATTAACAGAGTCTAAGCTCCTATATTTAAAGCTGCTTAGAAAAATATGCATTGGTCTCAGGACATGGAAGGACTCACAAAGGATTTTGAAGAGCAAGTAAGAGTGGAAGAGGAAAAATTGGGAAGAGAAATGAGAGTGATGTGGGAAAATCATGAAATACAAATAAGTTAGCTTGGTGAAGGAGGAACAAAAAATACTGAAGAAAACGACATCTTAAAACCAGATCGTATCAAATGGAAAAAGAGGTACCAAAAATAGGAGAAGAAGGCTTTAAAAAGCAGAATTGACCAAATAGAAAAGGATATTTAAAAACTCAAATAAGTCCTTAGAATATAGAATTGAGCAAAGGGAAGCTGATGACTTGTGAGAAGCCAGGAATCAATAAAACCACAATATTTGAAAAAACTAGAAGAAAATGAAATATTTAATTAGAAAGATAACTGACCTGGAAAATAGGGCCAGGATAGCTGATTAAAAAAATTAAAGGACTGCCTGAAAACCATGATTAAAGAAAAAGAGCCTAGATACCATCTTATAAGAAATTATCAAGGAAAACTACCCTGATGGTCTAGAAACAGTGGGTAAAAATAGACATTGAAAGACTCTCTTGAAAGAGATCCCAAAATGAAAACTGCCAAGAATATTATAGCCAAATTTCAGACCTCCTAGGTCAAGGAGCAAGTATTTCAAGAGAGAGAGAGAGAGAATAGAATAAATGGGGTTGGGAGGAATAAGATGGAGGAAAATACAGTTAGCAATAGTAACTGTGGGGGAAAATATTAAAATAGGTTTCTCTGATAGAGGCCTCATTTCTCAAACAAGGAGAACTGAGTTAAATTTATAATAAAATAAATCATTCCCAGTTGATAAATAATCAAACAAAATGAACAATTTTAAGATGAAGTTTATGCTGTTTAATGCTTATAGCCATATTTTTAAAAAAAATCTTCTAAATCTCCTGATTGGAGAAATAAAAAAAATAGAACAGTTCTGAGGACAAAAAGGAAAATGACAAAAGATAATGACAGAAGTTACAGAGGGGATATAAGAAAAGTGAGACATTAATGCATTGATGGAGGAGTTGTGAAAGGATTCATCGATTATGTATCTAAAGGGCTATAAAACCATGTATACCTTTTAACCTAGCAATGCCACTACTAGGTCAGTATTCCTGAAGAGATGGAAAAAAGGGATATAAAAGAGCTTATGTGTATAACGATATTTCTAGGAACTCTTTTCTTGTGGCAAGGAATTGGAAATTGAAAGGATAACTGATAGTTATTAAAGATATAACTGATGGATATCAGTTATCAGTTAGAGAATGGCTTGAACAATTTGTGGCATATGATTGTGATAGAATACCAATCTGCTATAAGAAATGAGCAAGATGCTCTCAGTAAAACCTGGACTTAAATCAGTGGATGCAATGTCAAATGTACTGTATATAAAATAACAGCAATATTGTAGGATGATTTACTGTGAATAACTTAGCTTTTCTCATCAGTGCTTTGTCCTGAGACAAAGCTTTGAAGCTCTTATAATGTATGCTATCCAACCCCCAGAGAAAGAGATGATGCTGTCTATTTACAGACTGAAGCATTACACTCCAGTAATATTGGGTGAGATGAACCATAAATGTACTTAGCTCCTCTCTTCAATTTGATGATCAAGGACAATTTTATTTTATTTTTTATTTTTCTTTTTTGATATTTTCTTTAATTTTCCCCATGTTATGAACAATTTTTTTTCTTTTTCAAAAGTTTATTTTGAGTTTTGAGTTTTACATTTTTCCCCTAATCTTACTTCTTTCCCCCAACCCCCACAGAAGGCAATTTGCCAGTTTTTACATTGTTTCCATGGTATACGTTGATCCAAATTGAGTGTGATAAAAGAGAAATCATATCCTTAAGGAAGAAACATAAAGTATAAGAGATAACAGAATCAGGCAATAAGATACCAGTTGATTTTTCTAAATTTAAGGTAATAGTCCTTGGCCTTTGATCAAACTCCATAGTTGTTTCTCTGGATACAGATGGCACTCTCCTTTGCAGACAGCCCCCAAATTTCCCTGATTGTTGCACTGATGGGATGAGCGAATCCACCAAGATTGATCATCACTCACATGTTGCTGTTAGGGTGCACAGTATTTTTCTGGTTCTGCTCATCTCACTCAGCATCAGTTCATGTAAATCCCTCCAGGCTTCCTTGAATTCCCATCCCTCCTGGTTTCTAATAGAACAATAGTTTTCCATGACATACATACACCACAGTTTGCTAAGCCATTCCCCAATTGAAGGACATTTACTTAATTTCCAATTCTTGGCCACCACAAACAGGGCTGCTATGCATATTTTTGTACAAGTGATGTTTTTACCTTTTTCCATCATGTCTTCAGGGTATAGACCCAGTAGTGGTATTGCTGGATCAAAGGGTATGCACATTTTTCTTGCTCTTTGGGCATAGTTCCAAATTTCTCTCCAGAAAGGTTGGATGGGTTCACAGCTCCACAAACAATGTAATAGTGTCCCAGATTTCCCACAACCCTTCCAACAATGATCATTATCCTTTCTGGTCATATTGACCAATTCGAGAGGTGTGAGGTGGCACCTCAGAGTAGCTTTAATTTGCATTTCTCTAATAAGTAATGATTTAGAGCAGTTTTTCATATGACTATGGATTGCTTTGATCTCCTCATCTGTAAATTGCCTTTGCATATCCTTTGATCATTTTTCAATCAAGGAATGGCTTTTTAAAAATATGACTCAGTTATCTGTATATTTTGGAAATGAGTCCTTTGTCAGAAACATTAGTTGTAAAGATTGTTTCCCAGTTTACTACATTTCTTTTGATCTTGGTTACAATGGTTTTGTCTATGTCAAAGCTTTTTAATTTAATGTTATTGAAATCATCTAGTTTCTTTTTGGTGATGTTCTCCATCTCTTCCTTAGTTGTAAACTGCTTCCCTTTCCATAGATCTGACAGGTAAACTAGTCCTGATCAAGGACAATTTTAAAGGACTTGTGATGGAGAATTCCATCCACATCCAGAGAAAAAGCTAAGTAATCTGAATGCAGACCAAAGCATCTTATATTCACTTTTTAAAGCTTGTTTTATGCCTTTTTCTTTTTTATGGTTTTTATCTCTTTTATTGTGATTCTTTTTTCGTAGTATGACTAATATGGAGCTTGCTCACTGTCTTGGGGGGGAGGAAAAAGGAGGGAGGTAGAAAAATGTGGAATTCAAAAACTTACAAAAAAGATGAATATTGAAAACTATATTTACATGTAATTGAAAAATAAAATAAAATTACACTATTTGCTAAAAAAAATAATAAAATCATTTAATTGGTGCTGTGTTCAGGCATTGTGTAAAGCTTTTCAATTATCATCTCACTTGATTTTCACAACAACCCTGAAAGGGAGGTGCTATTATCCTCATTTTGGTCTTCTTCGATAAGAAAGGAGAAGAACCAATCAACCAGTGAGGAAATTGAGACTAACAGAGGTTAAGTGACTTGTCCAAGTTCACAGAGCCAGTAAGTCTCTGAGGCTGAATTTGAACTCAGATCTTCAGACTTCAGGCCTAGCACTCTATCCACTTTGTTACAAGGAGAGAATAGCATGAAAAAAGGCAGTGAGGTGAGACTAAGTATGGCAATTTAAGAGAGAAACGACTGATCTGACTAAAGTTGGGAGAATGAAGGGCTGGAGAAGATTATAGAGACCTTTGTAAAAGAAGTTTAACTTGAAAAAAGAGAATAGGGAGTAGGTTTTTGGAGCAGGAGAGTGGTATAATTAAAGTACTGGTCTGAACAACAACATCAGAATAATCCTGATTACTCTTCAGGATTTAATTATTAATCAGGATTTAATTATCCACTATGTTCTTAACAGAGGAAGTGGGAAAGATTGGAACAAAGAAACCAGTTGGGAGATTTTCTGGAAGTCTAACCATGAATTATGCTAGTGGATGATGTCTTGCCTTGGAGACTAGAATAATAGTACCATTTATAGAAGGGCTGAGTTGTGAATGTGTGGCAGTCTGTATGGCTGAGAAGACAGTATATTTGGGCCCCACCAAGTTTGAATCCACTGAAGAACATCCAAATGTTCTATGGGCAATTGAACATGTGGGACCAAAGTATATGCAAAGTGTCAGGGGTCACAGAGATTTGTATGTCATCAAAATGTAGGTTTTAGTTAAATTCATAGAAATCAGTGGGGTTTCTATAGGAATAGTATAAAGAAGAAAATACAGATGATTAATATCAGGATTATTATTTGAGAGACTTTCAGGAAATCTAGGGAAAAAAATAGTCAAGTTAAAAAAGGCTACAAGCAAAAAAAAGAGAATGATTTGAGAAATGGAAAGAGAATGGTGGATGGTTGGTTGTCCTTTATTCTCAAAGTGGACCAAAATAATGCTACAATGTTGGGATCAAGGTACAGTGTATTCAATTGTGACTGATCAGACCCAGTATAAGCTCAGAAGACTCTACCATAGGTTGGATACAAATAGTCTACATCAACATTTGGAATGGAGATGTCTCTAAATTTGCTCTTCTCATGTTTCTTTTGAGCTACTGCAATTCTTTTCTCATAAAGCTCAGTGCCTTCTTTGATGTGGGTGCACCATGCTGGGTGGTCCTTTGCCAGTGTCTGCCATGTCATGCAAAGTTTCCAAATGATTCCAAAGTTTCAAGTGATGAGAATAGGGTAAAATAGAAGCCAAGGGCAGAAGCAAGGGTTGATTAATAGTGACAAATGGCATAGGGAGATGGAAGAACAAATAAAATAGCATTTGCAAAGCACTTTGTAAACTTTAAAATGCTGAATATATGGTATAAGGGTTTCATCTGTGATGCCACTGTGATAGGGAATTCTCAGGTGAGGAAACTCCCATGCCAATGCAAGACAGCACCTTCTCTGCAACTTATTTCTTAACGAGTTGTGTAGACTCTAGAGCTCTTAGAGGTTATGACTTGCTTAGGATTTCATGACCAAAGGTAATTTCTGAGTTCAGAAGTCAATGTTCTATCCACCATGCAACACTGCCTCTAATGCTTACCCCAGACTACCTAAAAAATTTACCAGTGATTAATAAATTAATAAATTAATTGTGGGGTCCAGTAGAGGGCTGACATTGTAATTAGGAAGCCTAGGTACACCTCTCCCACATACAAGCTATGTGGCCATGGTGTGAGTCATTTAATTTCTCACTGCCCCAGACAGCTCTGAGACTATAAATTAAAGATAGTTATTCATATGCTAGAGTAGAAGTAATTTCTACACTAGGAATGCTTGCTATTGAAATCAGGGGGTCAAAAATATTAATTAACATTAATGGAAATGGAGTAAAGGTCATTGGATTTAGCTAATAGATAATTGTGGTATAATGTGGGTAAAACTAGATTAAATCCCAACACTTCCAAATGAATAGACAAGTGCTCTCCAGAGGCAGTAATCCATTAGAAAAATAAAGACTTTAAGAAATCTGAAAGGGACAGAATTGGCAGGAATTGTGGGACCAGGGACTCTGTTGAGAATGTTTTTGAATCTCAAGTTAACTGGTAGAGCCTAGATGATTATATGTGCTAATTAACTGATATTGCTATCTAATGGAAGAGGGTTTGGCAAAGTAATATTCCTAGTTCTTTGAATCATTTTATCCCCAGTAAACCTTAATACCTCCATTTCAGAAAGCCTGTTTTTTTTTTGGTTTAGAATGTTCTACCCATTAGTAAAACACTCCCCAAAATGAAAAAAAAATCATCAGCAGCAATTGAATGCTGTCTAAAGTTTGTTATATTCTTTGTGTCATCTAGAACAAAAGGAAGCCAGTTTCTTGGTAACTAGGTATTTGTGTATTTAATATGAGTATATACAAAAGAATCATGATTTTTATTATCGTGTGGCACTCCCTCATCCAAGGAAGACCCCTTAAAGGCATACTTCTAAGTGTCAGAGATAGGCCTTGAACCGAAGTTTTATTGACTCTTAAGTCCAGTTTTCTATCTACTAGGCTATGCTGTCTTTTTGCATTTAAAATTATAGATGCATATAAATATAAATACATACACATTTACATCCACACACACATATATGAAATACAACACACATGCATCAAGAAGAAAAATATTTTTGACAGATATTTTTTGAAGTAGGGAAGGTGAAGTTAGAGGAACTGATGTGATTTCATCAGTATAGGAAACTCTTGGTATGGAAATGGTCTTCACCTTGAGGAGATAAATTAATGTCCCATGATCACACAACCAGTAAATGTCAGAAATGGACTTGAACCCCTGGATACTGAAAGATCAAATCATTCTCTTATGGTCACATAGTCAGAATGTGCTGGAAGAACTTGAACACAGGTCTTCCCTGATTCCAAAGGTACCTTCTCTGACTTTTTTGGCTTTTTTTTGCAAGGGTTAAGTGACTTGCCCAAGGTCACACAGGTAGGTAATTATTAAGTATCTGAAGTTGCATTTGAACTCAGGTCCTCCTAACTCCAGGGCAGGTGCTCTATCCACTGTGCCACCTAACTGCCCCTCAAAGCTGCCCCCTCTAATGCATTTTTATATTCCTCTGAAAACAAAATTTAAAAATAGAATGATTATAACCTCAGTCATATGGTTTTTATCAGAAATATCATATAGTAATCAATTGTTGCAATTCTTTACTGAAAATGTGATTATTTCGGGATGTGTGAATAAAGGGACATTTTGTAAATTATAAATTGGTCAACTGATTAAATTCAATGACCTGGGAGCACCATACAAACTAAAGTTTATCACAAATATGTCTTCTTTTATTTCAGCATCCAGACTGTAGAGATAAAAAAATATTAAACTGATTCGAATAGCAAAAGCCCACCCACTAGCACTATTTTGGAAGTCATAAAATCTTAATTTCCCCCCTTTCACATGTTAATTTCGTTTGGAACAGATGTGTGCATGTGAATGGGTATGGGTATCTTAGAAGAACTGTCTCTCTACCATATCCATGAACAGACAGTCATCATAGAATCCTTTGTAGTGGAGTGTAGGTGTTACTCCTGACTTTAAACCAAATTCTCTTCAGAGACTAAAATGGGATCATTTTCAGACTAAATAAGCTAGAAGACAGTTACTTTTGGATATATGAAACCATCTCTCTTCTTTATTTTAAAACCATGCACCTTCCCTTTGCAAAGAATGGGCAATGAAATTATTTGCCTTATTTTCTCTAGCATTTTTGCACTGATACATTCATTCTTCTTAACCAGGGTAAGTCCAAGTCTCACTAGATTTGGAAAGTAGCATGACAAGCCCAACCCAATTAGTTTGACTTGCATTACAAAATAGCTTTGTGACCAATGTCTCTTTAAATGTGGAAAAATCTGGTAGAAAAAAGAGCCCCTTCAGGGGGCGGCTAGGTGGTGCAGTGGATAGAGCACTGGCCTTGGAGTCGGGAGTACCTGGGTTCAATTTCGACCTCAGACTCTTAATAATTACCTAGCCATGTGGCCTTGGGCAAGCCACTTAACCCCATTTGCCTTGCAAAAACCTAAAAATAAAGAGCCCTTTCAAATCTCATGAACTTCAAAAAATATTTTGAGTAACTTCACTATATATTTTTATTTTTAGCAGATTCTACTTGGCATTTCAGTCAATCAACAATTACTAAATGTTTTCTATGTGCCAGCCACTGTGCAAAGTGCTGAGGAGAAAAAAACCCCTAAAAATCTCTGTCCTCAAGTAGCTTACATTTTAACAGAAGGAGAAAACAGGTGTATCAATAAGGATATACAAGATTCATACAGATTAGATGAAAAATAACCTTAAAAGGCAAAGCACTAGCCACTGGTGGCATCAGAAAAGGTTCTCTCTCCCTTTCTCTACAAGGTAGCATTTGATGTAGGAGAACCAAGAAAGAGCAGAGTCAGAGAGGACCTAGAATTCCAGAGAAGGTAATTGATAGTCTGAAACGTTGCAGAGATCAAAAGAAATGAGTTCAGAAAACAACTTGGCAGTGAAGAAAGAACAGGCAAATTTGGAAGGAGTAATTTTATGATGAGGTTGGAAGTCAGACCAAAAAGAATGAGAGGTGAGGAAGCATAGGCACCTAAGGAAAAGATGAGAAAGGATAATTGTGGGGACAGTAGCCTCTAGTGAGACAGGTGAGTAGCACACTGGGCCTGTAGTTTAGAAAGACTTGCATTCAAATCTGACCTCAGAAACTTGGTATTTGTCTGATGCTGAGCAAATCACTTAACTTCAGTCTACCTGAGTTTCTTCAAATGTAAAATGAAATAATAAGACCTATCTCCAAGGATTGTTGAGTAATGATTTACAATTTGCTTAACTCAATAGGCTCTTAATAAATTGATTTTTTTTCTTCTCATCTAGTGAGATGCCATCCTAAAGGATGGCAAAGTTATGAGAGTGTTTGACAACATAAAGAACCTACATAAATTCCTATATCTGTATCTATTCTATGAGAGAGAGAGAGAGAGAGAGAGAGAGAATGACAGCAAGCAGGAGATATAAGAGAATGGGATCAAGGTTATGTGCAGAGGAGTTGGCAAGGCCTGGGAAAGCAAAAGGGTCCTCTTTACTTTAAAGTGGAATGAAAAAGGATATATAGAGAATTGTTGGGAATGTATGCAATGGGGAGGAAGACAAGTTCTTGGTAAATGACTAGTTTTTTTCTGTCAAGTGTGGGGGCATGGTTCTCAGCTGAGAGGGTTGAGAGAATGTATGCTATGAGATTTTTGAGGAGAAAGGACAATGTTTGGAAAATCTGCTCTGGGGAAAAGGATATGGACTTTATTAGGGAGGAGAAGGCTGTAGTGAGGACCCAGTTGAAATTAAATAGCAATTTGTTGTGGTCCAATTTAGCAGTTTGTGATTTCATATAGTTCCATTAAGCAGCATATGAGCAGGAATAGGACTGAGATGGTAGGAGTTCAGGACTGGGGTTTGACCAGGTGGAATGGATGATATGACAAGGGAGTAAGGAATTAGAGAAAATAGAATAGTGTAGAATTGAATTAATTCAGCAAGGGATTGGGGGGGGTGAGATTGGGAAAAGTGAAGAATGTAGGCAGCAGGGGTCTGATGGTCCAGGAAATTACCGAGGGGAAGAGAAAGTGGAAGTCACAGTGTAGACAAAGAACAACATTAGAGGTTATAAGTCACAGGGATATAGAGAATGGTAAAAGATAATTGTCAGAGGAAGGAATTTAAGAGTATATAAATGTAAAAGCAGAATACTTGTAGGTGACATTCTTTTGTAAAGCTAAGATGGAGTGGAGGAGAGAATCATAGAAGCTGAGTTAAATCCAAGAATTGGGAAAACAGGGTTTTAGAAAGAACATCAATATGCACTTTGAAGGATTAAAATATGAAGACAGGAGTCAGGGTGGAGGGGAGACCTGTCTTAATTTACAATTTAATAGGAGAACTCAGAAACAAAAAACACAGATTAGAAATGATCTCTACACTACACTCATTTTTGGAGGCAAGAAGGTTGCAGCTGCTGACAATAACCACACTAAGATACCTGTAGGCTTTATATATGAGCAGAAGAAGCCAGAACCTCTAGACTGGTGTTTGTGTTGGCCTATTTGCAATTGCACAGGTGTGTGTGTGTGTGTGTGTGTGTGTGTGTGTGTGTGTGTGTGTGTAACAAGAAAGGAGAAAAAGAAAACCAGGTGAATCCTTTTTATTGTACAGTAATGTGGCTCAAGGGAGTCTGATTACTTGGGTGGTTTTCCTTATACTGGGTGTGGTTCATGAAAAACTTTTCATGCCAGGATGAAGTTCAAGTTACCTGAGATTTTAGACAAGAGAACCACACAAGAACTAGAAAATAATTCTGTACTATAAGGTCTCTGAAACCTTATTTTCTTCAACATACCTTTGTGAGAAGACTTGACAGTTAAATGACAGAGCTAAAATTACTCACAATGGGATCTCAGAAAGGAGATAATCTATTATTTATCATTAGAGCAATGCTTATCACAACACATTTATACAAACTGGACACCCTGGACCAATTTTATGCTGAGACACTCCTCTTCCCTAGGGTCAAATTCTTAAAAAAACAATGCTGAGCAAGCTAATTTGTCATGCTTCAGGAGAAAAAGAAAGGCTCATTTTGCATGAAGATATTCACTGGACAGCCTGCAAAGCCAAGAGATCAAACCACAATGCTGTAAGACTACAGCTGCTACTTATAAGACTGATTATTTGTTATAGACAGGACCACTAGCTACGTGATCATAATGTTTTGTTTTTGAAACTTAATTATATGTAACCATTAATAGGACCATCTTTAAGCAGTTATAAAAGTTTAGTGTTATTATCCTTGATGTATAAAGATAACAGTGTTCAGTTATATCATAGGTACCCAGGAAATGTTGGTGGATTAACTCAACATTTTTTCATCACACAAAATGTGCCTACACAAGGGGATCTTGACATTTTTTGAGTTAAGAACCTATCTGGTTATCTGGTGAAGTCTATGGACCTCTCCTCAGATTAAAGCTTTGGACTCCAAAAAATAAAATACATAGGATTATAAAGGAAATGAAAGATTGGTGAAAATAAAGAGGAAATTGTTTTTCCATCATAGATCCCCAGGTTAAAAATCTGTCATCAACAACATAGAAAACATACAACATTCATACTGGCCAAATGACACACATTTGTGAAAAGATTGAATGGGATGATTATTATTCTTAACCCATTAAAAAAGAAAGCAAAAACATTTTTTTCCTTACTCATTTTCTGCCTCAATTATAGATCCAATGTATGGAAATTAAAAATGTTGAGAGTACTTCAACCAGATATAGAAGGAAAAATTTGAGGAAGGTAATGGGAAGAGATATTTCAGAAATATACTTAGAAAATATTAGGGAACTTGAATGGTCAGAATCATCTTTTGTCCCCTCCAAATAGATGGAAATAGATGGGAGTAGGTGTAACACATGGGAGAGAAGAACTCTAGCTCACCTGTACTTTCTTGAAGTGGAACAATGACAAATGACAGAAGGAAAAGAGGAAGAAAATTAGTATACTGTATTACTAAGACCCTGAAATAGAACTGGGTACAGCATGAACAGAGGAGCTAGCACAGTTACCTGACTCACACACCTACCTGTGAGGGAGTTCATTAATATTTGCAGGAATTTTTTAGAGCTGAAAGGAATCAGAGTCCCTTATATTACACTTGAGAAAAGAAAGGAACAGGGATAAAATGTCACCACCTAACTAAGTGTCATTCCTTTCTTTGCATTGCCATAGCTTCTGGTTATCTATAGGGTGTGACAAGTCCCCTGAGCCTCCAAAAAAGGGCTTCTAGAATACTTTTGCCACTGTTTGGGCTCCTTTGGGTTATAGCTACATGGGCAATATGAGGATTTTTTTCTTTTTTTTTCCCCCTCTTCTGTTACAAATATTGTGGAGAATGTTTGGATGGGGAAGCTAGATGGAGCAATGGTTAGGCGCTGGAGTCAGGAACACCTGAGTTCAAATACAGTCTTAGACATTTAATAATTGCCTAGCTGTGTGACTTTGGGCAAATCATTTAACCCCATTGCCTTAAATAAATTTTTAAAAATTAAAATTAAATTAAAAAAAGAATGTTTGGAAGTCCTATAATTTCACCTTTAAAAGTCCTCAATTTTTTTTCTCCTGTACAATTATTTTCAATCTTTCTGAGTTGTAAGTTTATATCTTTTGCCTCCTGGAATATCATATTTCAAACTCTTCACTTCTTTATAATAATGTCTGCTAAATTCTGTGTGATCTTAATTATGATTTTTCAGTATTTGGCTTTTTTCTGGCTGTTGGGAGTATATTTTTTGCTTTGACTTGGAAGCTCAGAATTTTGTTTATAACTGTTACTTGAAGGTTGTATTTTGGAGTTTCTTTCAGTAGATGACTGTTAGATTCTTCCTACTTCTCTTTTGCCTTCTGCTTCTAAGAGGTCTTGGCAGTTGTAGTTTATAATTTTTTCACTAAATATGATGCCTAAGTTCTTTTATTTTGGTCATGACTTTCAGATAGTCTTTTGAACCATATTTTCATATTTCTTGTTTTCTTAGGGTGTCTCTTGCTCTGGTCCACTGTAATTTGCAGGGAGTTTATTGTTTGGACAAGGTTTTATGCTTCTTTTCAATTCTTTTATACTTTTTTCCAATTCTTCTTTCACTTCATTTCATTGACCAGAAACTTTTTGTAAGCCCTTGCTTCATCTTGTCTAGGGCTTCAACTTGATTTGTATCCAGTGTTTTCCTTTGAGGCTTTGCTTATATATATGTTGTTTTTCTTTTTGCAAGGCAATGGGGTTAAGTGGCTTGCCCAAGGCCACACAACTAGGTAATTATTAAGTGTCTGAGGCAGGATGTGAACTCAGGTACTCCTGACTCCAGGGCTGGTGCTCTATCCACTGCGCCACCTAGCCACCCCTTATATATGTTTTAAAGTCATTTTCCTTCTAAACTTGTTTCTTAAGTGTCCACATATTAGTTCTTTATGATGAGTTTTTAAAAAAATTGACCAGTCATATTCTGACTTTGAACTTGAAGCTAGAAATGATTTCTACACACTTCTGGAGACAACTTCTGGAGACAAGGTCAGGGGTGGTCCTACTGCAGCTTTCTTAGGGATTGAACTTTGTGTTTTTCCAGGATCTCAGGGACAGCTCCCAAAGTGAGCTGATCCTGGGTGGTCTGATCTCTGGCCCTCTTGGTCTGAGCTCTGCCAGCACCTGACCTGGGTTTAGGCTCATGTAACAATAGACAAGGCTCCGTTGGTTAAGCAGCAGAATCATTGACTTCTCTTTGGTTGGAGAATCTGCCCTGGTAATTCCACTATAGCTTTCAGAATGGATTTGAAATTGGAGCTGAGACTCTCACCTGGACCATAATTGGGGTCTGAATCATACCATTCTGACTTATTTCTGAATTTACTCCTAGCCCATACAACCCAGACAGCTGTCTGAGACAGCTCTTTACCGGAGAACATAGCCGGGCTCTTCTGATTCTCAACCCAGAGACTGGTACCAGAGCTTCCAGTCGAACCCTGTTCCTGAACCCCAAACTGATCTAGATTCCTTTGGGTTGGATTATACAAACCCTGTATACCATAGTGCTCCACACCCCACACACCCCTATCCCCAAGCTAGAGCTCTTCATCATCACATCCCAACCCCCTTTTCCTTTTCTGCTCCTAGACAGACCCAGGCCTCATTGTCTACAGGCTTCTATGTCTAACTCCTTATGCTACCCTAGAATAGCAGAAATAGGGACAGGTAGGTGGTGCACTGAATAGAGCACCAGCCCTGGAGTCAGGAAGACCTGAGTTCAAATCCAGTTCCAGACACTTAATTTCCTAGCTGTGTGACCTTGGGCAAGTCACTTAACTCCATTTCCTTAAATAAATAAAAAATTTAAAAAAAGAAATATAACCCACTGTGGCTTTTTTCTTGTATTTTTCTGATTAAGATTTCCCTGGATGCAGTCTATATCTTCATGGAGGTATTTTGGGCCCAAGAACTTACCTACATGTCTCCATTTAGCTACTCCCCCATTCCCATGCATATTTGTTACAAGAGTTTGTTTTTTTTTCTTCAGCAGAGGGTATCTAAATCTGATCCAAATGTTGTCTCGGTGTGTAAAAATGTCAGGTTGCTATGTCTCCCACAGCTAAAATATTGACTTGGCCTGTGTCAATACTACCTGGTCAGTTCAGTGATAGCACAAATAAATTCCTTTACCTGGATCAACAAATCACATAATCATATGTGTGATGTTATGATTTTAGAACTGATGTTATGATTTTAGAACACATACCAAATCTTATCAATAAGAATTTGAAGTAAGTTATGAGATCATCATACTGTGGAACTAAGTCATCTATGTGAAATCTCTTTGGACACCTGGCTCAGTTTTATGATTCTTTGTCCTTTCTGTATAAAATACCCCCCAAATTTTGAATCAGGGTTGGCATTTTAAGGATGCCATCCACCCTTGGATCATTGGTAAGATCCTAGAGAATAAAATTTCATTTATAAAACCAACTTTGTCATTTTATTTTTAGTCTAAGAAAATTATGGTTAACAAGGACTAAGAAGAAATAAATTTTTGTTAATTAAAAAAATTTCTTTTTAGTTATAAAATGCAAAATTATTATAAACAATTTTTACAGAAGTTCCCTTTTCAATATTCATCAGTAGTTTGGGGAATAAGTCATCAGCAATCAGACTAAGATCAAGTTTTAAAGATTCTAAGCTGTAGCTTCTTCATAAAGATGATATAAAGGAATGAATACTAGATTCAGAGTTTAAATTCTGACTATTAACTGCTTGTGTGACCTTTGATAAATTACTTAACTTTTCTAGCCTTGTGTTTCCTCAATTTCCTCAACTTTAAAATTAATGAGTTGATTAGAAAACCTTGAAGGTCCTTTCCATCCCTAAACTCGTGATCCTTAGATCCTACAGAGGAGAGAGAGAATAAACCAGGTACTATTTGTGAAATAAATGGCACCAGGGAGATAAGGGTACTCTGGACAAGGAAACAGAAGACAGGAGATGGTGATGTTGGTGAAACTTTTAATTTTTCTAAAAGGATCACTATTAGTACATAGGAGCTGAGATCATGTAGCTTGAGTAGAAACACCTTAAGGGAATTGACTGCCAGGGTTCAAGAAGCATTTTTTAAACATAGACTGGATATCAAAGGAAACATTCAAAATAGTCCTTGGCTTCAAGGAACTTACATTCTATTGGATGGCAATACTAGAAAAACACAAAGCCTATTTTAGGTTTATTCTGTGAGCAGATTCCAAGATGCACTTTTAACCTGAAAACAAGGCTAGATTTGGGGTACAGAGAGCAAGAATGTTATTTTCCTGGTCACCAAGAAAACCAGTGTGGAGGTAGAGTATGTACTAAGAAGGAGAACTGGAATGAACATATGCGTGGCAGCCAAAGTAATGTGACTGCCATTTACCTAATGTTCATTATCTGATGCCCCCCAAGATTTCCCTGCACATGCATTATAGTGAAATGGATGAGGTTGGATTGGATGTAGGAAGGAAGAGATAACAATAGAGGTATGGAAGCTGTAGTGGAGGATCATGATCCTAGGAATGACAAGGATCAAAACACAGCAGTGAAGAGAAACATAGAATGGTAAAATTTACAAAAAGTCATAAAGGTTTAAGAATAAACTGCTTGCATTCTAGGATGAAGAGATAATATACAAGTCCCTTCTGAACCTAAACATCATCAGGGTTCATGTAGGAAGTCTAATTAAACAGAGGGCCCTAGAATGGTTCTGTACTCTAAGAATATACTGTACAAAAAATAGAGTTATTTTTGAGATGACTAAAAATTGGAATTTAAGGGGGTACCCATCAATTGGGAATTGCTGAATAAATTATGGTATATGGATGTGATAAAATACTATTGTCAGGAAGTGAGTGACATATATTATCATGAGTCATCTCCAATCATGGTTGGACATTGTATAATCAGAATTCATAAGTCTTTCAAAAATGTTCTTTACTATTCTTGTTGCTGCTGTTATATAAATTCACAGTAATTCTGACTATACTTCTGAAAGAAGGCAATTTCTAGAAAAATTGGGTAAGTGAAAGTGCCTTATAGGCATGAAGCAACTAGCAATCAGACATAACTGTGTGACCTTATTTAAGTAATTCAGCCTCAGTTTTAGAGCTGTCACTGACCAATGTGAGTTTGGAGAAAATTCAGCTAGGTGACGAAGTTTCTAGAAGCATGTTTCAGAGGACAATCCCCACTGCAGATATAGGAGGCAGTCAAATCATTTCTCAGAGAGTTCTAGCCTCTGTTACCATGAGAATTAGGAAAAGGCCCTGGGAGAAAGGGCACTGTATTGATGGGATAGTTATAGTGATGATGCTTGATTATAGTTGCAACTTATGACTTGGTAAAATGATGTTCTGGGATAGTCATGATTGTGGGAAGGGAGGCAGTCCCACCTGTGAAGGGAATGTGTTTCTCCCCATCTACCACATCTTTCTCCCAAGTAGTGTGATTGATTAAGAAAATCATTCAATTTGGAGCCAAAGGACCTGGGTTCAAATTCTGATACATCATTTACTTTTGTGACCTTGGCCAAATAGCCTCTCTGGGCCTCAGAGTTTCTTCTATTGTAAAATGAAAGGTTTGGCCTATGAGGGCCCATCTAGTTCTAAATCTATGGACCTACAATCCCTTGTGTCAGTGCCTTGGGGTTGGCGTATTTGCTCTATGCTTAGTCATTACTATCTCTCTGGTTCTCCATCTATAAAATAAGGAGGATAAACTATGGTTTCTATGTACCTTTTCTCTTCTAACATTCAATAATTCCAGCTCAGCCAGTAACAACTATGAATCTTTGAATCCATCCCCAAGATAGATAGTTGCAGGTATCAGGCCCAACAGAAATCCTAGGACTCATTTCCTATTTCCTTATTCACCTGAACCCTAGGAGTTCTAATTCTCTATGAGATAATTTTTTTTTTGTTTTAGTTTTTGCAAGGCAAATGGGGTTAAGTGGCTTGCCCAAGGCCACACAGCTAGGTGATTATTAAGTGTCTGAGGCTGGATTTGAACTCAGGTACTCCTGACTCCACTGCACCACCTAGCTGCCCCTATGAGATAATTTTTGATTATGGTTCTGATTTTTTGTTTGCTTATATTTCTCTTCTCTTACATAAATAAGCAGAGCTGTCTTTAATAACAGCTGATTTCTGTTTTCTCCAAGAATTTGGGACTTTGGCTTCCTGTTATGTTATTCTCCTTGGTTATATTTTTAGATACTAGGCAAATAATAAGAAAAGGATGATATTCATTCACTCATGACATTTCTATAGGAAATAGTTGCAGGTCTAGCCTTTCACATGGACACAATAGGTAGCTGCTTACATAATAACTTACTTTTATAAGCAGAGATAGAATTTATAAAGTGGTTTTTTTTTTTAGGTTTTTGCAAGGCAATGGGGTAAAGTGGCTTGCCCAAGGCCACACAGCTAGGTAATTATTAAGTGTCTGAGGCTGGATTTGAACTCAGGTACTCCTGACTCCAGGACTAGTGCTCTATCCATTGCGCCACCTAGCCGCCACTATAAAGTGTTTTTAAATGTATACAGACTTCTACAAATATCTCACCGGGATGTGGGTGATGTTATAATCTTCATTTTTTAAATGAGGAGATTGAGGCAGGCAGAGGATGCCTGTCTTGTCCAGGGTCATGCAGGTGAATGTGATTGGCCTTGCATAAAAAAAGCACATTTGTTACAATAGTTCTATAAAATAGCACAATGATTATTCCCATTTCACAAATGAGGAAGGTAGTCTATACATTGGATAGTGAGCTGGGCCTGATGAAGACTTGAGTTCAAATGTGATGCACATACTAGCTTTGTGACCCTGGGGACATCACTTAACCTTTGTCTGCCTCAGTTTCATCATCTGTAAAATGTAATAATATTTCCCTCCCAGGGTTATTATGAGCATCAATCAAATAATCATAAAGTCTTTAGCACGTTATCTGTGATAAATGTTAACTATCATCATTATTAATAATATTATTGTTATATGAGGAAAGTAACACTCAAGAGAGGTGAGGTGGTCTATTCATGATCACACAGTGATGTGAGTAGTGGAGCTATGATACACATTAGGTGTCTAGACTTTTACTTCATTATTCTTTTCACTATTCTGTACTATCTTTCTGCAATTTAAGAGGTATAATTTTAAGAGATATAAATTAAGGTAAAAATTTGGGAACATATATCCCAAACCTCTAATAGTTTCCTATGTGCTAATTGATTGAAATTTCAGCATTACAAATACATTACTTTAACTTTAAAGCTTTGATCCTTTTAAAAATACTATTAGCTCTGCCAAGGGCATTGATGACTTCAAGGATATCTTTTATGCCTTTGGGTGAGTGAAAGATCTGAGTGTCAAGAAGAGGGATAAAGGTGTCAGGAGAGGGAAAGAACACAGTGTCAGGGGGCAGCTAGGTGGTGCAGTGGATAAAGCACTGGCCCTGGAGTCAGGAGTACCTGGGTTCAAATCCGGTCTCAGACACTTAATTACCTAGCTGTGTGGCCTTGGGCAAGCCACTTAACCCCATTTGCCTTGCAAAAAAAGAAAAGAAAACCCTTTCTGCTAAGTATAAACGAGTGACCTATGATTTTGTCAGTATGGGAATTTTCTGATGGAAACAACCCATTTATAGATGATGATGATGATGATGATGTTTGTCCTTTGTTTATGAAGAAGACCATGATGTCAGGGAGGTGATGCCATGACAAGCATGTGAATTGGACTTGAGTAAGGGGGGAGGCTATGCTAAGTCACCAGTTTCACTTTCTCCTCCAGAGCCATCTGGATTCAGGAGCCAGATATGGATCGGGATGACTAGACATGGCCCTGGATGCAAAACAGAGTTAAGTGACTTGTGCAAGATCACACTGCTATTAAGTGTCTAAGACTGGATTTGAACTCCAGTCCTCTTGACTCCAAGGCCAGTGCTCTATCTGTGCCACCTAGGTGGCTAGTTGGCATAGTGGATAGAGTACCAGTCCTGGAGTTAGGAGTCCCTGAGTTCAAATCCAGCTTCAGATACTTGATACAAGTTGTGTGACAAGTCACTTGGGCAAGTCAACCTCACTGTCCAACAAAAACAAACCAAAAGACTGCAATGAATTAATTATCTATCTAATGTTTATATATGATATTAAAGAATTTTCCCATCTTGGCACAGCTCATCATTGTCCTAGCCCTTTTATGAATACAGTTCTTCCTGATTCTAAATTAGGGAGATCTGGAGTTGAGGTCATTAGATTAGATTCATGTCTTTTGAGACAGAGAGATGCTATGGCTACAGAATCTCAGATCATATATATATATATATATTCAATGCCTTGAGCTCTGTTGGGAACCATTATATGTGGGAATACTGTAAATTATCATCACCTGGTGCCTTTCAGCAACAGAACCTTGTTTTGCTAAAGTGCCATGGGAGTGGGAGTGGATTAGGGTCTGGAAAGGATATTTAAGCACTTTTATTCTAGTGAATAAATGGAACACTTGGAGATCTTGATGGAGTACTTGTCTTCTTTGTCATTCTTGTCTCCCACCCCTCCAATGATCACTTGGGAAAGACAAGGGAGTCCAGAAGTGGGACTCTACAGAGCTCTAGATATAATACTCAGGATCCCCAATAGTGTTAGTTCATTACAGAAGCCTTTTGGAAAACACATGTAAGATTTTTTTTTTGTTCATTTGTTTTGAGGAATGTGGACAAATGTGACTTCACTGGTGTAGGTAACTCCTTGTGAGGAAGTTTCCTCTGCCAGTACTTTAGAAATGAAAAAAAAAGTCATTTTATTTGAGCTTCACAATAACCCTGTGAAGTAGGTATTTTATTGTCCACATTTTATTGATGAGGAAAGTGAGAGATAGAGAGGTTAGTTATTTGTCTTGGCCAAGGTCATAGAACTAGTGTCTCTCCTCTATCTTACACACTTAAGATATTCTTTGCTGATGAAATTAGACTAAAGAGAAAAATCTCACAGGCTGATTTCACGATCTTTCCCTCTTTCTACTTGTCTGTCGTTTATTTTCTTTCTCTTGAGTAAAGATAAACAATTGACCAAACAATAAGAAAGGAAAAGACTGACAGAAGACTGTATGAAGTATAGATGACTTGCTGATCTTTAGATTTTAGTCTTTTATTTATTATTCTCCTATGATTTTTATTGGTGAAGTCTACATCTTAGATCCTATCATCTAGTTACAATGGGAAGGCAATATGGTACAGTGAAAAGGAAATTAAACAGAACCAGAATTTGGATCCTTGTCTGTCTTTCACTACTTCTATGACCTTGAACAAGTCACTAAACTTCTGGGCTTCAATTTTCTCACGTGGAAAATGACAGGGTTGGACTAGATTGTCTCTGAGATCTCTACCAGTTCTTTATGATCCATCAGCCATTCACCTTTTTCTATTCAGTTAGAGAAGAACATTCCTTAGATTTAGGACTTTACTTTTGGGATCCCCAGGACTTGGCCATTATAGAAACAAAGTAACCTGGATTTCCTTTTAAAGACCCAGACAGCTTTTGGTTTTTATTAACAATAACCTATGTCATTACTATTGTGCAAGAGAAAAAGGTCTCTCTTCCTGGAGTAATTTATTAGAATGATTTAAAAATCTTTCCCTTTCTATTTTTTTCTTTTCATAATTTAATAGTGCTAGTTATAGCCAGACAAGGAAAGACTTGTGCATGCACTGAATGTATTCTTTATCTTAGATAATGCCAGAGACTGTCCAGATAGCAAAGCCCATCTATAAATTATGGCTTTTGTTCAGTCGTTAGCCCAGATTCAGGCCTGGAGTGCATTGAGTCCAGATGCTGGTTCCTCATTGTACAGTCTTCTGTGTGATGAGCTATAAATGACTTTATACAGCTGCTTTAAAGTGCGTCCCAGTGAAGTCTGGTTCCCTGCTGTGGAATTTGCAGTTTCAGGAGAAGACTAATTTCCAGAGAGACAATGCAATAATCTACCATCAATTTTAGTTAGACATGGTACTTTGGGACTTTTTTAGGTCATTTTTACAGTGTCTACTCTGAACTGTTGTATTGAATCAGAAGTAAATGATCTTCCTCAGTGTTTTATATCTCCTTTTCCTCTGAATATAGGAAAAACGGATCCAAAACACAGTCACCAGAGTATCAAATGAGATAATCCCTTTTAAAAATACTACTCTGATGCCATATGACTGGATGGTAGGAACTTTGGGTTTTCAGTGGCTATGCCAGTAAATCATAAGTTCTAACATACTGGAAAAGCTTTGAATATGGTCCTAGTCCCAGAATGAATCTATAGGCTAACTTTGCCAAGCACAGAGAGTAGCAACAAATAGACTGACTAGGTGATGATAAATTTTTTTAGTCCTCAAAATGGTCTTAGTTCTATTCCTCTGCTGCACTGAGGGTGGCAAAGAATTAGGAAAGGGAATAGAGGATGCTAATATTTGCATAGCCTTTAGATTGTCTATAAGCTTATATTTGATCCTTGTCCAGTGATTGGTGACTGAATATATCACTCATAACACTCATTCCTCTAAGTTACCTGCATAGAAATAATAATTAAATCCATGGTAGCTGCGAAAATTGCTAAGGTTATGAAATAGAAGAAAAGGGGCCCAATATAGATTCTTAATTAAATTAAATTAATATACACACACTAATATTTGGTGACTACAATGCAAAAGAAAAGGAGGAAATAAGTATTAAGTACCTACTATGTATGAGGAACTATACTAAGCTCTTTCTAGATATTATAACAAAAAACAAAATAGATTATCTTTTAGTAGGCAGGAAAAGACTTGTTATTGATGGAGCTATCTTTGAATCAAGACTGTATACAGTCAGAACTTCAACTTGTCAGAGCAAAGATCAGTACTAATAAAAAAATGAGAAGAAAAAAAATTGAGGAGAAAGAGGTGGTATACAGTAAAACAAGTCAATAACTGACCATCAGAAATGGTTAGAAAAAATGGCATTGACAGTGATTATGGTAAATTTCTACAGAAGTTCAACAAGTTAAATTAATTGCCACAAGGGGAATAAAAAAGCCTGGAAAGCACTTTACTCAGCAAACATCTGACTCACTTACCAAACAGAGAGAGGTGGCTGCCAAAGACAGCACCTGGTTGAATATAAATCTGTTTGTAAAATCTTATGAGAAAGATGATAGATTATTATGAGAAGCAATGTCCCATAAAACAGAGAAGCAGGGGAAGATAGTTAAAAAAAAAGGTTTGCCAAGAGTCTAGCTAAGTAAAATGATCCCAAGGGTTTTTAGGGATGAAAATGGGAAGAGGATAAGAAAATAAAGAAAAATAGGAAAAATTGTAGGAATTTTTCTCTTAAGGACAATGGAAGATTATACATTTATATTCTGAAATTACAGTTCTGGACATAGTTACAAGGAGGTGGAAATCACACTGAAGAGAGCAAAAAAGGGAAAATAGGTTGAATTACACAGAGAATACATAGAGAATACATGGAGAAGACCATCCTGGAGCTGACCTAATTGGAAGAGCGTGGGGGGATAGACATATATGATATCTGAAGGAAGGGAATGTACCAATCTTAAAAAAATGAATACTGAAAAAAACTATCCTTACATGTAATTGGAAAAAAATAAATAACAAACTCACTGCAAAGGCCTCCTAATTACTCTCCCTCCTTCCAATCTCTTTCTTCTTTTCCATCCTTCACACCATTAACAACAAAATCATTCTCAGGTATAGATCTGACCATGTCACTTCCTTACTCAGAACTCTTTAGTGAGTTCTCATGGCTTATAGGATAAAATACCAGCTCCACAGGCTGGCATTTGAGGTCTTCAAGGGTTTTCCACCTACCTGTTTTACCCTATTTATTGATGAACTCTACATACTGACCAAAGGGGACTAAGAGCTGATTCTTAATCTTAGCTCTCCATTCTTTTTTTTTTTTTAGGTTTTTGCAAGGCAAATGGGGTTAAGTGGCTTGCCCAAGGCCACACAGCTAGGTAATTATTAAGTGTCTGAGACTGAATTTGAACCCAGGTACTCCTGACTCCAGGGCAGGTGCTTTATCCATTGTGCCACCTAGCCACCCCATCTCCATTCTTTTTTAAAAATTTTTTATTTAAGTAAATGGGGTTTGAGTGATTTGCCCAAGGTCACACAACTAGGCAATTATTAAGTGTCTCAGGTCGGATTTAACTCAAGTCCTCCTGACTCCAGGGCTGATGCTCTATCCACCCAGCTGCCCCTGCTCTCCACTCTTACTGTAATCATATAACCATTCCACATACATGGATGTTTTCTCTCTACCTCCACCTCCTCAAAACCCTACCTTCTTTCAAGGTTCTCAGATCTTAGGACATTTCCTCTGGGAAGTCTTCCCTGATCCCCTCAGTTATTGTTCTCTCTTCAGTTTTCCTTGCTCTACAAGTGTTTTTGGTTCATGTCTGAATTCCCCAATAGAATTAGTTTCTTGAAGGCAGCAGCCATGTAATTTTTGTGTTTTTATCTACATCACTTAGCACTGAGTTTTGTACACTTAACAATATTTGTTGATTATGACTGCTGTGGTCATGTCTAAGATTACTCAACATAGTTCTGTGTACATGTGACCATATCACTTCCATGTCCAAAACTTTTTAGGATTTCCTATTGCCTCTTAGATAAGAAAATACCTCTTCAACCTGGCAGGCAAATGCTCTACAATCAGGCTATAACCTACCTTTCTTGGCTTCTTTTACCTCCTTCTTCCCCTTCAACTCCACTACTAAATCTGCATCCCAACAAAACTATAATATTTGCTGTTTCCTCAACCTTGGTATTTCATGGACCACCTCCTATACCTGGAGTATCCTCCCTCCTCACCTTTCATCCTCAGAATCCCTACCTCCATTCAAGAAGCATTTATCTCTACCTCTACATGTATCATATGCCTCCAATAGAATATAGGATTCTCGGTGATAGGAAATGTTTCTTGGTTAGTTTTTGTATCTTCATGCATCTACCAATGCAAAGTATTGACTATATTAGATTGAACTGGCCTGGATAAATTGTTTAGTTGTTTGCTGTTTTCAGTCATTATTCAGTTATGTCCTCTCCATGACTCCATTTGGAGTTTTCTTGGCCAATATACTGAAGTGGTTTGCCATTCTTCAGCTCATTTTACAGATGAAAAAACAGGTAAACAGGGTTAAATGAATTGCCAAGGTCACATGTCAAGTGTGAAGATAGATTTGAACTCAGGAAGATTCCTCCAAGTCCAACACTCTATCCACTGCACCACCTAGTCCCTATTTTAATTGCTAGAATAGTTTAATAGAAAGAATACTGTCCTTAGAATTAGAAGGATTTGCACCTGGGCTCTGCAACTTCCTACTTGTAGGACTCAGGGCAAGTGACTTCTCTGATCTTAAATTTCCTCACCTGTAAAAGGTTTTTGGATTCTTTAAGGTCCCTTTCTACTTTAAATTCTATAACCTAATGTTTCCTTAAAGCCCTCCATGTAGAATTCTGATGAACTAACTGTGAGAAAGTTAACATTTAAAACCTACACTGTATAACTATGTCCTTCCCAAACTTCTGTGTCTTGTCATCTCTCCTACAAATCATTACTCAGTCACTCTGAAAATATTCAAGTTTTAGGTTCATAATCAATATTCAATAATTCCTAGTGCTCAATGCAACTGAGTGAAAAGTATTTTGTTGATAAGATAATTTGAATGCAATTCTTTTTCCAATAGCTTCTTCAAAGAAGTCTCTCCCTTTCCCTCTCTTTGTGTGTATGTGTGTGTGTGTGTGTGTGTGTGTGTGTGTGTGTATGCGTGTGTGAAATTTGTGGTCATTAGACCGTGGTAAGCTTGGCTAGGCAAAGCTTGAATAAGGCTAAAGTTGTAAGTTTCATTCTTTTGTGGATTAATTATACTTGCTCTGCATTCTAGCCACAGGCTGTTATTTTTTCCATCTATCTCTTTAGACAGATTGTCAAGACAGAACAATTCAAAGCATTCAACCTGATGGTTGAATACCATAGAATAAATCAGAAACATCACCCTCATGGACAGACAACATGCCAACTGTGCCATCTATACCTCTAGGACTTCAGAAAAATCACTTTGTAAAATGAACTTATATAAGAGGGACTCTATGATCACTTGTAGCTTTAAATCTACCATCATATGTTCCAATGAAGATTGTGCTGTCCAATGAAGAAAAGCTGTCTAAAATTGTTTTGTAAGTTCAATAGATAGATTATTGAAATCAGAATCAGAAAGATCTAGGTTCAAATCCCCTCTATGTGAAAGTCCTTTAACCTCTCTGAGTCACAATTTCTTCATCTGTAAAAACTGGGAAAACCTGTAGTATAAAACTCACAGGGTTTTGGTGAAGTACAAATGAAATAATATATGTAAAGTGTTTTGCAAACTTTTAAGTAAAAAAATGAAAACATTTATTAAGTACTTTCTGTGTTCCAGGTCCTGTGATAAACCCTAGGAATAGGAAAAGAAGCAAAAGACAGTGCCTGTCCTCAATTACAATCTATGATTTATTGTAGGAGCTGCATAGTTTAAGCAGATGGGAGTTGGCCTAGGAGTCAGGAAGGGCTGAGTTTGAATCCTGTCACTAAAACATTTTGGCCAGAGGATTCTGGGCATGTCCTTTAGTCTGCCAAGGTCCTGATGTCCTCTAAGTCTTTAGGCTGCATAGCAAATATCAATTTGTTTTGGTGGAAGGAGTGAAATTGGAAGTGGAGACAGGGGCAGTTAGGGTTAGGGTGAAAATCGTAAGGCCTTTAGGCTTGGGCTAGAATGGAGTCCTTAGGGCTGGATTTAGAATGGGAAGCAGAGGCTTCTAGAATAAGAGTCTTAAGATTTGGTTTAGAGTGGGAAGGATAAGGTTATTCTTAGGGTTAGGGTTTTGGGGAAAATTTAGAGATAAGGTTTGGGGTTATTAGTTTTAAGGTTCAGGGTTGTCGTCATTCATTGAACTCAGAGTCAGGACTGAACTGTTTAGTATTGGAGTGGGAGGAGGAGGCATCTAAGGGAAGAGTCAGAAGATATAGGATTTGAATGGGGGGCAGGGAGGCTAGGCATAGGGTTAGGTTCAGACAGACTTAGGGTTGGGGTTTGGAGGTGGGGGCAGGTACATCTTGGCTAAGAGTCTAAAGTTCAGGTTAGAGTGAGAGGATTAGGATTGGGGTTGCTTTACAGGAAGAATAGAGTTTGGTGTTATGAGTTAGGGTTTATTTTATTTTAGGCTTTGGTTGGACTGAACTGCACAGGTTGGATTGGGAGTGGGAGGTGGAAGTTTAGGGGTAAGGTTAAGGGTAGGGATAGTGTTGTTCATGTTGGCTAGTTATGGTTGGATTTGGAGTGAGAAGCAGAATATTCCAGGGTAAGAATCAGAAGGTTAGGGGTAGAGTAGGAGGGTTAAAGTTAAAGTCAGTTTTGGAGGACTAGAGGTGGAGAGGTAGACAGAGGGAAAGGCTAGCATTTTTTTTGTTTGCTTTTGCAACGCAAAGGGGATAAGTTACTTGCCCAAGGCCACACAGCTAAGTCATTATCAAGTGAGGTCAATTTGAACTCAGGCCCTCCTGACTCCAGTGCCAGTGCTCTGTCCACAGGGTCATCTAGCTGTTCCAAAGTTAGTATTTTTTTTTCTTTAGAAAGAGTTTATTAATTTTGAGTTTCACAATTTTCCCCCATTCTTGCTTCCCTCCCCCCACCCCCACAGAAGGCATTCTGTTACTTTTTTTTTAGGTTTTTGCAAGGCAAATGGGGTTAAGTTTTATCTGTGCAAAGGCCTTTTAATTTAATATAATCAAAATTATCTAGCTTATTTTCAGTCATGTTCTCCATCTCTTCCTTGGTCACAAACCGCCTCCCTTTCCATAGATCTGACAGGTAAACTACTCCTTGATCTTCAAGAAGGTCAGCATTTTTAATGAGAGTCAGAGGTGATTAACATTAGGGTTAGGTTTGGAGTTGGAAGCATTGCTGCTTGGGTTAGAGTAGGAAGGTTAAGATTGAGTAGGTGTTGGAATTAGAGACTAGGGTTAGGTACCAGTTTACGGTTAGAGTTTAGGTTTAGAGTGATTGTCAGAGAGTTAGGATTAGGGTTATAGTTCATGTTGAAGTGATTTAAGCTTTGGATGCAGTGAACTGGTTGGGCTTTTATTTGAAGTGGGATGCTGGAGCTTCTAGGGTAAGAGGCAGAAGGTTTGGGTTACAGTGGGAGAGTTAAGGCTGGAGTCATCTCCATCTCCAGTAGTCCTGATCTAGATTGAACCTAGATAGCTCCAGAAGAAAAAGTGAGACTAGGAACTGTGCATAGGCCTCCCACATTTAAAGCTAATTCACTTGTATGTTGTGGCATCACATCCCTTGCGTCATGGTCTTCTTTAAGAATGAAGGACAACTGGGGTGGCTAGGTGGCATAGTGGATAAAGCACTGGCCTTGGAGTCAGGAGTACCTGGGTTCAAATCTGGTCTCAGACACTTAATAATTACCTAGCTGTGTGGCCTTGGGCAAGCCACTTAACCCCATTTGCCTTGCAAAAACCTAAAAAAAAAAAGAATGAAGGACAACTGCATGTCCCCAAGAAATTATTATCATCATAATTCTTCTTCACACGAAATGTCACATTACCAGAAGTAGTCTTTCATTTATGTAAAAATCATGAACTCAAAATATTTAAAAATTAATGTTAAAAATGTCTTTACATGTAATTAGGAAAAATAAAATACTGTTAATGTTAAAAAAGAATAGAAAATCATACATAGCCCTGAAAGATTTATGAGACAATCAAATCCTACTAAAGAAAAGCCCAATGAATAGTTGGTTGTTGTCTTTCATTCTCTAAGGGGACCAAAATGACATCACTATGTTAAAGTCAAGTTGCAGTATGTCTGGTTAGATCAAAACAGAATGCCTTACTACAGGTCAGGCACATATAGTGCACATGAATACTTGGGGAGGATTCTCTAAACTTGTGCATCTCACATTTTCTTTTAGCTCCTTCAATTCTGCTTTGCAACCCAATGAATACTAGAAGTAACAAGGAGAGGGTTTTAAATGGGAAGAAAATGCTAAAAATCAGTCTCCTTATCTTTTAGAGGAAACTAAGTATCAAATGAGGGACTAAACTTAGTGAGAAAATCTTATTCTTCCTCCCCTCAAATCAAAATCAATGAAGAAATTGCACATTCCTAAGTCAGTGAGGTGTTTAGCTATCACTTATATTGAACTTTAAGGTTTGCAAAACACTTTACTAGTATTATCTCATTTTATCCTCACAACAGATGAGGAAAATGCAGGAAAGAGTGTTTAAGTGACTTGACCAAGTTCACATAGCTAGAAAGTATTTAAGGCTGAATTTGAATTCAGGTCTTCCCTGACTTTAAGCCCAGCACTCATCTACTGTACCACTTTAGCTATGTCTAAATCGAAAGAACACTCACTTTGGAGTTAGAACTCTACATTTTACATATCAATTCTAGTGATTTACTTCTAAATTATTTCCTATTTATTCTGTATAGAACTTGTTTTATATTTATTTGTTTGCATGTGGTCTCAGACCTCATTAGATTATTCCTTGAGGATAGGGACTGTCTTTGGTCTCTCCATTTTCCCAGTTTAGCACAATTCCTGGAACATGATAAGCACTTAAATGTTTATTGATCCCTCAGTTTAGCTGTGCTACTTATTACCTATACAATCTCAGACAGTTGTTTTAAGTTTTGAGTTTATATTGATAAGCTCTCCCTCCCCAACTCAATTAATGTAATATAATCAATTTAAGGATGAAATTTTAAATGTGCAAACACAGTAGTTCATGCTCTGTGTTTTTTTATCTCTTTGATTGAATCAATATGGGCATAGCAGCATGGAGGAGAGAAAGGTGGCCATGAGCACAGAGAAAATCTTACACCATCTCCATTAATATGTCATCAGAGACAATAGACCAGTAAGAGATAATGCTTCCATTAACCCTCAGGTTATCTCTGGGTCTCTGAAGGACTGTATTAATTTTCTTCTGGGATCCAGGCTGGGAGTGGAACAAGTCTAGCCCTGGAAGAAGTGTTGCATGTCAGAATAAGGGCTTGGAGTTTTTTCATCTCTAAGTTTCCTTTCAACCCCAAATCTTTATTTTATGGTATCAAAATGAATGAAATTTTGTCTGGCCTTTATCCACTGCTTTGTTATATCTATAAAAGAAGTAGGCAGTCAGAACTCAATAATATTTATGATGTATCCACTGTGAGCAGTGGGATCAATACTTGCATTTTCCACCAGATTTGCTAAAGGCACTGTATCATAAAAGGATTTGGGTAGCCGCCTGACTCCCTCTTCTCAAGAGTTGCTGGATCCAAGACTAGTTGAATTTCACTAATTAAACAGGGAAAATTGTGTTTAAAGGACAAGGAAAACAAAAGATTAAATCAGGATTTATAAGCATGTGAACTTTAGGAGAAATTTCCAATTCAGTTCAGAGGAGAATATCATAAAAGATACCTTCTCTTGGGGCGGCTAGGTGGCGTAGTGGATAAAGCACTGGCCCTGGAGTCAGGAGTACCTGGGTTCAAATCTGGTCTCAGACACTTAATAATTACCTAGCTGTGTGGCCTTGGGCAAGCCACTTAACTCCATTTGCCTTGCAAAAACCTAAAAAAAAAAATACCTTCTCTAAATTGAGTGTTAATTCTTAACAATTAATCCTGTAATTGTAAGCATTGCCAGAAATAGAATAGAATAAGTTTAACAATTGATACCTGCCCTAGGCCCAATTAGCCTTCTCCCACAGCTGTCAGAGGAGGAGCAAGAGAAAAGCAAGTGAAGAGCTCAGAAGTGAGGGAAATTTTCTCCTTTGTTGAGGAGTGTGGCATATAAATGTCATTTAAAAATAATTTTAATTGGAATTAACTCTTTTGAGGGTTAAGCAAACTTATTATTTAAAAAAAATTTTCAGGCAGAGCCAAGATGGTGGTGTGAAGGCTGGAACTCCCAGAAACTAATTCCCCCCAAAACTCCAAAAGATGTCAAATTATGACTCTAGTCAAAATTTAGAGGAGCATAACCCACAGAAAGACTAAGTGTTACAATTTCCCAGTCCAAGACAACTTAGAAGATCTGCAGGAAAGGTCTGTTTCACCAGGACTGGGGGTTGGAAAGAGCCACAGTGCCACAGCAGAGCAGCTGGGCTGGAGCAAACCAGCTCTAGACTTCCAGGAACAGCCAGTGGGGCATCTAGGTCTATGGAAGAGGGACTGTTTCTAGACTTCTTGGCCCAAGGATAACCAGGGACAGTTTGAAGGGGTAGTGTCACACCAGAATGAACACAGAGCGCCGGCCTCAGAGCAACCCTATGGTGAGAATCTGCAGCAGGAATCAGCAGAGCCACCTAGCTTTTCCAGAGCTCTCAGCTCACAGAGGTTAAGGGGTTTGGGGGAGACTGCAGAGTCTCTCTGCTGTCCCTGGGGCAGGCCTCTGCTGTTTGTCCACACTCAGATCCAGCTTTCAGTTTGGGCTCCCATACTACCATAGCTGAGCAGGGACTACCCTCACAGCTCCAGGGCAGAGGGGAAGGCCTGTGGTCATCTTACATACTAGAGCATAGGCAAGAAGCAGTTAGAGCCTTTAATACCTTGGAGGAATTAAGGTCCCTGTGGGATGTCCCCAAAACCCCCAAAAGCCTTGGAAGTACACTAAATCAGTCATAGACTGAGGAAATGAACAAACAACAGAAAAAGAAGAATCTGACCATAGAAAATTACTTTGGTCTCATGGAGGCTCAAAATACACATTCAGAAGATGACAAAGTTGAAGCTTCTGTATCCAAACCTTTTAAGAAAAATAGAAAATGGGCTCAGGCTATGGAAGAGCTCAAAAAAGACTTTGAAAAACAATTAAGGGAGGTAGAGGAAAAATTGAGAGGAAAAATGAGAGCAATGCAGATAAATCATGAAAATCAAATAAGCAACTTGGTGAAAGAAATACAAATAAAATACTGAAGAAGATAATATGTTAAAGCCAGTTTAGGCCAAATGGGAATAGCAACACAAAAGGCAAATAAGTAGAAGAATGCCTTAAAAAGCAGAATTGGCCAGCTGGAAAAGGAGTGAGAAAAGCTCTCTGATGAAAATGATGCCTTCAAATGCAGAATAGAACTAAAGGAAGCTGATGACTTTGCAAGAAATCAGGAAGAAATAAAACTCTTCCAAAAAAAGCCAAAAATTAGAAGAAAATGTGAAATATCTCACTGGAAAAACAACCAATCTTGAAAACAGATCCGGAAGAAATAATGTAAAAATTATTGAGCTACCTGAAAATCATGACCAAGAAAAGAGCCTAGACTTCATTTTTCAAGAAATAATATAGCAAAATTGTCCTGAGATCCTAGAAGCAGAGGGTAAAATAGAAATTGAGGGAAATTACTGGCCACTTCCTGAAAGAGATCCCAAAAAGAAAAACTCCCAGGAATATTATAGCCAAATTCACAAACTCCATAGTCAAAGGGAGAATACTAAAAGCTGCCAGAAACAAACAATTCAACTGTCATGACTCTATAGTCAGCATTACACAGGACCTGGCAGCATCTTCATTAAAGGCTTGGAATATGATATTCTGGAAGGCAAAAGATCTTGGTTTGCAACTGAGAATCAACTACCCAGCAAAAATGAATACCCTCTTTCAGGGGAAAAAGATGGATTTTCAATGAAACATGGGACTTTCAAACTTTTTCTATTAAAACAACCAGAGCTGAACAGAAGGTTTGATATCCAAGGACTCATGTGGAGCATAGAGAGGATGGATGAGAAGGACTAACTATGAGGAACTTAATGATGTTGAACTGCTTGCTTGTATTCCTGCAAGGGAAGAAGATACTGATAACTCATATATACTGATAACTCATATATACTCATTTATAAGAGCTGTTAGAAGGAGCATATATGGACAAGGCACAGGAGGGGATTGAATATAATGATGTAATAGGGTATAAATATGGAGTAAATGGGTGATAAAGGAAAGCACTTGGAGGAAGGGAAGTGAGAGGAAGAAGGGGCTAAGATATTTCACATAAAAGAGTCAAGATAAAGCTTTTTCAATGGAGTGGAATGGGGAAAGGCTAAAGGCAATGAGTGAGCCATCATTCTCATCAGAAATGACCCCAAGAGGAAATAATATACACATTTAATAGGGTATAGAAATATATCTTACCAGGGAAGCTAGGTGGCACAGTGGATAGAGCACTGGCCCTGGAGTCAGGAGTACCTGAGTTCAAATCTGGCCTCAGACACTTAATAATTACCTAGCTGTGTGGCCTTGGGCAAGCCACTTAACCCCGTTTGCCTTGCAAAAACCTAAAACACATATATCTTACCCTAGAGAAAAATGAGAGGAAAGAGATGGGATAAGGGGGAATGGGAGGGAGGGGAGGGGGAGTGGGTGATCTTGGGAGGAGGTATTCAGCTATAACACTCTGAGAGACAGAATAGAATAAATGAGAGTGGGGAGGAATAGAGTAGAGGGAAATATAGCTAGTAATAGTAACTGTGGGGAAAATATTGAAGCAATTTCTTTGCTGGACTTAGGATAAAGAAGGCAACTCATTCCAGAGACAGAGCCATTGGAGTCTGAATGCAGACTGAAGTACACTTTTTTCTTTCTCTTACTATTTTTGAGGTTTCTCTATCTTTTTTGGGGGGGAGGGGGTTTATGTTTATTCTCACAACAAGATTATTGTAATAATATAAAATAAATAAGCCAATTCCTAAATAAACAAATAAATAAGTACAAAATTTTCCGCAATATCTGATTGATTGAAGTGGATGTTCTTTGGGTTTGCTTCTTTATTTTGCATCAGTTCATGTATGTTTCTTGTTCACTGATACTGGGCACAAAGCATATAACAATTATGGCTGTTCCAAGTGTTAGAAATGAGCCCTATAACCCCCTTTTTTTTCCAAAGTGGAGTCATCTGGCTTCTAATAATGAAATTTAAACTGGAATTTCTTTATCATTTCCTGCAGGAAACCAGTACTCCCTCTAATGAGGAGAGCCCCGAATAGTGACAGTGTTCAATCTTATATATGATTTGGAAAACTTTGTCCCTCCCTTCCAAACCAGGCATTGGTCCCAGTCATCTGGGGTACAATCTAATCAATACACCCACCCATATCACCCTAAAATATGTTCCCCCCTCCTGGTTGTATGATGATGATCCTCAAACATCATAGAAGGTATGTAAGTTAATATGCATGAATCTGATTAAGCATCCATACTTGTAAAAGGTCAGAAACCCAAAGCTGACCCCTGACCTGAGCTGGTTTCAGCACAAAGACAGGTATCTTCAGGTCAGGCTGAGAGAAGTCTTCCAGTGTGATGATTGGTCGGGGTCATTTCAGTTATCACTTTTCTTTATGCCTTACTTTCACATTCCTGCATGTAGGCTTGTGTCATTCAGCCTAATCAATCACCCAGAGACTCCTGTCCTGGGGTCTACAGTTACTTGTAAAATTGTAACTAACAGCATCTTCTCACTTCTTTTTTTTTTTTTTTTCTTTTTCCTAGGTTTTAGCAAGGCAATGGGGTAAAGTGGCTTGCCCAAGGCCAAACATCTAGGTAATTATTAAGTGTCTGAGGCCAGATTTGAACTCAGGTACTCCTGACTCCAGGGCCTGTGCTCTATCCACTGTGCCACCTAGCCTCCCCGATCCTCTCACTTCTTAAGGAGACCTAATACTCAATAATTTCTCACACTAGTAAAAGACTGAAGGAGGAAAGGCAGAGAGAGAGAAATTCAAGATAACTCTAGGTGTCAAGATAAATTAATAGCAGGAAGGGGGAAGTGACTACTTTGCAGGATGCTAGGAATTCTAAGAGGTAGAGGCATGAGGACAGGTGATGAAATATGTGTCAGGAACTAGTAGAACTGTTCAGCTAGATTGAAGAGTTTGTGAAACATGGTTTATTGTTGAGTTATTTTTCAGTCATATCTGATTCTTCATGGCCTCTTTTGGGGTTTTCTTTGCACAGATAGTGGTTTTTTCTTCTCCAACTCATTTTACAGAAGAGAAATTGAGGCAAACAGGGTTAAGAGATAGATCAAATTTTGTTTCGGATACTAGTTGTGTGAGCCTGGATATATTAAGAGCAATCTCTAGTTCAGGTAGTATGGGCTAGCTTCTTCCTAAAAAAAGCAGGGAACTTATCAATGAGCATAGAGGTGTTGTATCCTCAACTATGTAATATTGTGCCCATGCACAAAGACCTTGCTCTCATGTTAGGTACCATCATAGATTCTGGAGAAACTATGAAAGTGAGAAAGTCTTTCTCCTTAAGAAGCTCTGGTTACCAGAAGGAAGCACATATTTACAGTTGAGTAAATATATACTATATACAAATAAATATACAGTGATTTGGTATAGGGCCAACAACTAGAAAAATAAAGACCTCTTGAAGGAGATGAGGCTTGGAGGTAGAGGTATGGAAGAAGAGCATTTCAGGTTCTGAGGACAAAAATACAAAGGAGATGAGTTATCCTATGTCACAATGCAGTTTGAGAAATTAATCTTTAAACTTTGGTATTAAAATATTTTCTCTATGTTCTGAGTAGCTTCATTAAGCATAGGAGTCAGGTGACTCATCATTGTATGACAGTTTTCCTGGAAAAATCTGACAAATAGTATTGAAATAACCAGGAGAATGGGAGGTAGGCCTCACTCTATTTAAAAATAGTATTTTTTCCAATTATATATAAAAATAATTTTAGCATTCACTTTTTTTTAGGTTTTTGCAAGGCAAATGGGATTAAGTGGCTTGCCCAGGGCCACATAGCTAGGTAATTATTAAGTGTCTGAGACTGGATTTGAACCCAGGTACTCCTGACTCCAAGGCTGGTGCTTTATCCACTATGCCACCTAGCCACCCCTAGCATTCACTTTTAATAAAAATTTCCTCCTTTTCTAATACAGTAAACAATTTGATATGGACTATATATGTGCAATCATATAAAACACTTCCATATTAGTCATCTTGTGAAAGATGAAAAATAAAAGAAAAAGCACAAAAAACCCAAAGTAAAAATAATATGCTTTGATCTGCATTCAGACTCCATTAATATGGATATTATTTTTTCATCAGGAGTCTTTTGGAATTGTCTTGGATCATTGTATTGTTGAGAAAAGCTAAGTCAGTCATGTTGATCATCACACATTGTTGTTGTTATTGTGTACAATGGTCTCTTGGTTATGCTCACTTCACTTTGCATCGGATGTTCATGTAAATCTTTCAAGATTTTTCTGAAATCTACCTGTTTGTCATTTCTTATAACACAATAGTATTCCGTTACACTCATATATGATTTGTTTAGTCAGTCCCAATTGATGGGCATCCCTTCAATTTCCAATTCTTTTAGACTTCACTCTTTAACCACCAATGGTTGAGAGCATGCTAGTCTTGAATATACCTCCTCTCCTCAGACACTGCCACCACTCTAATGTAGATCCTTGTCACCTCACACCATGATTACTACAATAGCCTGCTGATGGTTCCCCCTCCTCAAGTCTCTCCTCACTCCAATTTATTCTCCATTCAGTTACTAAAGTGATTTTCCCAAAACACCATTCAGATTATTCCTGCCCCTCCTCCTCATAAACTCCAGTGACTCCTCATTGCCTTTAGGATCAAATATAAAATGGCCTGTTTGGCATTCAAAATTCTTTATAACCTACTACCAGGGTCCCCTCCCCTTACCTTTCTGGCTTTCTTACATCTCACTCTCCAACACCTCTCCTTTGGTCCAGTGATACCAGCCTCCTGGTTGTTCTACACGCCAATCCTCAGGTCCCTTATCTGTCTCCCATATCTGGAATAATTCCCTCCTACATTCTTACTCCTGATCTCCTAATCTTCCTTTAAGTTCCAACTCAAATCCCACCTTCTCCCGGAAACCTTCCCCAATACTTCTTAATTCTAACTCTTTCCCTCTTTTAATCATTTCCAATATATATATAGCTTGCTTTCTATATGTTTGTCTGCATGATAGCTCCCTGGGAGCCAGGGTCTCTAAGCTGTTTGACACAGTCGCAGCAAGAAGACTCAAGGCAATCACACTGCCTGATGGAACAACATTTCCTTCTTCTATATATATATAGGGATTCCATGCATACCAATGTTTATAGGTTTGTTATTGATTGCAATATTTACTCACCCTAATAGTGGAATGACTATAAAGGAAGGATTTCAGAAAAATTCCTTGAATAAAACAGATTGTAAACTCTGGCCTCTCCCTGAGGCATACAAAAGGCATCAACACTATGAAATCTCTGGAAAACCCAACACTGGAAATTCCAAGGAGATTTCAGAATATATACAGGGAATACAGATACAAGATGGGTCAGATAGAATTCCAGGGAAATTAATGGTGTTTCCCCCCCTTATCATACACAGGAATATATGAAAAAGATGGTGAGAAAATAGTTAGTACAGGTGACCGATATGTGAACTCTAGTAGCCTTAGTTTCATGGGAAAGAATAAAAAAGTCACAGAAACTGGTTTCTACCAACAAGGCCTGAAAGAAAAATTGGTTATTGTAAGAGTTAACGGATGGGTAGACAAGCAGAAAGACCCTCACTATAGATTGTTAAGAAAGTGTATCGAAAAACATTACTTACACAGAAAATATAAAAAACTTTCCATTAAATTGCTTAATTAATAACTTCAAATGAATTAACAATTATATAATGTAGTAATAAATAAGGTAACAGATAGGTTGAGTTTATCATGGTCTGAGTTGGGATAAGAACTATATGATTATTAATTAAATTTGTAATCATGTGATTAAAACTTGTAACCACATGAATTATATGATTGATGATGAAAATTGTACATTTTTGTAACCAAGGAAATGATCTTAGCTTGCTTGCTTGAAACATACATGATTCTGAGACTATAAAAATAAATCCAAGCAGCTGACAGTCAACCTGCTCCTGCCTTTACCCCCTTGTTGACTCAACTCATTTCGCTGACTCTATTCCCTCCTGTCAGGTTCAAAGGACCCTGTGGAGGCTGGACCCCTGCACTCCCCCATTAGATCGTAAGCTCCTTGAGGATAGGAACTGTCTTTTGCCCCTTTTTGATTATTGAATTGAGTATAACATAATATTCAAAGCTTAGACATTTTGACTCTGTAGAGCCAAAGTATTTTAAAACTGAGATCTTCTTATGAGAAGGTTGCAAATTAATTATTCTAAATCTTCATTAATAAATCAATATCCCTCAATAGGCTCATGAATTTCATAAGACATTTTAAAGCAAATTATTTATATAGACCAAGGGTCCTATATGCCCTAGAGGTGGTCCTAGTGCCTGCAAAATACATTTTCTCTATGCCACTCTTCCTTTCTAATCAGGATCTAACAACTGTAAATGGCATACCTATTTAGGGCAGGAGCCAGAGTTGCAAACAAAAGCCAGAACCAGTGTGGAAATTTGAAGTCAGGAAGGTCTGCACAGTATCAAGTTCCCAGGAACATTGGTTTAAGTGGGTGTTTGAATGGCACAATCTGCTTCCCCAAGAGTTTTGCCTTTTTTTTTGTTACAGGTCCACATTCCTTGACCCTGGATCTGCCCTGCTTTTATACCTGAGCATGGTTACAGGTTTTCTTAGCTTTGGTCAAGTTGGTAAGACCATGAACTCAAACAAGGAGACCAACATAACAGAGAAAAATGAGCTTTATCAAGAATACTCTTTGCCTATTAAATATAGCCCAAAAGAAATCAGTCAACTCAAATGATTTGTAAATATAATTTGTTGTGATATATTTTGTATGGAGAAAAAAATGAGAAGGGAATAGTGATTGCAAAATACATATCTGACAGTGAATCCAATTTTTAAAGGAGCAAGGAATTTATAATTTTCATTGACAGGAGTGTTGGTTTATCTTTGTTTTCTTTATCTTTAAACACCCATCATTAATGGTTGTCAGATAATTAGGGAGGTAAGCACCATCTAAAACTTTCAATTGATAGTAGATTTAATATAACCAGTTGTCTCCCAACATTATTGACTTTAAAAGATTGAGAGCAGTAAATCAAAGCATTTATTTCTCATTGTCAAATGTTAAATAGCAAGGACTTTGGGCAGGAAGGCTGACCAATTGGTCTTAACTGAAGTCTTTTCTTCTTAACCACCTCAGGACAATGACAAATATGCCAAAGAATAGGCTAGAAAAAAGGAAAGAAACTCTCCATTTTCCCCACAAGAAAACTCAAGGAAATACTGACGACATGAATAAGTAACAGAGAAGTCGCAATATCACAAATAAATAATATGGGATAAAAGAAAGTAAAATGAAATCTCTGCAAAGAAAGCAGAAAACTACAATAATAATTATGCTTCCATTTGACAGAATGGGTTTACCTCAAAAAAAAGGCTGTTTTAGAATCAAGAAATATTAAATGTTACAACCAATTGTTTGTTGATATTTTGAGTTTGATATCTTTATTTCTAAATGCATCCCTCCCCTCTTCAGCAAACCATCCCTAAATATGGGGGGAGATAAAGGGAGGGAAAGGGGGAAAATATCAGCATATCAATTTTTTAAAAATTTATTTAAGGGGGGAGGCTAGGTGGTATAGTGGATAAAGCACCAGCTTTGGAGTCAGGAGCACCTGGGTTCAAATCTGTTCTCAGACAATAATTACCTACCTGTGTGGCCTTGGGCAAGCCACTTAACCCCATTTGCCTTGCAAAAACCTAAAAAAAAATTATTTAAGGCAATGGGGTTAAGTGGCTTACCCAGGCTCACGCAGCTGAGAGTCTGAGGCTGGATTTGAACTCAGGTCCTCCCGACTCCAGGACTAGTGCTTTATCCACTGCACCACCTAACTGCCCCACAACATATCAACTGAGGGTGAAATGCTTGACATGTTGAATGGTCATGGTCCTTCATCTCTGAAAAAGAGAGAGAGAGAGAGGTATATTTTCCTACCTGTTCATCAGGGACAAACTTGGCCATTATAATTTTCAAAGGATCAGAATTTAGAGTTGGATGGGATCTCAGAAGCCATAAAGTCTAACCCCCTCAATTTATAGATGATAACACTAATGTTGGGAGAAATTAAATGCCATATTTGTATTTGTTATATTTGCATACCACAGTTGTTTAGCTATTCCTCAGTGAATGGTCGTCTACTTGGGTTTCAATCCTTTGCAACTACAGTAAGTGCTTTCTGTCTTTGGCATCACTGGGTCTAAGGGTCTAAGGGTATGGATTTTTTAGTCACTTTTTTCATAATTATAAAAAGTCTCTCAGGTGGAACCTTGTAGTATAGAGGCCTGGGTAACATAATCACATGAAAGAATTATTTTGAACAAACAGTTCTGAACAGCAGGAATCACCTGTTCATGTCCAGTCACACACAAAAATATCACAATGGCTTTATGATTCCAAGAATTTCACTGTGATGAAAATCCTAACATTCCATTAAGTTTAAATATCAGTAATAAATAATAATAATTCACACTATATTGCTTTAGTATGACATAGTAAATAGAAATTCAGCTTTGGAAATGAAAAAAAGAAAAATTCAAATCCTTTCTCTTAGCTCATGTAATCCTCTAAAACTATAGATCACAAAGAAATTGGTCATCTGCATTTGACTAGCACATTGATTTTCTTGAAGGGTACATCAGAGGAAGGACACTGTGTTGATGATGAGATAAATTAATCAATGGGATGTGAAAGGCAAAAAAGGTAGGAGATTCTCAGTCAGATCCTGAGCCAGCATTCCCTCCTTAGCATTAAACTCATTGGGAGTGAATATCCCAGTTCCTTATAGTCTCTAATTGCTCACACGTGGGAGCACATATTCAAATAAAATGCAATATGTCTGTGTATTTGCTCACCACAAGTCCATTTCCAAATCATTTCCATGTAGGTAAAAGTAAAAGTTGTGATTCTGAGTGAATGTAGACCCACAGAGGACCTTGTAGCTATACAGCTATTTTGTGTGAGAGGAGCTATCTTGTATTCTTTTGGACTTCCCTTCTTCTGGCATGAGTGCTAACCTTCCTCAGACATTTGGACTAGACATTTAGGTGTCAACCTCAACTTCTCACACATTCCCTAACAATCAACCCATGGCCAAGCCTTGTCATTTTACCTTCATAACATTTCTCATCTATGCCTTCTTCCCTCTTTTGACACTTACCATCCCGCTTCAAGTTTTCATCTTCTTCCTCCTAGACTATTGCAGGTAGCCTACTAGTTAATTCCCTGCCCACTCTAGCCCATCCTCTACATAGCTGTAAAAATAATCTGCCTAAAGTTTAGATCTGACCATGTTATGTCCTTACTCAATAAACTTTCATGGATACTATATCCTAATCAAAAAATAGATCCAGATATGTGGGACTGGGTCTCCTATGACTAGGTTAATCACAAAATGGAATATCTTATGTGACAGCAACTTCTCTGCCTTAATCATGCTAAATCCAGGCCAGAATTAAAGAAAAAAATTTTTTAATCAGACCTATAATTTGATTGGTGTAGGAAATAAACTCTTTCCATCTATCCAGTTAACACCTTCTCTAACTCCTAGTTCCTTGAAAGTTACATAGAACATAGTATCTCCCTCAGAGTTCTTGGAAAATAAATAAAAGGAGTTCATTTATCCTTCAATTTCTACTGTTCATTCCAACTCTAAAAAGAAAAGCAGGAAATTATAGAACCTTAGTTCTATAGTAGTACTATAGTAGTACAATTATAGTACTACAATTATAGAACCTTAAACAACATCATCCTCTTGAACCAACAATTTTTGTTGTTCAGTCATTTTTCAGTCAAGCCCGACTCTTCATGATCCCTTTTGGGATTATTTTTGGCAACTGGAATGGTTTGACCATTTTCTTTTCCAGTTCATTTTATAAGATGAGGAACTGAAGGCAAACTATTAAGTGATTTGCTAAGGGTCAAATAGCTAGTGTCTGAGGCTGGATTTGAACTAATGATGCTGAGTCTAATCCAGGCTTGGAACTCTATCCATTGAACCAACTAACTACTTCTGTACCATACAAATTATAGCCAATTTAACTTGACTTGCAGTAATATTTAGCAAATTGACCGAGTTTGGCAGAAGAGGAGGATTTTGGTTTGCATTCCAACTTGATTACGATACAAATGGGAAATAAATAAGCAAGAAACTTCCCAGTAATTATATAATAAGCAGGTCAAGTGGACCAGCCTCCCCTTAGGAATTCTTGCTCTCCCAAAGTTCATTGGCATATCTAGCCTCACACTCACACCCTATGACCCTGGTTCTATGTACAGCAAGTTTTCGAAAAAAAGAGATATATAACAGAAAAGAGATAAAACATCTCAAAGTTGCTGTTTCCATTTGAAGCATGGAGGCACTTCATAGAGGGTCTACAGTCAATACACCATCATTATTCATACTGACCATAAGAATAACCAATGATCTCTTCAGACTACTTGTCTGCTCAATAAATGTCAGATTTATGGAGTATTATTTTTCAATCGGTTAAACTTTAGCATCACTTGTGTTACAAGACATCACCATCTGTGGGTAGCTTCCCTGATATAAAAAACCGAATTTGTACATTCAAAAGATCAGTCACCCTGACAGATCTTTCAACAGATTATAAACTTCACAGCTGCTAGATTTTAAGCAGACTGGTTGGAATTAATCTATCAATAATAGGCACTGGAATCCTATATCCATGTTCTGTTTTCTGTCCTTGAAGGGGGGAACCTTACCATATCCAAGGGAGCATTCATCTCATATGGGCTTCTGCACTTTCACCTGTGTCTATATTTCTCTCCCTGGGTAACATATGAATAGTTCTCTACCATTGTTTCCACAGTCTAGATGTTTGTGACATTTTTGACTGACAGCAACACAATACTATATCTGGTCACATCAAGTATAAACAGTGAAAGAGCCATTGGTATTCTGAAACCCCTACCAATTCCCTTCTTTCTGTGGTTGAGAATCACATTAGGTGTGATCACAGATCTGCTTATGTCTGGTGTGTACTCCAGTCTTAGAAATGGGAAACATTCTGATCAAGAAGATCATTTGAAGATAGACGTCATCAATTGATTATCTGTTTGAGAGACATTTATTAAGCACCTGCTGTTTGTTTACTTGAGTTAGGACCTAGGGATATGAAGACCAAAATGAAGCATAATTCCTGTTCTGAAGGACTTTGCTCTCAATCAGAGGAGAAAACACTGAATAAATACAAAGTAATAAAATACAGGGATAGTCAGATACACAGGATGCTAGGCCTGAAGTCAGGAAGACTCATCTTCCCAAATTTAAATCCAACCTTAGACACAATCCAGCTGAGTGACTTTATTACTTTATCCTGTTTGTCTCAGTTTTCTCATATGTAAAATGAACTGGAGAAGGACTCTGCCAAGAAAACCCCAAATGGCGTCACAAAGATTTAGATTCAGCTGAGATAACTAAACAACAACAGTAATAAAAATGAAATACAAGTTAATTTAAAAAGGAGGCAGGGTTTGCTAGTAAATATCTAATGTCCATGCTTCAAATCTCTGTAGGAAAAATAACATACCTAAGATACACGTTTAAGATGAATCTATGTTATTAACATTTTTTTCATCATCTTAATTCTAGACAATCAACAAAACAATAAACCAAGCCCTGATTTTTAGTGTTTGTTAATTTCTGAAGTTAAATACTCACATTCAGAATTTAGCAGTGGATTTCTTTTTAGCCAGTTTGAGTTGACTTAAGCATACCTCTGAAAGGAAGGCCCTAAGTATTGGGGGAAATCAGATAAAGCTTCATGAAGACAATGGTGTTTAAACTGTGCCTTGAAGGAGAAATGAAGGATTCTATGAGGTGAAAATGAGGAAGGAGTGTGTTCTAGCAAAACAGATGGTCACTACAAAGGCATGGGGATGGTAAATGGAGTGCCATCTTTGAAGATATGCCCCTTAAGTCTTGTCTGAGCTAGTCACCTTCTGTTTTTTTTCAAATGATACTCATACAGTATAAACAAAAGACCTTTCACTTTGTTACCTTCCTTTGGAAACTCTCAAGCTTATCAATATGTCTAAAAATCAGTACTAAAAACTGAATTGTATTGTATTGTTCAGTCAAGTCAGGCATATTTGACTCTTTGTGAACCCATTTGGGGTTTTCTTGGCAAAGATACTGTAGTGGTTTGCCATTTTCTTCTCCAGTTCATTTTATAGTTGATGAAATGAAGACAAATAAGATTAAGTGACTTGTCCAGAGGCACACAGCCAATAAGTATCTGAGGCTGGATTTGAACTTGACTCTTTCTGACTACAGCCCAGGCTCTTGTCTCCTTTGTGTAACCTAATTGTTTTTCCTTCTTGTAATTCCATTCTTTTGTTAAGGCTGTTTTTCCTTTTTGCATGACTTTAAACCCAACTCAAATGCCACTCCCTCCATGAATTCCCCAGAGTTAAAAAATGCTTCTGCCTTGAACCAAAATAAGCATTCTGTTTGTCACTAACACATTTATAACATTGTACATTATAGTTATTTGTGGGTATCTTTTTTTTTCTTTTGAACTGTAGTAGAACTTTTTTGAACTTGAGTTCAGAAACTTTGTCTTATTTAAAGTTTGTGGTTTGCCTGGTATTTAGCACATTAGTTTGCACATAGAAGATGTTTAATAAATATTGGCTACCTTGAACTGCTGTAATGTCCATTGCTTTTATCACATTTCTAGATTGCACTGTATTACGTTTTTGGCAAAGATTCACCCTTCCATGGAATATTGCCCCTAGAACAATGGGAAGAGTATATGTATTGAAGCCTAGACCAATATCTCTGTTGTCACATCTCTCCCATCATGATGCCCTGCCAAATATAGTAGAATTTTATTATACTATTTTAGTCACCTATCCATCCAGAACATGCTCTTCTATATGGATTACGTTGTTTTTTTCCCTCCTCCATTCATCCCACTTACTGGTTTTTGAATTTTAAAATAGAATTTTATGGAATTTTTTAATTGAATCATGAAAATTTTTATATTCACTTTTATAAGATTTTGAGTGCCAAATTTTTCTCCTTCCCTCTCTTCTTCTGAAAATGGTAGGCAGTTCAATATAATTTATACATTTGCGTTCATGTAAAACATATTTCTTTATTAGTCTCAGTTGTGGAAGAAAAAACAGGTCCCTGTGCTTCATTTCTTATTGCACAATGCTATTCCATTACATTCATATACCACAACTTGTTCAGCTATTCTTCAATTGGTGGGTATCCCCTCAGATTCCAAAATTTTGCCAAAAAGGACTGCTATAAATATTTTTGCATATATTTAGGTCTCTCTCTCTCTCTCTCTCTCTTTCTTATCATATCTCTTTAGAATACAGACCTAGGAGTGGTTATTGCTGGATCAAAGGATACGCACAATTTGGTTTCCCTTTGGTTCCAGATTGCTCTCTAGAACACTCCAGAACTCCACAATAGTGTATTAGAGTCCCAATTTTCCCACATTCTCTGTGACATTTATAATTTTCTTGTATTGTCATAAAGACAATCTGATAGGTGCGTGAGATGGTATCTCAGCGTAGTTTTAATTTGCATTTCTCTAATGAAAAGTGATTTGGAGCACTTCTTCATATACATATAATTTTGATTTCTTCATCTGAAAACTGCCTTTGAATATTTATCAGTTGGAGGGATGGCTTATAGTCTTATAAATTTGCCTCAATTCTCTATATATTTGAGAAATGATACCTTTATCAGAGATACTTGCTATAATGATTGTTTCCCAACTTTCTTCTTTCCTTCCAATCTTGGTTCCACTGGTTTTGTTTGTAAATTTTCTTAATTTAACATAATTGAAATGATCTGTTTCATATTTTGTAATGCTCTCTATCTTTTATTTGATCATAAATTCTCCCTCTTCCCATATATCTGAGAGTTAAACTTTTCTTTGCTCTTCTAATTTGCTCATGGCATCACCCTTTATGTCTAAATCATGTATACATTTTGGTACTCTGGTGTGAGATGAGTCTATACCTAATTTCTGTCAGATTGTTTTCCAGTTTTCAGAGCAGTTTTTATCAATTAGAGACTTTTTATCCCAAAAGCTGGAGTCTTTGAGCTTATCAAACACAAGGTTACTTATGGTCATTGACTACTGTGTCTAGTGTACCTAATCTGTTCCACTAGCTGTCCCAATATTTTATACGTAGTACCAGTTAGTTTTTAGTGATTACTGCTTTATAATGTAGTTTGAGATCTGGTATTGTTTGGCCACTTTCCTTTTTTTTTTTTTTTTTTTTTACTAATTCCCTTGGCATTCTTGGCCTTTTCCAGATAAATTTTGTGGTTATTTATTATCAATTAATTTTTTGGTAGTTTGGTAAGGAACTAAATAAGCAAATTAACTTATGCAGAATTGCCATTTTCATTATATTGGCTCAGCCTATGGGCAATTAATATTTTTTCTATTTGCTTAGATCTTACTTCATTTGTATGAAAAATGTTTTGGAATTGTGTAAATATAATAACTGAGTTTGTCTTGGCAGGTAGACTCGAGTATTTCATATTATTTACAGTTATTTTAAATGGAATTTTACTTTCCCTTGATGCTGGGCTATTTTGGTCACATAAAGAAATATTAATTTTTTTAGCTTATTCTCTAGGATTCTCTAAGTATATAATGTTTATCTGTAAGCATCATGTCATCTACATGGAGTGATAATTTTGTTCCGTCATTGCTTATTCTAACTCCTTTAATTTTTTTCTTCTCTTACTGCTTAGCTAATGTTAGTACTAAACTGAATAATAGTGATGATAATGGGCATCCTTGCTTCATCTCTTGTGTGTAGGAACAATGTTAATTATCTTCACCTGCTGTCTTTGAACATCAGAACCTTGTTCTACTAAGTATCATGGGAGTGGGAGTGGATTAGAGACTGGAAAGGTATTTAAGCACTTTTATTCTGGTAAATAAATGGAACACTTGGAGATCCTGAGGGAGAAACTTGTCTTCTTTGTCTTCCTTGTCTCATGCCCTGGGAAAGACAAAGGAGTCCAGGAAAAGGGACTCTACATTTTGGCACCTGAACAGGGACAATCTGGAAGAAGGACATAGCAGATACTAGCAAGAGAACCAGGTGACATCCCAGAGTGGAGGACTCTGGAGAAAGTAAGAAGTTGATGTGTTACTTAGGGGGCTGATTTTAAACAAAGAGGAACCAGCAAAAGTGAGAAAACAATTTAGTATTTAACACTGAAGAGTCAGCAGAAGTAGACTCTCTGAGGCAAGTGCCCCAGGGGATGAAGTTTCTTGCTCAGCAGGAGTTGTTAGCAGCACTATGAATGGGATGAGGAGGACCTACTTGCTGGTCCTTTTGGCCAATGTTGCCAGACTGATTGTGCTATGCTCCATAAAACCAATCCAAACACCTACAGTCAATTTTAGAGAATTCTTGTTGTTGCCAACTTTTCAGCCCACAGTGGGATGCAACTCAGCAGTAGCTTGGGCAGCAGAGGGCTGTGAATGGAACACTAGCCCTGCTTCCTGTGTGGAGAGTAAAGATGCCACAAGTTATTGAACAGTTGTTATGTTAATGGCTACTGTTCACAAGGCACTGCAACTCCAGGTTGTACTGGTGCTAATCCCTTAGGTGATGTCAAATGCGCTCTCTCATTCTCTGCCCTTCCTACCCTCTGCAGAGGGAGGTGGGAGGAAGAAAGGAAATCTTCCTTTTTGGAACTTCAAAACTCAAACTTATGTCTCAAACGGAGTGTAGGCTTTGCTACAAGGACAAGACCCCTCCAAAACTTATTTTAGAAATCGAGGGAAACACATGCCTTCTTCCTGGTTTGGGGAGGAGGGGGGTGGTTGGATAATGACTATGTTTTTCAATATGCTATTGATTGGGAAGCTTTGTAGCAAATTAGTTAAAAAAAAAAGGGGGGAAGAAGCTTTTTTTCCTGGGATTGGGAAATTTGTATTTTGTCTTATGTCTGTGCCTATGGCTTATATTTCTGTTGATTGGTTGTGATTGGTTATGTGTGTATGTGTGTATTTGAACATCTATAGGGCATTTTACATCTCTCTCTACTGGTCTGGAGAGGTGGGAGAATGTTTCCTTATTCTGAGATTTGGTACTGTCCAAGAGTATCAATCTCAGCTTCGTAAATATGATACAAGAGAATTGTTTTCTGTGTTTGTGTTAGTGTCTAAACACCTGTGTGTGTGTGTGTGTGTAATTTAGATCTGAAATAGGTAAAGTTAAATGTTACTTCTTTTAGTTTGAATTTTGAATTTGATTGCTTTGAAAGGTTTTTTTGTTGGCAAAAGAAAAAACTTTGTAATCTTTGTAAATTGGGGATAAAATGTATTTCAAGGAATTTGGGAATATTGGTTTTATTATTGTTTAATTGACATTGTACTGTTTTTGAACTTTTGTTTACAACTTATGTGGCATTCATTATGTAATAATTTTGTTTCAAAAACAAGAAGGCAAATATATTAGGAACTGTTGTGTATGGGAGCATTGTAAATTATCTTCATCTGGTATCTTTGAACATCAGAGCCTTATTCTACTAAGTGCCATGGGAGTGGGAGTGGATTAGAGACTGGAAAGGTATTTTAAGCACTTTTATTCTGGTAAATAAACAGAGCATTTGGAGCATTTAGAGATCTTGAGGCAGAAACTTATCTCCTTTGTCTTCCTTGTCTCCAGCCCCTCCAAGGCTAGCCTGGGAAGGATAAGAGTCCAGGAAAAAGGACTCTACAATTGGGAATGCTTCTAGCTTATCCCAATTACAGATAATGCCTACTGATAGTTTTAGATATTTTATCTTTGATATTATAGATACTTTTCGATATTATCAGTGCTTATTTAAGGAATGTTTCCTTTATTCTCATGTTCTCTAGTGTTTTTTATTCTTTTTTTTTTTAATTTAAGGGCAATGAGATTAAATAATTTGCCCAAGGTCCCACAGGTAAGCAATTATTAAGTGTAAGAGATCAGATTTGAACTCTTGTCTTCCTGTCCAGGGCCAGTACTCTATCCACTGTGCTGCCTAGCTGCCTCTTTAGTGTTTTTAATAGGAGTGGATGCTATACTTTGTCAAAAATTTTTCAAGCATCTTTTGAGAACTTTTTGATTTCTGTTTTTGTTATTGAGGTCAATTATGTTGATGGTTTCCCTAATATGGAACTTACTTTGCATTCCTTGTATCAATTCCACCTGATCATAATGTATCATCCTTGTGATATAATTATTGTAATTGCCTTACTACTATTTAAATTAAAAAATTTTGCCTCAATCTTAATTAGGGGAATTGGCCTATAATTTTCTTTCTCTGTTTTAGCTCTTCCTGGTTTAGGCATCAGCACCATATTTGTGTCATAAAAGGAGTTTGGTAGTACTCCTTCTTTGTCGATTTTTACAAATAATTTATACAGTATTGGAATTGTTCTTCAAATGTTTGGAATTCTCTCATGAACTCATCTGGCCCTGGGGATTTTTTTTCCTTTGCATTTAATTAAGGACTTATTCAATTTCTTTTTTCGAAGATGGGGTTATTCAGGCTTTCTATTTCCTGATCTATGAGTCTAGGTAATTTATATTTTCATAAATATATATTAATTTCATTGATTGTCAGATTTATTTGTACATAATTGGGCTAAATATTTTCTAATGATTGCTTTAATTTATTCTTCATTAGCAGTGATTCTATCTTTTTTTTTCATTTTTTAATACTGCCTTTTTGGTTTTCTCCTCCCCTCCCCCTCCCCCTCAATTGATGGTGCTCAATTGAGAATTTTTAATTTATCCTTTTTCTAGTCTTTTTAGTAGTTTGCTCAATTCATTGATTTGTTTTTTTTTTTCATTTTGTTGATGTAAAATTTTAAAGAAATATTTTCCCACAGTTGCTATTACTAGCTGTATTTCCCTCCATTCGATTCCTTTCCACTCTCATTTATTCAATTCTCTCTCCTTTCACCCTGTCCCTGTTCAAAAGTGTGTTGTATCTGGGTACACTCTCCCACAATCTTCCCTTTCTTCTATCACTTATTCCCCTTTCTCTCCCCCCCTTTCTCTCCCCCCATTCCCCCTTATCCTGTCTATACCCTTTTAAGTGTGTGTTATTTCCTCTCAGAGCCATTTCTGATGAGAATGAAGGGTCGCTCATGCCCCCTTGCCTTCCCCCATTCCACTCCATTGAAAAAGCTTTTTCTTGACTCTTATGTGAAATACCTTAGCCCCTTCTTCCTCTCCTTTCTCTTCCTCCCAGTCCTTTATCACCCATTGGTTCCACTTTTTTTTACTATATTATGTTCAGCTCCATCCTGTGCCTTGTCTATATATGCTCTTATAAATTAGAAAGTTCATATGAGTTATCAGTATCTTCTTGTCATGCAGGAATACAAGCAAAAAGTTCAACATCATTAAGATCCTCATAGTTAGTCCTTCTCATCCACCCCCCTCTATGGTTCACCTGAGTCCTATACTTGAAGATCAGACTTTAATGTTCAGCTCTGGTTATTTTAATAGAAAAGTTTGAAGGTCCATCTTTTCCCCTGAAAGATGATGTTCAGTTTTGCTGGGTAGTTGATTCTTGGTTGTAAACCAAGATCTTTTACCTTCCAGAATATCATATTCCAAGTCCTACAAGCCCTTAATATAGATGCTGCCAGGTCCTGTGTAATCCTGACTATAGAGCCATGGTAGTTGAAGTGTTTGTTTCTGGCAGCTTTTAGTATTTTCCTTTTGACTTGGGAGTTTTGGATTTTGACTATAATATTCCTGGAAGTTTATCTTTTGGGATCTCTTTTAGGAGGTGACCAGCGAATTTCCTCAATTTCTATTTTACCTCTGCTTCTAGAATCTCATGGCAATTTTGCTGTATTTCTCAAAAAATGAAGTCTAGGCTCTTTTCCTGGTCATGATTTTCAGGTAGCCCAATCATTTTAAAATTATCTCTTCTGTATCTGTTTTCAAGGCAGGTTGTTTTTCCAATGAGATAGTTCACATTTTCTTCTAATTTTTGGCTTTTTTTGAAAGAGTTTTATTTTTTCCTGATTTCTTGTGAAATCATCAGCTTCCTTTAGTTCCTCCCAGGTTTTATGAGAGGCTCTGACTGCTTTCTTGCCTGTGATTTGATATATAGATAGCCACAGGCCCTCCTCTCTGCCCTGGAGCTGTGAGGAGAGTCCTTGCTGGGCTATCACAGTATGGAAGCCCCAACTGCAACCTGGATCTGAGTGTGGGCAAACAGCAGAGTCCTGACCCAGGGAGAATAGAGAGAGATTTCTGTTGTCTGCCCTGACCCCCTTACCATCTGTCATCTATGCTCTGGATATGAAGGCTGGCTTCCCCAATTCCTGCTGCAGGTTATCACAGCAGGGCTGCTCTGAGGTTAGTGCACACTGCACACTCACTCTCATGCAGCAGAGTTCTCTCCTTCAACCTGTTCCCGGTGATCCCTGGGTTGCCCTGGGTTGCCCTGGGTTGCCCTGGGCTGCCCTGGGCTGCCCTGGGCTGCCCTGGGCTGCCCTGGGCTGCCCTGGGCTGCCCTGGGCTGCCCTGGGCTGCCCTGGGCTGCCCTGGGCTGCCCTGGGCTGCCCTGGGCTGCCCTGGGCTGCCCTGGGCTGCCCTGGGTTGCCCTGGGTTGCCCTGGGCTGCCCTGGGTTGCCCTGGGCTGCCCTGGGCTGCCCTGGGCTGTGGCTGTGGCTTTTTTCCAAACCCCAGTTTCGGTGAAACAGACCTTTCCCAAACTTCTAAGTTGTCACAAACTGGGAAATTATATCACTCAGTCTTTCTGTAGGTCCTGCCTCTCTAAATTTTGGCTAGTCATAATCTGACAGCTTTTGGAGTTTTGCGGGGAATGGGTTTCCAGGAATTCCTACCTTCATGCCTCCATCTTGGCTCTGCCCCCCTTTGGATGATTCTTTTAATTCTTATTTTGCCCTCTGGTTCTAGGACATCAGGCTAGTTTTCCTTGATAATTTCTTTAAAAATGCTATCCAAGTCACCCTTATTATTATGACTTTCAAGTTGTCCGATGATTCTGACATTGTCTCTCTTGAATCTATTTCCCAGATCAGTTGTTTTTCTCATGAGGTATTTTACATTTTCTTCCATTTTTTCATTCTTTGGAATTTTTTTGATGGGTTCTTCAGGTCTCATATAGTCATTAGCTTCCACTTGCCCAATGCTAACTTTTAAGGAATTATTTTCCTCATTTAGCTTTTATATTTTTTTCCATTTGGCTAATTGTACTTTTTAAGGAGTTGTTTTTCCTCAATGGATTTTTCTATCTCCTTTTCCATTTTACAATTCTATTTTTTTAAGTTGTTGTGTTCCCTCCCCTCAAATTTTTCTTCTTCCTTTCTTATATGTTTTTAAGCTCCTTTTTGAGCTCTGACATGAATTGTTTCTGGGCTTGAGATTTCTTTGGGGCTTTGTCCATAAGTGTTTTGGCATTCTTGTTCTCTTCTGTGTTTGTATCTTCATCTTCCCTGATACCAGAATAACTTTCTATGGTCATATTCTTTTTTGTTGCTTTTTACTTATCTTTTTTAATTTGAGTTCTGTCCCAGTATGGAAGGGACACTGTCTCAGGATTCTTGTACCAGTGTGCTAGTGTGTCCCTGAGCTCCATGAGGTACCCTCATTCTGTATTGAGGGGTAATTGCCATTTTTTGGAGGCCATAGGAGTCTGTCAGCTTACCTGGTATTGAGTGGGGTCCTTGTAGTTGTGCCTGTATTGAGGCTCAGTGAGATAGGCTGAGATGAGATATTTTGCATTTTCCTGGGGCTACACTGAAACATGTGGTGGTCTGACCACTGGTAGATGCCTTTTTGCCCCATGTTTGCCCCCTGTTTTCCCAGGGCTGTGTCAAAACACATGGTAGTTCTCAGAACTAGAGTCTACTGGTTGCCTGACTATACTAAGGCAGGTGGGGATGGGGGAGCCCCACCTTGGGGCTCAAAATCTCCTGCTGGTTTGCTAAGGTGGGGTTTACTACTGTCTTGCTGGGAGGCTCTCTGTCCTGGACTACCCCTCTCCTGCTTCTTCTTTATTGGAGTGGGACAGACTTTTCCCATGGTTCCTCCAAGTTTCCTGAGCTAAAAGATCCCTTCCCCTTGCTGCTTCTGCTGTTCTAGGATTTATTTGGGGCATTATTTTATGGCTATTTGGAGGTGAAATAGAGAGGGTTGCAGTGACTGTTTACTCTGCCATCTTGGTTCCTGGAAGTAGTGTTAACCTACTTTTTGTTTTAGGTTTTTACAAGGCAATGGGGTTCAGTGGCTTGCCCAAGGCAACACAGCTAGGTAATTATTAAGTGTCTGAGGCTGGATGTGAACTCAGATACTCCTGACTCCAGGGCTGGTGCTCTATCCACTGTACCACCTAGCCACCCTGTTATCCTAGTTTTTGAGAAAATAATCAATGTATTTTGGAAATAGCCAAAGTAATAACCAGACAGATGACTGGCCCCCATCATACCCCTGCAGTGCCTATGGAAGGTAGGAAATTATGAATAGCTATTATCCTATAATCTATGTATCAGAAGATCTAGGTAGAAACTGTCAGAAAAGATAATTTCTGCCAGGATAAGTCCCGTGCCTTAATAAGTTCTTGTTCCATCTCCACATATGTTCTATCAGTCCATCTTTGTTATAAGAAGTTTATTTTAACATTGAATTATACCCTATAGGCCAGTTTTTTCAACCTGGGGTCCACAGGTCCTTAAAAAGTCTATGGATGAATTTCAGAGGATTGATGGGTAAGGAAAATGATATATTTATTTTCACTAACTTTCACTGAAATTTATTATTTCCTTCAACTTTGTAGGCAACAAATTACAACATTAGACTTTACCAAATTGCCAAAGAAATCCATGATAATCAAAAAGGTTAAAAATTCCCTGTTCTAAGAACAGAACAATTTATACAATAATAATACTGAGAGGCTTTGGAACTCTGATCAACATAATGGAAATAACTACAGTTCTCAAGGACTCATGCTATCTACCTCTAGGTAGCTGATGAATTCAGAGAAAGACTGAAACTTTTAAACTTATTGATTTAATTTTTGGACATGACATGCAGGAATTTGTTTTGCTTGATCATATATATTTGTAACAGGCTTTATTTTTCCTTGTTTTTTTTTTAGTGGGTAGAAAAGGGGGAGGTGGGAGGGAGAGAATTCAGAACTGTAAATAAAGTAAAATTGAATTAAAAAATAAATCAATCAAGTTCCCCAATAATGAAATTATGTTATTTTAGAAGAAAAAGGAAAGAACCCTTGTTCTCAGTCTTATTTCATTGTTATTAAATGTGGATGTTCAAGAAAAATTTATTAGTCCCAAAGTCTTCAGAGTCAGTCAACATTTAATAAGGCATTATATTAAACATTGATTATAGAAAGACACAAGATAGGCAGTTCCTGTCACTGAGCAGCTTAAAATCTATTGAAGGAGACAACATATGAAAAGAAGGCAGGAAGGGAAGTAACCCTTGTCGGGTCATGATGAAATTATGCAGCCCCCAGTGAAAAATGATCTGAGGAGTTTCTAAGTTGATTTCATCTTGCATAAAGATGAGTTTCTGGAGAAAAAGTTCAGGAAAGTTGCTGTCATATCTCACAGATGAGAAGAATTCCCTGGTGCCATTCTACAAATAATGGATAATCTGGGAGGAGTTCTCTAATGTCAATCCTTCACTTTCTTCAACCAGGGCTAGGAAGTGACCTCAGGAGCAGAGGGTGAGGAGAGAGATGCATTGATTGACCATTTCTAAAGACTAGTATAATCCTAATCCCAAAATTCATTGGTAATGAAGTGAGAGCTCTATATCAATAGATTTTGGGTATGGGAATACACTGTTGGACTAGAAGTTTGGGTCTGAGGGAAGGACAAGGACATCCTCAGAATTGTTAGAGGGTCTTCCAACCTAGTATGGTGAAGTATCCTGGAGGTCAGAATGGTATGGTAGCTTTGGTCAATTTCTGTTATATCTGGGAAGATTCAAGAATGACATCTTACCCTTTCTGCTCACCCCCTCAAAACAAGGGGAAGAAGGGGATACAAGCAAAGGAAAAAGCAGTGATAACTAGAATGTTAGCCACATCTTCAGAAATGGAAGGATACTTTGTAAACTAATGGTTCCCAATAATCATAGATTAAGAGATAAATAATACTTGGCATGTTGTACAGTGTTTTAAAGTTTGCAAAGTGCTTTGTATAAATTATCTCATTTCTTCCAGGGTTAACACTCCTACTATTATCAATCTAGTGATTTAATTATCCAAACTAGGAAGTCAAATATATAATAGAAATGACAATTAGCTTTAGAAACAAAGGAATCAACACTAACATAAAAGAGCCCTAGATTAGAATCTTAATTTTTTTTTTATCTTCAACCACACTCTAAGAGGGATATAATATAAGTACATTGAGGAAAACAATACACAATGACTACAACAATATAAACAGAAAGAATAATAAAACACAATTGGACTCCCAGTAATCATAATGATTGAGGTTGACTCAAAGAAGAGTTGAAAATATACACTACCCTCCCATTACTGGAGAGGTGAGGGACCATAGGTATGGAATACTGCATATCCTTTCAGACTCTATAAATGTGTTAAATGATTTTATTGGATTTCCTCTCCTCTTTATGATAAGAGAACACTCTTTGGTCAGAGGAAAGGTCAAGATATATATGGAAATAATGTGATGTAAAAATTGCAAAAGAAAAAAGGATATTAAGCTAAACATCTTTTTCCGTAATAAGTAGAAATGTCAACACAGAAATAAGTTGACCTGGGCAGTATGGTTTATTGGGAGAACTGGTAGACTTGGAATCAGAATATACCCTGGGTTTAAATTCTGACCCTTCCTAGTTGAGTAGCTCTCATACAAATCATGTAACCTTTCTGAGCTCACATTCCTCATTATTAAAAAAGGAAACAATTAATACCTAGAGCACCTACTTCACTAGGTTGTTGTGAAAATTGGGTGAGATAATATGTAAAGTGTTTTGCAACTTCAAAGCTCTATCCAAATATTCAAAATACAGAAATTAAAAACACAAGGAATTCCCAGTCTGCAATGGCTAAGGTATGCCTGAAAGGAGTTGCCTTGTTTGTTGATATTGCTGTTAAGGAAAAAGAAAATCATAGATCTGGATATCCTTTTTCTTAATATTAACCATCTGCCTGAACTTAACCTACTTATTTCCTGGCAGACACCCTCCTTTTGTGGTTCTCTCTCTTTTCTTGGTGATTTTGAAACAATCTCTAGTAGTGGTTAGATGTCATTAACATAAAGATGGCAGTCATTCTGGGGCTGGTTTCAAAAATTCCCTGCTCTCCTCCTCCAGTTCCTAACATTAAAACCCATCTGAGAAAGAAGAACCTAGTAGATCCTCTCTTCCAAAAAAAATCCTAAAAGATTTCTTCTTTTTTGGATGAATGAGATGGAAAATTGTGCAGTTGGCTTCAAGGCCAAGGTCAGCCACCCCTGGGTGAGAAGGAGGAAAAAATGATTTAAGCCTATTTTTCAAGGCCACCACTAGGTGTAGGGAGAAATAGCTCTTTGTAACCTTAAGCTGCACAGCTAATGGGTAGCAGCTGTTGAAATAAAGGTGCTAACCTCATTGTTTTTTTGCTTTTTACAATAATCCATTGAAAGCTAAATCTAAAAAACTGAAAGGAAAAATAATCTTAAAAAAAGTCATCTTCAAGTTTAAGGTACTTTGCTGCATCTTTGCTTGAAGGGAAGTGGGGGGGGTGGGACAAAGATGCCCTTTCACCTCTGGTTTAAAGAGATAATATAACACCTTCTTGGGGATCATTCTCCCAGCTCACACTACCATAGCCAGCTTGAGATCCAAAGGGGTGCCTGTAAGTAGTCCCAGAGGCAAATCAATGATTATCCTCCTAAGTATTAGCTCATGAGCCCCCTCTCCATATGGAGTGTCACAGAACCAAGCTCTTATGGAAGAGGGAATAATGATCTTATACAATATCTATTAAGCTCCTCTTATATAGAGAACACTGTACTAGACTTTGGATTATGGAATTCCATTCATCAGAGAGTTTAGAAAGTGCCAGGAGGTAGCAAGAAAGTTTGGAACAAGTTCCTAAGAAAAGCCAAATCCTCTTGGGGAGTTCTCTTATCATGCTGAAACTTGACTAAGCCTTAAGCCAGAAATGGAAATAGGTAAATGAGCTTTGTTTCCACAAGCAATAGAATCACAAATAGCTATTATGGAATATTTATTTGTAAAGGGCATTTAATTCATGGTGCCCCGTCAAGGGAGAGATTTTTATTTTAGGGATATCTATAAACTGAGTACAACTATTGAGTTTTTGGAGTTGAAAGGGGCCATCAGAGGCAATGTAGTACAACAAACATGGGAATCCCATGAATGATGTCCCTGAGAAGTCTCTCTTATCCTGTTCTCTCCAAACGAGGGAGAATTCTTCACTCTTGAGGCAGTCTATTACATCACATTTTTGAACAGCACTAATTAGGAAGACATTCCTTGCTTTAAGCTGAAATCTGCCTTTTTGTAACTTCTCATTGTTCCTCCTTTTGCCTTTTGGGGTCATATATAGAACATTGTCAATTATCATGTCTCCCCACTAAATTTTCTCTTTTCGAGTTAAACATCCCTTTTCTTATCCCAGTTGCCTTCATCTGTATCCATTCCAGTTTGACAAAATCCTACCTAAAATATGGTTCTGTCAGCTGAATGCAATATTTAAATGTAGTTTGACCAGGAAAGAATGTATTTTTGTTTTTGTTTTAAATTCAAACCTGTGATTTTGTTGAGATAGGGAACTCCCCTGAAAGGACAGCAGGATATAATGGAAGGAGAAAGGGAACTCCCAGGATGGGAAAAGAGACAATACAGATGAGCAATTATTTCTTACAGAAATGTCCAAGGTCACAGAGAAAGCATGCATCAGACTCAGAACTTGAACCCAAGTCTTCCTGAGCCATTATTTTGAACTTATTTTATGCCTTTCATGAAATCAAATGTCTTTGAAGCCTTTAAGATCTGGGTTCTTGGAACTCAATTTTTTTTAAATGAATGTTTAAAAATGTCATTACATGTAATTGGAAAAAAATAACATTTTAAAAATTAAATTAAAATAAAATTTAAAAATATCTGGGTGTAGATTCTGCCTCTGGCACATATTAGGTAAGTCATTTTTCTTAGTTTCTTAAGGAACCCTCTGACACTATAAATAGTAAAAACATTGCTGACCTGTAGTAAATGAGGGAGTTTCGTCATTTAATAGCCCCTTATCCCAATGAAATCTCTGTCTTTCTTTCTATAAATTAATAGTAGCTCATTTACTTTTATAAACACTATATCAGTAATAAATAATACAATTGATAGACAATTGATTCTCATTTCAGGAAGACCTGAGTTAAAATCCATTCTAAAATACTTACTATCTGGGTGATCCTTGGCAAATTGCTTAATATCCCAATCTGCCTCAGTTTCTTCATCTGTAAAATGAGAATAATAATAATAATAATAGCAGCTAACTTCCAAGGTGGTGGTTGTGAGGATAAAATAATTCAATAATCATAGAGTATTCTGCAAACTTTGAATCGCTATATATGTAATGGCCAGCTATTAAGTATTAATATTTTTTGTGGAGCATTAAGGAAGGAGGGAAACAAGTGTTGATCAAACCCTCTCTTTCTGCACCACAATTCTTGTAATCCCCTTTGGACAGGGTAGTAAACTACAGCATGAGAATCTGAATTTCTTTGACCTAGATACCTTGCATGCTGGCCTACCCCTATATCCTCTGCTTTCTCACTTATCTTTGGTACTCACTCCTCAGAACTGTAAGGATGTCTCAGTCTTCCTTAAAATGACTTGACAAATGGAGACTTTCACTTCTTTCTACAGGAGACAAAGAGTAGGAAATTATTTTTAAAGGACAAAAGTTGTTTGGGAAATTCTTAAGCTTCCACTATAAACATAGGGTGATTTATAGCTTGTACTGGAAGGAGAACTGTTCTGTGACAAGATCCTATGCTTTACTTAAATATGTTTGCTGTAACTCCAGGATAGAAAAAATGAATACTTGGAGAGAGAGCCTTGCATTACACCATTTAAACAAATACTTACATTTCACTTATTCCTGAGTGATGGAATTTCCCCCATTCTCCTGTTAGTCAAATGAAAGGTCGAGTTTTATGACTGATACCAGTGACTGTGGATTATATCAGAAACCCACTAATTTCAATTGTCTTCAAGGACAACTTGGACTATTTCCTTATAGAAATGGGCAGTTGCATCTGGGTTCATGGTAACTGCATTTAAGATTGATCTATGGAGACTGCAGACTTCCTGGGTGCAGCCAACATGCCAGAGCAGAGAAAGAAATTTGTTTTTCTTTCTCTGACCCTTTCCAAGTGAGCAAATTGTGGTTAGGGAAAAAATGACCTTAAAACAAAACAACCTTAGTTTCATCATGACTTTGTCAGCATTTCAGTACTTATAACTAAGACTTTAAATTTGCTTTAAATATCCTAGGCTAATGACAGTGGTGACTTCCAGCAATGTACTTTCAATTAGGAAGTACTTACTTTGGCAGGGATTTGAAAAGAGTGTTACCACAAGTGGGAGGCAGAGCAAGGGGAATCTGTGGAGCAGAAAGGCAGCAGCTGTTGACAAAATAATCCTGTCAAGGATACCTACTGGTCTCTCTCTTCTTCTGAGCCTGCCTGGAGCACATCTTTTAAAAATATGTATATATTTTTTTAAATTGGTCAGCCCAAGTGTTGAGTTCAGTACATCTAAACTGGCTCTCATACTGCGATGTGTTGGTAGGAAGATGAACTAAAGGGAGAGAGGTGAGATGTGTTGAGGTTAAAGAGTATGGTGCATAGATGTCTGCTACCTGAGTGATTTGTCCTTCAGTGCTGTGTTTGTGTTGCCCTATCCTGTGGATCTTTATATAAGAGAGGCTTAGATATGAGGCTTTGCTGTGTAGACTACTGTATAACATACAGTGATCAGTAATATTGCTGTGTCTACAGGGTCAGTGATGGCAGCATCATTAACATTAAATTTAAGGAGTACTCTCTACTCTGCATTTGTTGTCTCTCAGATTTCCAGTCCAAGGAATGAGATGCTCCTCCTAAATTAAACTCATCACTTCTAATTTCATCACCATACTGCTAACACTACCTCCCTCAGCTTCCTGACCCCAGTGAGTGGAGGGCTGGAGGATGGGAGAGCAAACTTCCTCCCAATGCCTACCTTTAGAGAGGATAGAAATGGGATTTTTGGGTTCATTCCCTTTTGCATCTGCTACTCTTAGTGGTTTCAATTCCAAGGAACACATCCCCTGGCCCTCTCCCCCCTCTCCCCCCTCTCCCCCCTCTCCCCCCTCTCCCCCCTCTCCCCCCTCTCCCCCCTCTCCCCCCCTCTCCCCCCTCTCCCCCCTCTCCCCCCTCTCCCCCCTCTCCCCCCCTCTCCCCCCTCTCCCCCCCCTCTCCCCCCCTCTCCCCCCTCTCCCCCCTCTCCCCCCTCTCCCCCCTCTCCCCCCTCTCCCCCCTCTCCCCCCTCTCCCCCCTCTCCTTGAGGTCAAGACTTGTTTTTCTTTTTATTAATTGTAATCCCAGCACTTAACAATAGAACCTTGTGCTTAGTAGGTAATTGATAGACTGCTGTTGCTGCTGCTGTTCATTTTTTGTTATCAATGACCACACTTTCGAATGATTTGGATTTAAGTGACTTTCTTTAGAAGTCATCCATATCCAGTGGCAAATCAGGATGACTGGAGATGGCCCTAGATGCAGTAGATAGATAGTAGATAGATAATTTTCTTGATTACAGTAGCTAACTCAGATGTTCATTGTTAAAATACTGCTGTTTCTATGGACAAAGTTCTTTGGATTCTGCTCATTTCACTTTGTAGCAATTCATACAAGTCTTTCTAGGTTTTTCTGTAACCATCCTGCTTGTCATTTCTTATAGCACAATAGTATTACATCATAATTATATACAACTTATTCAGTCATACTCCCAATTGATGAGCATTACCTCAGTTTCCAACTTTTTGCCACCACAAAAAGAGTTGCTATAAATATTTTTGTACTTATAAGATGTTTCACCTTTTCTTTGATCTCTTTGGTATACAAACCAAGTGATAACATTGCTGGGTCAAGGGGTATGCACAGTTTGATACTCTTTGGTTCCAGATTGTTTTCCAGAATAGTGAGCCCAGTTCAAAACTCCAACAGTGCATTCATGTTCCTGCTTTTCCACACCCTCTCCAGCATTTATCATTTTCCTTTTCTATCATGTCAGTCAATCTGATAGATGTGAGGTCTTTTGTTTGTTTTAGTCTTCATTAGAATATAAGTTCCTTGAGGACAGGGGCTATCTTTGCTTTTTTATTTGTATCCCCAACACTTGGTACATTCACCCATTCACTCAGTCATCCATTCATAAATAATAATGCCCAGGTTATAGTGCAGAAGATCAGGGATCAAGTGAAGACGTCTGAAGAAAGTGGGAGAGTATCTTTGGAGTTGACTAATGTTTCAACAAGGATGGGAACAGGAAGGGACAAGCAGATCATGAGAACTTCAAAAAAGGAGAACATTGTTTTGGAAGCAGTAGTAAACAAGTCTTTACTTACATTGGGGGAAATGGAAATAGGAATGGGCTGACTAAACAACATTCAAAAGAGAAGAGACAGTGTTGGAAGGGAGCTGTTAATATTATTAGTAATTAATAGTAATTAGAAAATATTACTAATAATAATGATACATAACATTTATATTGAATTTACTATGAGTCAGGCACTGTGATTCACAAATATTAGCACATTTGGCCCTCACAACTCACAATTTTAGGAGGAAGGAGTTATTATTATTATCATCCCCATTTTACAGATGAATAAACTAAGGCAAATGGGTTCAGTGACTTTCCCAGAATCCTATAGCTAGTAAGTGTCAGAAGCCAGATTTGAATTTAGGTCTTTCTGACTCCATTTCCAGTGGAGCATTTCCAGTGCTCTATCCATTGACCTAATGCTATCACATTAAAGATGAAAGTGGGAGAGTGGAAGAAGGAAGAGAGGTGTAGCAAACACACCCTTCTCAAATATATGGAAATATATTTGCCATTAGATATCTCACTCTCTAAATTAGTTGAGTTGTAGATCTTAATAAATACAGGCATAGCTATATACTCTGACTCTACAGGCTTTATATTTATGATATACAAAAATCAATGTGGCCTCTGTAGATGGAGAGCTAACCTCACATGCAAGAAGGCTTGACTTCCTTCTGACACATAGTGGTGTATGACTCCAGACAAGTTACATAATCTTAGGGTTGAGTCAGCACACTTTTAAGATTATCATTTGTAGAGAAGGTACCAACCTGCATTAGAAAAGGGAGTTCCCTAAACTAGTGACATTACAAATTCAATTCCCACTCTTATACATGGATTATTACAATATACAATATATACAAAGATATATTATCAGCAGCCCCAACAGCCTCTCCATTTCTCAGCACTTCTATTCTGTTCTATTTTCAGCTGTTTATTCTGTTCGCTGTGGAGAATAGCATAAGAATAACTGGCCAGTTAAAATTTGTAGATGATATCTAAGTGCCAGCAGGAGGTAGAGATAGCCCTGTTTCACACTCAGGAAGTGTTGCTATTTGGAACTTATTTCAAATGAACTCACCTTGTTTAAGAAAATCAAAACATCTTTTACTAGTGATAGAAGTAGAATGGAAAAGAAAATCACTGAAACTGTAGTCAAGAAACTGGGAGGATAGTGACCTTTAAAATATATTAATAACTAAATTAGCTGAGATTCCAGACAGAATTCCTTTGGTGTTACAGGGTTCCACTCATACATTGACATTCTTACTATTTTAAAAAATTTACTTGTCCTCTCTCCTCTCTGTGAGGGAAAGGGACCCAATGGGGATAGAATTCATTATAATCCTCTTCTATTAACTCCCAAACTTTGTGAACTTGACTGCCTTTTTTGTTTCTTGGGTGCTGGCTTTCCTTTTGGTTTATCTCTGTCTCAGACTCGTTTCCATGAAACTCATATATTGATTTCAGTTCCTTTCTGTTTCATCAGTTTTGCCAACCTTCCCTCCTCCTCCTGGATTTGCTGATTGCTTATTAGTCCTGTCCTCAATGCTCCTTTCCTCCCTTACTATTGATTTTTGACTTTTTACTTTTGGCTGCTTATGATGGGTTAAATTGATAAGGATCCAGACTTTGTCAAGGAAAGGAAGTAGAAGACATTGATGGAAAAGATAGAGTAGAGATGTTTGCTCATGCTAGAGTGGAGATTTAAAAAGAAATAATGGAAAAAAGCTGTACAAACTCCTCAACATCAGTGGTTATCCTTTGCAAAATTAGTTAATATTATTCCTCTTTTCAAGGAAGATGGAGAGGCAACCTAACATAGATTATGAGCAATCTAAGGATGTTCTTTTCTTTTTCTTTTTGTTTGAGTTTTGAGTTTTACAATTTTTTCTCCCAATCTTACTTCCCTCCCCCCACCCCCCACCCACCACGGAAAGCAGTCTGTATATCTTTATTTTGTTTCCATGTTGTACATTGATCCAAATTGAGTGTGATAAGAGAGAAATCACATCCTTAAGGAAGAAACAAAAAGTCTAAGAGATCACAAGATCAGACAATAAGACATCTGTTTTTTTTTCCTGAATTAAAGAGAATAGTCCTTGAAATTTGTTTAAACTCCATGGCTCTTTATCTGGATACAAATGGTATTCTCCTTTGCAAACAGCCCAAAATTATCCCTGATTGTTGCACTGATGGAACAAGCAAGTCCATCAAGGTTGAATATCACCCCCATGTTGTTGATAGGTGTACAGTGTTTTTCTGGTTCTGCTCATGTCGCTCAACATCAGTTCATTCAAATCCCTCCAGGCTTCCCTGAATTCCCGTCCTTCCTGGTTTCTAATAGAAAAATAGTGTTCCATGACATACATATACCACAGTTTGCCAAGCCATTCCCCAATTGAAGGACATTTACTTGATTACCACTTCTTTGCCACCACAAACAGGGCTGCTATGAATATTTTTGTACAAGTGATGTATTTACCCTTTTTCATCATCCCTTCAGGGTATAGACCCAGTAGTGGTATTGCTGAATCAAAGGGTATGCTCATTTTTGTTGCCCTTTGGGCGTAGTGCCAAAATTCTCTCCTGAAAGGTTGGATGAGTTCACAGCTCCACCAACAGTGTAATAGTGTCCCAGATTCCCCACAACACTTCCAACAATGATCATTATCCTTTCTGGTCATATTGGCCAGTCTGAGAGGTGTGAGGCGGTCCCTCAGAGAAGCTTTGATGTGCATTTCTCTAATAAGTAATGATTTAGAGCAATTTTTCATATGACTATGGATTGCTTTGATCTCATCTGTAAATTGCCTTTGCATATCCTTTGACCATTTGTCAATTGGGGAATGGCTTTTTTTAAAATATGACTCAGTTCTCTGTATGGTTTAGAAATGAGTCCTTTGTCAGAATCATTAGTTGTAAAGATTGTTTCCCAATTTACTACATTTCTTTTGATCTTGGTTACATTAGTTTTATCTGTGCAAAAGCTTTTTAATTTCATGTAATAGAAATCATATAGTTTGTTTTTGGTTATGTTCATAAACTGCTCCCCTTTCCATGGATCTGACAGGTAAACTAGTCCTTGATCTTCTAATTTGCTTATAGTATTGTTTTTTATGTCTAAATCCTGTAACCGTTTGGATCTTATCTTGGTAAAGGGTGTTAGGTGTTGGTCTAATCTAAGTTTCTTCCCTACTAACTGCCAATTTTCCCAGCAGTTTTTATCAAAGAGAGAGTTTTTATCCCAATAGCTGGACTCTTTGGGTTTATCAAACAGCAGATTACTATAATTGTTTCCTGCTATTGCACCTAGTCTATTCCACTGGTCCACCACTCTATTTCTTAGCCAATACCAGACAGTTTTGATGACTGATGCTTTATAATTTTAGATCAGGTAGGGCTAAGCCCCCTTCTTTTGTACTTTCCCCCCATTAAATTCCTGGAAATTCTTGACTTTTTATTTCTCCATATGAATTTACTTACAACTTTTTCTAATTCGTCAAAAGTAATTTTAGGAATTTTGATTGGTAGAGCACTAAACAGATAGTTTAGCTTTGGTAGAATTGTCATTTTTATTATATTAGCTCTACCTATCCATGAGAAGTTGATATTTGCCCAGTAATTTAAATCTGATTTAATTTGTGTGAGAAGTGTTTTATAATTGTTTTCAAAAAGTTTCTGAGTCTGTCTTGGCAAATAGACTTGCAGGTATTTTATATTGTCTGAGGTTACTTTGAATGGCATTTCTCCTTCTAGCTCTTCCTGCTGTATCTTGCTAGACATATATAGAAAAGTTGAAGATTTATGGGGGTTTATTTTATAACCTGCAACTTTGCTAAAATTGCTAATTTTTCCAGTAGTTTTTTGGTTGATTTCTTGGGATTCTCTAGGTAGACCATCATGTCATCTGCAAAGAGTGAGAGTTTTGTCTCTTCCTTACCAATTGTAATTCCTTCAATTTCCTTTTCTTCCCTAATTGCTGAAGCTAAAATTTCTAATATGATATTGAATAGTAGTGGTGATAATGGGCACCCTTGTTTCACCCCTCATCTTATTGGGATTGCCTCTAGCCTCTCCCCAATGAATATAATGCTTGTTGATGGTTTCAAATAGTTACTGCTAATTATTCTAAGGAACATTCCATTTATTCCTACACTCTCTAGTGTTTTTAGTAGTAATGGATGCTGTATTTTGTCAAAAGCTTTTTCAGCATTTATTGATATGGTCATATAATGTCTGATAGGTTTGTTGTTGATATAATTGAGTATACGAAGAGTTTTCCTAATATTGAACCAAAGCTGCATTCCTGGGATAAATCATACTTGATCATAATGTATTATCCCAGTGATAACTTGTTGTAATAGTTTGCTAATATTTTATTTAAGATTTTTGCATCTATATTCATTAGGGAGATAGGTCTATAATTTTCTTTCTGTTTTAAGTCTTCCTGGTTTAGGTATCAGCACCATATTGGTTTCATAGAAAGAGTTAGGCAGAGTTTTACAAAGAGTTTATATAGAATTGGAACCAATTGTTCCTTAAATGTTTGGTAGAATTCACTTGTGAATCCATTAGGCCCTGGATTTTTTTTTAGGGAGTTCAGTAATGGCTTGTTGAATTTCTTTTTCTGAGATAGGGTTGTTTAAGTATTCAATATCCTCTTCATTTAACCTGGGTAACTTATATTTTTTATAAATATTCATCCATTTCACTTAGATTATCAAATTTACTGGCATAGAGTTGGGCAAAATAATTTCAAATTGTTACTTTAATTTCTTCCTCATTGGTGGTGAGTTCACCTTGCAATTTGGTTTTCTTCTTTCTTTTTTTAAATCAAATTGACCAGAGCTTTAACAATTTTATTGGTTTTTTCATAAAACCAACTTTTCTTTTATTTATTAATTAAATAGGTTTTTTTGCTTTCAATTTTATTAATTTCTCCTTTAATTTTTAGATTTTCTAATTTGGTATTTAATTGGGGATTTTTAATTTGTTCTTTCTCTAATTTTTTAGTTGCATGTTTAGTTCATTGATGTCTTCTTTCTCTAATTTATTCATGTAAGCATTTAAAGATATAATATGTCCCCTGAGAGCCACTTTGAGTGAATCCCATAGGTTTTGGTATGTTGTTTCATTATTGTCATTATCTAGGATAAAATGGTTAAATATTTCTGCAATTTGTTTTTTGGTCCACTCATTCTTTAAAATAAGGTTATACAGTTTCCAATTGGTTCTAGGTCTATATCTCCTTGGCCCAATATTGCATATGACTTTTACTGCATTGTGATCTGAGAAAGATGTATTCACTATTTCTGCCTTTCTGCAGTTAGTCATTATGTTTTTATGTCCTAGTACATGGTCAATTTTTGTATAAGTACCATGTACTGCCGAAAAAAAATGTATATTCCTTTCTATCCCCATTCAGTTTCCTCCATAACTCTACCATATCGAGTTTTTCTAACAATGTATTTACCTCCTTAACTTCTTGTTTATTTTATGATTTGATTTATCTAGATCTGAGAGCTGGAGATTGAGGTCTCCCACTAGTAGAGTTTTGCTCTCTATGTCTTCCTGTAGTTCTTTCATCTTCTCCTCTAAGAATTTGGATGTTATCCCAATGGGATAGCATCTATATATATATATATATATATATATATATATATATATGTATATATATGTATATATACACACATATATATATGTGTATGTATATATATGTATATATTCATTATTGAAATAACTTTATAGTCTATGATACCTTTTTGGAAGATAAAGTTTCCTTCCTTATCTCTTTTAATGCAATCTATTTTTGCAGCTGCTTTGTCTGAGATAAGGATTGCTATCCCTGCTTTTTTTTCACTTCAGCTGAAGCAAAATATATTTTGCTCCAACCTTTTAGCTTTACTCTATATGTATCTCTCTGCTTCAAATGAGTGTCTTGTAAGCAGCATATTGTAGGATTCTGGTTTTTAATCCACTCTGCTATTTGCTTAGGTTTTAAGGGAGAGTTCATCCTATTCACATTCAAAGTTATGATTACTAATTCTTTATTGCCCTCCACACTATCTTCCCTCTGTATTTTTCCCCTTCCCCCTTTATCCATATTCCTCAGTATTTTGTTCCTGAATATCACCCCCTTCAGTGTGTTTGCCCTCCTATATCACACCCTCCCCTTTCTTTTCCCTTTCCCTTTTGCCCTTCCACTTCTTTTGTTAGTTCCCCTTTTTCCCCACTCTCTTCCCTTTCTATGTCCCCCCTTTTCCCTTTTTAATACTTGAAAGGTTAGTTTTTTTTAAGTTAACTAAGTATGTGTAATTGACTTTAAGCCAAGTCTGATGAGAAGATTCAGGTGTTTCTTATGACCTCCCTTCTTCCCCTCTATTACCATAGGTATTTTGTACCTCTTAGTGTAATGAGATTTACCCCACTCAATCCCCTCCCTCCTCCCATCTCCTTCCTGTCCCCCTTTTTTTAAGGAAGTACTGTTTTTTTAGATCATTCTATCTGAGTCATAGAAAATTCTGAGTATCCATCACTTGTAACTAATTACATTCTATCTAATAGAGTTAAAATTCTTGAGAGTTATTAGAGTCTTTCTTCCAAGTGTGGTTAAAGCCAATTACATTCCATTGGATAGCAGTCTCATGGATAGGTCATAAATGTCCATCACTTCTGGCTAGGTATATTCTCTCTGTTGGAGTTACAATTCTCAAGATTTATGAGAATCTTTCCTCCCATGCTGGGATATAGCCAGTTTCTACTTATTGGATAGCAGTTTTTTCCTTTTACCCCCCCCCCCTTTTTTTAACCTTTTCATGTGTCTCTTGAACCTCCTGTTTGATGTTCAAATTTTCTATTTAGCTCTGGTCTTTTCATCAGGAATTTTTGGAATTCTTCCATTTTGTTAAATGTCCATCTTTTTTCCCTGGAAGAGAAGGCTCAGCTCTGCAGGATAGTGGATTCTTGGCTCCATTCCAAGCTCCCTTGCTCTTCAAAATATCTCATTCCTGGCCCTTCAGTCCCTTAATATTGATGTAGCCAGGTCTTGCATAATCCTTACTGTGGCTCCTTGATATTTAAATTGTTTCTTTCTGGCTGCTTGTAGGATTTTCTCTTTTATCTGATAGTTCTGGAATTTGGCCACAACATTCCTTGGTGTTTTCATTTTAGGATCTTTTTCTGGAGGGGCTCAATGTATTCTTTCAATAACTACTTTTCCCTCTGGTTCCATGATATCAGGGCAATTTTCCATCACTAGATCCTGTAATATTAATTCCAGGCTTTTTTTTCTCTTTTATGTTTTCACGAAGTCCAATAATTCTCAGGTTGCCCCTCCTTAACCTATTCTCAAGGTCAGTGGTATTGCTGATGAGGTATTGTACAGTTTCTTCTGTTTTTTCTACTTTTTGATTTTTGTTTAACTGGCTCTTGCTGTCTCATGAAGTCATTAGTTTCTGGAGAGCCCATACTATTTTTTAGGGAGGAGTTTTCTTCATTAACCTTTTGCAACTCCTTTTCCAGTTGGTCAATTCTACTTTTGAAAGAGCATTCCATTTAACCAGTTGAGGTTCTGAGAGAATTACTTTCTTTTTGCAGTTGCCCATTTGAGGATCTGAGAGAATTATTCTCATTTTGTATTTGTCCAGTTGATGATGTGAGAGATTTATTCTCATTTTATATTTGTCCAATTGAGGATCTGAGAGATTTATCCTCATTTTGTATTTGTCCAATTGTATTTTCTAAGGATTTATTTTCTTGTTGGAAGGTATTGTCTCTTCCAAATTTTCCAGTTGATTTTTAAACTCCTTCCTTATTTCTTCAAGGAAGTCTTTCTGTGCTGAAAACCAGATCATATTCTCTTCAGAGGTTCTATGTCTCTCTCTGAGTTAGGGTCTTTTCCTTCCAAGAATTTTTCTATGGATCAAAGACCTTGAGTTGGGGAAGGGATGGTTCACAGGGGTTTGGGATCGCTAGAGGCTTTACTCACTGAGTGAAATTTCTCTGGCTGTCCAGTAGGAGGTGCTGGTTGCTTTTTCTGGAGTGTCTGTGACCTTGATTGAGGCCTTCTCCCTTAGCTTGAAGGGAGGGGTTGAAGCTATTGAATCCTTTTGCCTTCAGTCAATGGTGGGCTTTACCCTGGGGTGAGCTCATTCTTCTCCCTATTGTCAGCTGGGCTGATTCTTCTGCTCATACACCTGTGCCTGAGGAAAAAATAGTCTGCAATTGTTTGTTCTGGGAAGAGGCCTCAGGGTCAATGGAGGCATGGACTCAGAGTTCCTCAGACCAGAGGAGGCCAGGGATGTTGTCCACACCTCTCCTGCATGGGAACTCTCCCCCCGCAGCCCTGTTAGCAAACTCCAGAGGGTCAGCACCATCACCAGTGCCTCTGCTCCCTAGTTGACTCAAGCCCCCACGGCCTAGCCCCAACACTGATCCAGTAGGTCTGTCTCTCAGGCCCTCAGACTCCCTGGCTCCAATTCAGCCCTAATCTGGTTGATGTGGGGTTGATCCACCTTCTGTGCCCTGACTCACCCACCGGATTTGCCCAAGGCTGCTGAGGGAGACAAATCTTGAGGTAGATGTTCTTTTTCCTGGCTTTTTTTTCTAGGTTTTGTGAGTCAGATTTCTGTTAAGAGGTTTGTTTCATATGATAGATGGGGAAAGATCAGGAGACTTTAGGACTGTGCCTGTCTTCTCTCTGCCATCTTGGCTGGAAGTCCAGGATGTTCCTTTCTTATCCCTAGACTTTAGCATAGTGTCTGGCACATAGTAGATGCTTAATAAATTTTTTAAGGCTTTTGCAAGGCGAACAGCCTTAAGTGGCTTGCCCAAGGCCACACAGATAGGTAATTTTTAAGTGTCTGAGGCTGGATTTGAATTTAGGTACTCCTGACTCCAGGGTTGGTGCTCTATCCACTGCACCACCTAGCCACCCCTATGCTTAATAAATTTTTACTGATTGATAGTGGAGAGTGATTTAGGATTAAAGCCTGTTAGATTTAATTCAAGTCTGATACATACTATCATATTAACATATGACTAAACTTCTCAGTGTTCTAGGCAAGTCTCTAAAACTGCAGATTGCAGAAAATGTGCCAGCCTACAGGAAAAAGGGTGTTTTACTCATCTGGAAGTTTCCTATAACAGTGAAATCTCAGATGCAATCTCTATCCTTTTTCCTCTTCCTAGTCTTTACTTAACTCTTTCCAGAACTTGATGTTCCAGGATTTACATGAACTGATGCTGAAGAAGATGAACAGAACCAGAACATTATACATCATAACAGCAACATGGGGATGATGATCTATCTTAAAGTAATTGCTCATTCCTTCAGTGCAACAATCAGGGGCAATTTTAGGGTATCTGCCATGGAGAATATCATCTGCATCTAAAGAAAGAATTATGGAGTTTAAACAAAGTTCAAAGACTATTACCTTTAATTAAAAAAAGTTATCTTATTATGTAATTTTGCTATCCCTTATACTTTATTTTTTTCCTTTAGGATATGATTTTTCTCTTAACACATTCAATTTTGATCAATATATAGCATGGAAACAATGTAAAGACTATCAGCAAGATTAGGGGAAAATTGTAAAATTCAATAAAATAAAAATAATAAAAATACTGAAAATAATAAAAATTTTTAAAAAATTAAAAATGAGGAAAAAAAAGTACTTGACCTTCCATCTTTTACCTCTGGCCTTTGCATGGATTTGAAAGATGCTCCCTTCTTACCTTCATTTTTAAAAATCCTTAACTTCTTTCAAGATTAAATTCAGGTACTACTTCCAATGAAAAACTTTTTTTAATCTTCCTAAATTTTTTTTTCTCTCCTTGCAAATTATATTACATTTATATTTCTCTTTAAATGCATCCTCCCAATAGAATGAACTAATAATATTCTTTCCTTCATTTCTTCTCTTTCTTTTTTCCCCAGTCTAATAAATTGCTGTTTTGCACATCTGTCTGTATGCCTTGCATATATTTTATTTGGATTAATAATTTCATTAGTATTAGAAATTCCCAAAGTGGAAGCCCCTCCTGCAAATGCAGACTAGATCTTAATTTGCACCTGAAAATCTTTGGAGAGCCTCCTGGAACACTGAGACCTTCTTTCATAGGACCACCTAGCTAGTGTATGTGTAATGGGCAGGGCTGAAATCCGATTATTCTTGACATCAAGGTCACCTCTTTATTCACTATGCCAGATAACCTCTGCTTAGTGAATAGTAGGTTCTTAATAAATGCCAAATGAACATATGAATGTATAAATGAATGAATGAACCTGGGGAGGTCTAGGGCAGAGGTAGACAGGGATCAAAATAAGGAAAGAGTTAGTGTCCCTAAGGCAGCAAGTATAAATAACAAGAAAAAAGGAAGCAGGATGATTGGAGGAGGGCTTGAAGGGATTTCTTAGCAACAGGTGTCTATTGAGGGGGTTGGGGGGGAAGATGCTGAATAGATTATATAATCCAATAGAAAGAATTTGTAGAATAAATTGGCTTCCAATGTCTTCAGAAACTTGAACAGCATGAAAAGATTCTGGTTTCTAGGAAGAAAAACACCTTTGTGAGTGTTCAAAAACATGGATCAAATTTAAGAACTGCTTCTCAAAATGGCATCTCCATTTCAAAGCTAAAAAATAGCACATTTGGGATTTCTGTAGGAAAAGATAATGAAGGGTTCGAACATCAGCTCTCTGAGTAGGAGAGGAGCAACTTTAAATAACTTTCCAGGGAACAGAAGGAGAACACCAGCTGCCATGTCACCCACACAACATTCTGTTTTTTTCCCTGGGTCATAGCATTCAGAATTCCCCTTCTCCTTATCCCACTCCTGCATTACTGACCTTTTGCATAATTGTGATGAAGGTGAAGTATTGTCTTTCACAGAATCACAAAATCTCAGCTGTGAAAAATAACTCCTTTTCTAACCTATGCCTGAAAAGAATCTTGCCTAATGGGAATCCTCCAAGGAATCTCTAATACTCTCCCTGGGTCTGTGTTTGCTATTTTGAGAATTCACTATATTAATGCAAGTCCTTTTGCTCTATCTTGTCACTTGCCAGGTCATGTGTCCTGCCCCAATCAATAAAATCAATTAATATTTATTAAGGAGCTACTATATGCTTGATATAGTGACTAAGCATTGATGATGCAAAACAAAAAAAGCAAAAGAAAGTCCCTGTCCTCAAGGAGCTTACACTCTAATGAGATCATTTAACCACTTGTTCTAGGTACAGTAATCAAAGTAATGTTATCATTTCGCACATTCCCAGATAATCTAGAATAGCATCATCTGTGAGGGATGCTGCATTCTTCTTTAGATATGAAAGAAGGGAAAGGCAGGGGCAGATTGTGCTTATCACAGCTAGTTTTAATGAGACAAACCATTATGACCATGCTGCCAATGAAAAAAGAAAAAAATCTGCTCCCAACCAGTGTAGAAAGTGTACTCCTGTGTGAGTTCTCCTATCTCCCCAAATCAAGTCACTGGACCAGCACTACCTTGTATGTGTTATTTCCTCCTAGGTCCTGAGTTCAAATTTGAACTCAGATATTTACTAGCTGTATGACCTTGGGTAAATCACTTAACCCTGATTGCTTTACCTTTAGTGCTATCTCCAGTCTCCTTGATTCATATCTGGCTACTGGACCCAGACCTTACTCAAATCCAATTCATTTTCTTATCATGGCACCACTTCCTTGATGTCAATGATCATCTTTAAGAATGAAGGACAAATATCATCATTTTCATTTCCTTCTATGAGAAAGACATCTCTTTGAAGGTAAGGATTGGGTTCAGATCTAGATCATAGAAAGAGTTTAATAAATGCTTTCTAAATTCATTTATTCTGCTAAGGGGGAACCCACTACTTCCCAAGGCACCCCACCCTATTTTCTCAGCCTCTGGAGTTAGCCCAACCTGACTAGCAAAAGGTAATTGTAAAATTTTTAGTGTGAACATTTACACCCAGAAATTCACAAATGCTGCAAATCAGAACTTAATTTTTTGTTACCATATTTCCTCATGTATAAGACACACCCCTTTCTAAAAAGTTTGGGGTCTAAAAACTGAAAGCATCTTATACAGTGGTTATAGATTTTTTTATTTGCATTTCCTGCTTTTTTGAGCTTGTTATCTTTGCACTCATTGTTTTGCATTTGTTACTGGTATATTAGGTTACATTTTGCCACCCCCAGAAATGGCTCAGAAAGGATTTTTCATACAATTCTGAATTCAAGTTCAAAGTGATCTGATTTGCAAAAGTGAATGTAGGGCTGCTAGCACAGTGGATAGAGCACTGGCTCTGGAGTCAGGAGTACCTGGGTTCAAATCCGGTCTCAGACGCTTGATAATTACCCAGCTGTGTGACCTTGGGCAAACCATTTAACCCCATTGCTTTGCAAAAAAAAAAAAATTAAAGTGAATGGAAATCATGCTGCTGAATGTAAGTTTGGTCCTCCAAGACTGGATACGGGAAGAAGAAACTCTACTGAAAACGTCATGGAAGAAGAACATCATATGAGGCAAGTCAGCAGAATGATCTGATTTTGAGAGAGAATTGAAGAGATGGATTGAAGAGCATGGTTCAGCAGGAGGCCAGAATTGTTGACGAAAAAGAAGTGACTGATTTCAAAGGAGGACACAACTAGTGCTTCAGGTTCATGAAGCAGAATGGACAAAGCACACATCCATGCACCAGACTTGCCCAAAAGATGCCAGACAGCTCTGAGCAGAAGGTCCTTGAATCTAATGATGAATAAAACTTGATAAATGAATAAAACTTGATATTACTTATGTAATACCTTTTTTTCAAATTTCAGGCCCCAAAATTAAGGTATCTTATACATGGGGAAATATAAGTTTTTTTTTTGATTGTCTAGACTGAAGAAAGTGATAACAATATATTAATGGTGTAACTTTAATTTAATTAAATATACCCCCCTCCATCAAAACCTGGTTAGTAAATATTTACCAGCATACCTCTACTTTAGAATTCCTAATTGCTTTCAGGGTTCAAGTACCACTTTCTATGTGAAACCTTTCCTGGTGTTCACACCTCTTGCTGTTTCCTTGCTGTTCACACCTCTCCCTTCCAAAAAAATTAAATAGAAAACAAGTAAACAAAAAGCTTATTAAGATAAGTCTTTTAAGACTACCTAGTAAGATGGATAGTCTTGAGCTCAATATAGTCTGAATTCTGGTGCTGCTATTGATATATACTTACTGTGTGACTAGGCAAGTCTGGGTACTCCAGGTAAAATGTGGCAAAATAGGTTTGTACAGGTGTTATGTGCAAAAGAGAGAATAATCATTAGAGTCTGGGAAGATCTAGAAAGGAAAGTTACATAGAAAAGACGGCATTTAAGCTCTAGGCCTTGAAGGATGAGGAAGATTTTATCAAAAAGGAATAGAGACAGCATTCCAAGCATGGAGAATGTCATAAAAAGAGCAGGGAGGTCATTTGAAAATAGCATTTGCACTAGAATGTTTGGGGATCTTTCATTGGAGAATAGGACCTAACAGAAATCATATTTGATAAAGCTGGAAAGACAAAATGGGGCTAAATTGTCAACATTAAATGTCACATTTAGGAATTTGAATTTTATTCCATAGTCTCTAGGGAGAAAATGAAAATTCTAGAGGAGGGGGTGTGACATGAACCAAAGTTAGGAAAATTCATCTCTAACAGTGGAATTTCAGGCATCAGCTAGTGGGTAGGGCAGTTATTTTGAGAAGCTATGGGTCTTCCGTTACATTTCCTGAAATCACATCATGGTTGTGGTCACTGTCTAGGGCCAGAGGATACTACTACTAGTTTTTGTCTTTCCCATGATTTAACTTTTTCTCTAAATAGGAACTTGGTTCTGATTTTCAATTTCAGAAGGAATATTCATTGGATTGGGAAAAAAATACTTTAGATCTCCTCTTTCCACTAAGAACACCTCCTGTTTTTTATGCCTGTCAGTAAATTCAGAGCTGAGAGGTCAGTTAATATGAGGTTTTTGAAAAAAAATTTTTAAACTTTGACTCAAGGAAAGACTACAATATCATTCAGTGATAGAGCTTTTAAGATTTTTAGTGCCACACACACACACACACACACACATATGTATATATGATTCAATTCAACAAACATTTACTAATGTATCTACTGTGTACAAGACTCTGGGTAGATTCTCTTTAGGCATATGGCTGATACTTCTGATCATTCTGTAAGCAAGCTAATGTAGCATTATCCCAGTTCTAAAGAGAGAAAGTAAGATTGCCCAAAATAAACTGACCTTGGGCAAACCTATCTTCAGACTTCAAGTATTCTTTCCACTTTCTTAGTATATTTGCTATTTCATATCTTGAACTCTGATTTTATTCAACTGAAGTTTCATTGATAAGTTTTAATTTCCCTGCAATATTTGACATAAAATGGACAGTTGGGTTGGGGGTATCTGACTGTCAAACCCCTCACACTCTGGTTTTATGATGTCCTATGCCAATAAGTGAAGCTTGTTTTTAATGGGTTCCTATCTTGTATGAGCAGAACCAGAAAAACATTATATACTCTAACAGCAACATGGGGGTGATGACCAACCTTGAATAACCTTGCTCATTCCATCAGTGCAACAATCAGGGACAATTTGGGTCTGTCTGCAATGGAGAATACCATCTGTATCCAGAGAAAGAATTGTGGAGTTTGAACAAAGACCAAGGACTATTACCTTTAATTTGGAAAAAAAAAACCTCTGCTGTCTTATTATGTAATTTTGCTATCTCTTATACTTTATTTTTCTTTAGCATTCCCTTTTTAAACTATCTGTTTCTCTTTCTATCTTTTTGATCTCCAGTATATTGGGGCTCTGAAGAATGGCAAGCAGCAGGGGGTGGGGGGGGTGAAACCAAGATAGTGGAGTAAAGACAGGAATTCCCACAGGTTCTCCTCTGGATCACTCCAAATACCATTAAATAATGACTCTAGTCAAATTCTAGAGTGACAAAATCCACCAAAAGACTGAATGAAACAATTTTCCAGCCCTAGACAACTTGGAAGATCCACAGAAATGTTACAACAGAATTAGAAAGGGTCTGCAGAATAGTCCTGGCCACACTAGAGTGAACTGGCTCTAGTGATCCAGAAACAGCCTAAGGACACCTGGGTCCCTAGGGGTGCCTAGGTCCATGGAAGTGGTTTCCAGACTTCTCTGCTTAGGGATTGCTAAGGACAATTGGGAAGGTCAGTAGGAATATTCTGTCCCAACAGAACAGAACCTAGTCCAGAGCAGCTCTCAGTGTAGAACTGGCCCCAGGAACCAGGAACAGACTTGGGAAATCACCTGGAAGTTGCTTCCATAGCATTCAACCCACCAACAATAAAGGAGGTTGGGAAGGTTACAGCTTGCTATCCCTGAGGCAAGACTCTGTGACTTTGCCTGTACTTATATCCAGGTCACTGTCTGGCCACCAGAAGGAGATTTACTACCACAGCAGAGCTGGGACCCTCCTCCCAGCTGCAGGGAAGAGGGAAGTGCTTGTGGTCATCCACAGACCAGAGCACAGGCCAGGAGAGCAATCAGAGTCTCTCATAAGACCTTGGAGGAACTGGGGGAAAAATCCCTGGAAATAGTTGCAAAAAACCCTCAAAAACTTGGACAATTCATTCTCCACCTTGGAAGCAGAGCCCCACCTTAACAAAGAGTTAAAATCAAGTCAAAGACTAGAGAAATGAGCAAACATCAAAAGTAAAAAAATCTGACATTGACAATTACTTTAGTTTTATGGAGAATCAAAATGCACACTCAGAAGATGACAAAGTCAAAGTTACTGTATCCAAAGCCTCCAAGAAAATATGAATTGGGCTCAGGCTATGGAAGAACTCAAAAAAGATTCTCAGGGGCAGCTAGGTGGTACAGTGGATAGAGTACCAGTCAGGAGGACCTGAGTTCAAATCTGACCTCAGAGACTTAGTATTTACTTAGCTGTGTGACCTTGGGCAAGTCACTTAACCCCATTGCCTTGCAAAAGGCAAATGAAAAATTTAAAAATCAAGTAAGGGAGGTAAAGGAAAATTGGGAAGAGAAATGAGAGCAATACAGGAAAATCATGAAAACCAAGCCAGCAGCTTGGTGAAGGAATTACAAAAAAAAATCTGAAGAAAATAACATCTTAAAAACTAATTTGGGTCAAATGAAAAAGCTGTTCAAAAGATAAATGAAGAGAAGAATACCTTTAAACTGCAGAATTGGTCAGATGGAGAAGGAGATAAACAATTTTCTGAAGAAAATAATTCTGTAAAATGTGGAATGGAGCTAAGGGAAGCTGATGACTTTGTGAGAAATTAAGAAACAATAAAACAAAACCAAAAGAATGAAAAATAGAAGAAAATGTAAAATATCTCATTATAAAAACAATTGACCTGGAGAACAGATTCTGGAGAGATAATTTAAAACTTATTGGATTACTCTGAAAGTCAAGACCAAAAAAAAAAAAAGACTTCCGGCTTCATTTTTCAAGAAATTCTCCAGGAAAATAGCCCGATAGCCTAGAAACAGATGATAAAATAGAAATGGAAAGAACACCTCCTGAAAGAGATCCCAAGATGAAAACTGCTTGGAATATTATAGTCAAATTTCAGAACTCCCAAGTCAAGGAACAACCAGAAGGGAACAATTCAAATACCATGGAGCTATAGTCAGGATAACACAGGATATTACAGCTTCTATATTAAGAGCTCATAGGGCTTAGAATATGATATTTTGGAAAGTAAAAGAGCTTGGATTACAACCAAGAATCAACCATCCAGCAAAACTAAACATCCTCTTTCAGGGGAAAATATGGATGTTCAATGAAACAGAGGACTTTCAAACTTTTCTGATGAAATGAGCAAAGTGGATGGGAAGGACAAATTGTGAGAGATTTAATGATATTCAACTGTTTGTATTCCTGAATGGTAAGATGATGAACCTTCTCATTTATTAGAACAATTATAAGGAATAGATAGATAGATAGATAAGGCACAGAAGGGATTTGAATCTGAAGGTTATAATCAATTAAAAAGATGAAGTTAATGGGCAAAAAGGGAATGGACTGGGAGAAAGGGAAAGGAGAGGTAGAATGGATAAATTATTTCACATAAAAGAGGCAATGGAGTGGAAGATGGAGAAGGTGAGGGGGAGTGACTGAACCTTTACTCTCATTAGAAGTGGCTCAGAGAGGAAATAACATACACACTTAATTGGGTATAGAAATCTATCTTACCTTAGAGGAAAACAGGAGAGAAAAGGGATGGGAGAAAGGGGACAGGGGAAAGGGAGGGGGAGTGTAGGTAATGGAAGAGAGGGAAGATCATGAGAGAGGGAGTCAGATACAACACACTTTTGAGGAGGGACAGCATGAAAGGAGAGAGAGAGAGAGAATAGAGTAAATGGAAGTGGGGGATAGTATGGAGGGAAATACAGCTAATAAGAACAACTTTGGGAAAAATATTGAAGCAATTTTTTTGATGAACTTATGACAAAGAAAGCTCATGGTATCCAAATTCAGACTGCAGCACACTTTTTCTCTCATTTTATTTTTCTTGAGGTTTCTCTTTCTCTGTGGGATTGGGATTATGTCTACTTTTACAACATGACTATTGCAGTAATGTATTTCATGACTGCACATTTTTAACTTGCATCAAGTAACTAGCTTTCTCAATGGGAAGAGTGGGGTGGGAGGAAGGGAGAGAATTTGAAACTCAAGGTTTTGGAAATAAGTGTTGAAACTTGCTTTTACATGTAGCTGGGGTAAAAATTTGAAAAGAAGAAAGCATCATCATCATCATCATCATAAAAGATGGGAGGGAATTTATTTCTTAATCTAGTGATGGATATTGGCTGTCTTTATGTTTGATTGAGAATTAGACTTTTTTCCTGAAGAGATTAGGAAATGATACTTAAATTTTAAGAAATCCATTTGTTTTTCCTGTTCTCTTTGTCTTTTCATCTTCAAATCACAGAACTTCATTTCCTCCATCCATTTCCAGGATTAATTTAGTGCTGAGGGGCTAAATTAATCACTCTTTCTGCAATAAACTGTTTGCTGATGTGTTTGGTTTCTGGATGTAATAATTACAGTCACTCACTAAAGATTTTGTTTTCTATTATTCCCAATTTTACAACCCTCATTTTTCACTTGTCATGAACACATTACTTCAGCACACTGAAACTAGTGCTGGAATAGTTTACTTTTCTTCCAGTGATGTTGAACAAATAGGAGAAATGTATCAGCAAGGGACAGACCTGGAGAGGCTTAGAGGTCAGAGCTTAGTATCCTTTGGCAATCAATTTGTCTGTATGTCCCACATATTTTCCTCCCCCCAAATCTGATCACATCTCTCTACTAAATTTTTGAGTGTCTCTTAGGAGTTTTGAAATAATACCTTCTCATAAGGAAATATTAAATCTATTTTGGGGGGGGGGGAGTCATTATTGTTCTTTTATTTCTTAGTCTCTAGTTTTGAAATTGATACTATAAGGTCTGAGTGTTTGATTAGTGAGGTTTTTTGTGTTGGTATTTTTTTCCATTAGCCAGTCTCAGTGTTGTGAGCTGTTGCTGGGCCCGCCTATGTGACATAAATACTTGTCTAGGGAGACCTCAGTCTTGAAAGCATGTCTGCTTCATGTATCGCTGTCTGTGGCTTTAGATACTCCATCATTTTGTTGGTAATATTTGTTTGGGATTCATGTTTTTTCCACTCTGAAGTTCAATGCTTCCATCTCCTGAATATCATGGTGTTCATATGGCTTTAATTTTGGTGTCTGTTGGGTAACCTCTCATGTTTTGCATTTCTTCTAGCAACATTTCATTAAGGAGTTAATGTTTCTCTGGATTTATTCAAAATGCTGACTCCAGGATGTTGGTGATGAATCAGAGAAATATCCTTAAGACTTCATTTGGGAGTCTACACTTAGTCTACCCCTTTAGTTTAACATGAGACAAATAAAGTCCTGGAAGATAACATGTAGGGTTATTATGCAGGTACTTACAATGTTTAACAGCTGTGGGAACAGGAAGGCAATCTAATGAGGAAATTAACTTCTCTCCTGTTCTGAAGCTGTCTGTAGTCCCCAGTATAGACCTCCAGGTCTTTAATACTGTGATTGTGGAGATGAGTAAGTTGGAAGGATGGTATCTCCCTAATTAATATTTACATACATACATATAATAAACATATATTATTATGCATTATGACAGAGCAATATCAATCAATAAACATTTATTATATGCCAGGCACTATGCTAAGCACTGGGGATACAAAAAGCGGTAAAAGATAGACCCTGCCCTCAAGGAGATACAATTTAATTGGGGAAATGACATACAAATATATACAAAATAAGCCAAATGCTGGATAAGTAGGAAATAATCAAGAGAAGAAAGGCACTAAAATTAAAAAGTGTTGGGAAAGATTTCCTGTAGAAGGTAAAATTATAATTGGGACTGTTGCTCATTCTTCATTCTAGAAAAGGACCAAAAACATCATGTCATGATGTCATGACTTGTGAGTCAATTGGATTTAAGTGAGCTGAGTTGAGTGAAGTCAACAGCCTGGCTCTCTCCTCCAGAGTGATCAGAGAACAGTGGCAATACATAAGTCTTAGAAAACTAGGGAAACCAGTAGGCAGAGATGAGGGAGTTTATTCCAGGCTTGGAAGATAACCAGGAACCAAGAGATGGTCTACAGATCTAAGGAATCCATCTAAGTGGCACAGTGGATAGTGTCAGATGAGGAGTCAGGAAGACCTGAATTCAAATTTGACTTCTGACATTTACTAGCAGTCTGACCCTGGGCAAGTTACTTAACCCTGTTGCCTTGGTTCCCCATCTGTAAAATGACCTGGAGTAGGAAATGGCAAACCACTCCAGTATGTTTGTTGAGAAAACCCCATATGGGGTCATGAAGAGTTTGAAATAATTGAACAGCAACTAAGTTCAACTAAGGAATTATTTTTGTTTCTCTGTTGTATTTCCCTCTGTCATATATAACTTTGGGAAAGTCTTGACTCTTGGGGTGCTCTGCAAGTGCCTTGAGATTGTAATCACATAATATAATAAAGGGTGGTAGGTAGTTGTATTATATCATGAAGTCAGAGGTAGTTGCATCTCTGATGATGTAATACTAACTCTGATATTAACTAACATATCACTTTAGGGAACTCACCTTAATATTAAATGAAAAAGCATATCTTAAGCATTTATTAAATCCTAGATACTATGCTAAGCACTGAGTATATAAATACAAAAGATAGTTCCTGCCTTCCAGGAGTTTATATTCTAATGGAAAAGACAATACCTAAAGTGGAGTAATGGCCAGATCAGTGTGATGTCACAGGGATAGTGAGTGGAGTCACAGGACATTGTAATGTTATGTTCTTTCCAGAAGCAATGAATTGATTTGATTATGACTTCAGAAATGGAAGGGGGAAGTAGCATAGGGATGTGACAAGATGATTTTTATATTCCTGGGTCTGAATAGCTATACGGATCTTTCAACAATTTGTATGGCCCCAGGATGGGAAAGAAGCTTCGGTTTTCTTTTCTGTTAAAAAGGGGAGACTGGAATACAAACTATTCCTTCATACTCTAAAGTTTGTAAACAACTTAGAGGCTTTTTGAGTCCTATCCCATTTTCTTGAGTTTGCATGGATCAAAGTCATGGAATACTAGCAATTAGAGTCTTGCAATCTTGATAATTACTTTTGCTTTTCTTTCTTAGTTCCCTAATTTCATAATTCCTTATGAATAATTCTCTAAACCTACAATCTTAAGTACTTTTCAGAGGAATCTACATTCCTATTTTCCTTTTTGGAAAAAAATGATTCTTTTTCAACCTCTATTGAACAATAATTTTAAGGGATTACAGACTAACCATTTTAAAGGAAAAATTGAAAGTGGCAATTCTGAATCCAGTAAAGACCATGGACCTAAATCACACTTATTATTTTTCTTCTTCCTTTTATACTTGGACTCTTCTTATACACTTCATTCTAACTGCTTAGCATGTCATTGCTTTTTTTTCAGTTGTTTTTTAGTCATATCTCATTCTTTGTGAGCCCATTTGAGGTCTTCTTGGCAAAATACCTGCCATATCCTTCTCCAGCTCATCTTATAAATGAAGAAACTAAATCAAACAGGATTAAATGACTTGCCTAGTCACACAGCTAGAATTTGAATACAAGGAAATGAGTCTTTTTGACTTTAAGCCCAGCACATCATCTATTGTACAGTAGCTGCTCTAACTGGCCATTAATCCCCCATAACTAGAAGCCTAGTCTCTTCCAAAGAGACAGTATGGCATAGGGGGAAGTACACTGAATTGATTGTCAGGACACCAAGGATCTTGTCTCATCCTTGTCCTTATCATTCTATGTAACATTGGGAAAGCTGACCTCTCAACTTTCATTACCTCATTGTCAGAGCTCTAGATTTAGAATTGAAAGACCTAGTTTTGAATCTCTTCTGAATGATTTTGAACAAATCACCATTCCTCTCTTGGTTTCAGTTTCCTCATCTGTTAAATGAGAAAACTGGAATAGATGAGAGAGGTTTGTGAGTTCATGCTGTGGATGGAGGGCTATGCTTAGAACCTGAGTTCAAATCAAGCCTCAGACACTTACTAGCTGTGTGACCCTGGGCAAGTCACTTAACCTCATTGTACTTCATTTTTTTCATTTGTAAAATGAAACAAACTTGATGTTCTCTGGGTCCTTCTAGCTCTAACTCTATGATACTGAAATTCTGTGATCTCTATGTCCAATATTTTAAGTCTGAGAAAATAAGAGACAATTTTAAATGCATTCATTTAAGTAATTAAAGGTTTAAAATAAAACTATATATAAGAATTATATGGAATTCTCACCATATAATCTCATCTTGATAAGTTAGCCTTGCATATTCTCATCTCCACTCTACATTAAATTTAGTTATCAAATATTAAGATTCAGACAGTTTATGGAATGATAAATTTTAAAAGCTAGAAGATTTTGTCCTTGTTTTTGAATAAGAATGAATAATAAAAAGGATAATTTAGAATTTACAACAAGATTTTGTGCTGGTTTCAAAAGCAAATACTTTTAGAGGATGAAAGAGTGATAAATTTCTATTGCTCTGTTTCCTGACATTCAACAGTAAATGCTTTAACAAATGCAAGTAGAACCCAAAATTTCACATACATATTGCTGTGGTTTACTGATGAGTAATTCAGTCAGAATGGATGATGGAGAAGGGCACTGTCTTCCTCTCAAGCCTGTGATGAATCTTTATAATTTATCTTCTTCCATATCTTGGTAGAATAGGCATCAGCAAATTTTCAGCAGCAGGGCATTTTCATGCTTTTCAGGATGGGTGACTTGTTTTGGACATTTTCTTATAGTTATTATATAACAATGACATGTATCTATTAAGCTTTGGAGAAACGTCTGATATCTTAGGATAGGTAAATCTGACCATTGAATATACTAACAATTATACTAAGAATGACCTTGGAAGAAGCTACTATTACTTTACAGTGGAAATAAGTAAGTCCAATTCTTGAAAAAGTTACCAAAAAAGAGGAAAAGAGTAGTAAATTTTTATCATATGCAAAATTGCAAGCATTTCTACTTTGCAGAGATATTAACTCAATATTGGATCAAAATGAACTTCATTAAAATGTATCTTTTCCTAGGGAAAGAAACTTCCTAAAATGGAAGTTGCAATGGCAATTTTGTCATACAGCAACCACAACAAAACTGGATTTAATTTCATTCAAAGGTTTGTTTATCACTTAGCCTTATTCTTACAAGTCAAAATTAATATATAAATATCACTTTGAATTATAAAGTAGATCATAGAAGTCACAGGCCAATCAATACAAAGGTTACCCAAACTAGTTTTATGAACATTATTTTATTTGAGTCATCAAACAACTATATGAATTAGATATAGAGGTTTAATAATACCAATTTTATATTTTAAGAAACTAAGGCTCAGTGTCATTGAATGATAAATATCAAAGACCTCACTTCAGGTCTTCCTGATGCCATCAAACTCTATCCACTACAACACATTATCTCCTAATCACTAATATACATGTAAATATTTTAATACCTCTCCCTTCCATTTTCCTTGCTCCTTCCATCCACAAAAGACATATTTTATTGCTCTGTGTCCTGCTGCCATTTTGATACCCACACCTGTCTCTGCTAGCTTCTTTGTCTGCAATTTTCTTATTTCATTTACTTGATAAAATTAAATGCTCAGATTGAACTTTGTGCTTTTTTTTCCCTATACTCATCATGCCCAGAAATTGAGGGAATGGACCTTTATGAGAAAAAAGTACTCTATAAATGCAAAATATGCCTCTTACGTTTTATTTTTGCCATTCTTGAATGTCCAAGCAATACTCAAATAAATCTAGTTGGAAAGTACAGTTCTGTTTTAAAAGATGGTGACAAAACGGATTTTTATGTGACCTCAACTGAGTTTGCCTCTCCTTTATGAAATAGTTTGATGATGAAACTTTCCTGTTCCTTCTTCTCCATCTTTCAAGTTAAGGATATTCAGTCCCTAGCCAACTGCAATGAAGCAACAGTCAAAAAACTTAAATGCTTGTTGAAATTCTAGGTCTACACTCAAGAAACTCTGTTGCTGTGGCCTAGCTTCTGGCAAAGACAAATGTATCTTTTCCCATTAAAGTTCTGGCTTGCCTAGGAATGACATGGTTTCTTTGGCAAAAGACTACTTGCAGTGCTTTTGCTTCCCAGAGTTGCCTGCCATTAGCAAAAAACATACAAATGGTAATTAAATGCTGGTCATGCTAGGTTCCCTAAATCTCCTTTAGTATTATATTCACCACTCAAAGACCTGATTTTGATTCCTCCTGTAAAATGTATTGGTATAAGTTAATTAACGTCTCTGAACTTTAACTTTCTCATCTGTAAAAAAGCAGATTCTCAAATCTGTAGAACCTCCTTCCAGGGCTGCTATACAAATCAATTAGGAGGATGTGTCTAAAATGTGCTATAATCTAGACATATATCATCTGTTACTGACTCTATCAGAACCTTGAGAATCCTTGAAGTTCCTCTGGCATTTTCTTCTCTCTTCTTTCACAATCAATCAATCAACAAGCATCTATCAAGTGCCTGTTATATCAGGTAGCAAACAAACTTTTATTAAGCACCTAGTGTATGCAGGACATCATCCTAAATGTTGGGGATACAAAGAAAGACAATAATATGTCTCTGCTTTCAAGGAACTCATATTGTAATTTGGGAGACAATATGCAAATACATAAACTTGCAAGATATAATGGAACTGTACAAACGGAAAGCAATCTCACATTGAAATTATTAATGAGAGAGAGAAAGAATGTCTTCCTTTTACAGAAGGTGAAATTTGAGCTGATTCCTGAAGGAAGACAGGGATGCAAAAGGTGAAGATGAGAAAGGAGAACATAATAGAAATAGAGGAGAGCCAGTGAAAAAGCAGTCTATGATGATTAGGTTCTGTATCAGGATAGTGACTTTGTGAGTGGAGAATAGGAGACAAGGAGGAGAAAAATTGGAAAGGTAGAAATGAGAATATTTGACAACAGATTAACTATATGCACTAATTATGGGTGAGAAGTTAAGGATATAGGTTGCTATCTCAAGTTACGAAGAGTATTATACATAAGTCTGATTGGTTGGCGTCCTTATTTTGCAAAGGGGATGAAAATGAGATTCTTATGTTAGAGCTGTTACAGTGTATCAAGTGGTCAGATGAGCTCAGAATGCTCTTCTGTAGATCAGACATAAATAACCCATGTGGTCACTTGTGGTGAATTCTCTGAATTTGTGCATCAATTTGTGCTTCACTAATTTCATTTGAGCTATTTCAATCCTGTTTTGTTAATAAAGCATAGCACCTTCTCTGATACAGACACACCATACTGGGCAGTCCTGTGACAATGTCTCCTATCCAAGTCTGTTCCAGAGTTCTTGAGAGATCCTGAGAATATCCTTGTAATGTCTTATCTCCCCACCTTGTGAGCATTTGCCCAGTATGAGTTCTCCATAAAAAGCCTTTTTGGCAATATAAGGTACTAGAAATATGAATATAAAAATGATAGTCCTTTCCTTCCAGGAGTTTATGTTCTAGTATCAGGATACAATAAATTCACATTGTAGCCCATTGGTCTTTTCCATTAAGTTGAAAATAATTTGTGGAATTACAGTATCACGACAGAATTGTGGTTCTCTCCCTAATGTTGTCACTAGGTCCTCAGTTCTCCACTGGTTATAGAGGAAGCAGAGCCTGTGATTTGCAAGGCAATATCTTTGGGTCAAAGATGCCTAGTGATAGTCAGATAACTTAAAAGTTGTTCTAGGGATTTATGTTGTGGTGGTGGGAATTGGATTTATTTACATGAAAAAATAGTAGTTGGTCACAGGGAGGCTTTTCTTCTACCATTGGGTATCCTAAAAGTATTGTTCCCCTGTACTTTTTCCCTGAAAAAAAAACTGAATAGGTCAGTTAGTTTTGCATAAAGGCAAATCTGTGCTCTGATCACAACTGTTCCCTTAGTTCCAAAAGGATGCTCTTAGAATGGAAAATCTTGGTCACAAGGGGTCACTGAGTAAGAGAAAGGTTCAGCTCTTGTAGAGGAAAGAACTCAGCACACTGAGCTTTCAAGCTTTCAAGCAAGGAGGAGGAAACTGCCAAGAAGGTACAACATTGCCAGTCATCAACTGGAGCAGCAGACTGGTGGCCTGGAAAGATTATAGGCCTACAAATAAGGCCCTGTTCTGAGAGTTTTACAAATATGATCTCATTTGATCCTCACAATGACCCTGGGACAGAGATGCTATTATATCTCCATGGTATAGTTGAAATTAGTAGACTTGGTTACAGCTTCTTGGAACCCCAGGGAAGGGTTGGGTGACAGATGACAAGGACCTGACAAGACCTCACAATAGAGTTGCTAGTCCTCCCTAAACAATATAAAGCTAAGGGACTAAAAAAATGAACCCAGTGTTTAATTTAATAAGTACGTAGTTCCTACTATATGAAAAATACTTTCATATATGCTGGGGATATAAAAACAAAAGCAAACCAGTCACTGCTGGTCAAGGTGCTTGTGTTCTATTAGGAAAAATACAATAAACATGCTTATAAGCGTAACAAGATGTAAATTGAAGAGGGAAAGTCCACCTTTATGAAGGAGGTGGCATCTTAGCCTTGAAGCAAGTCAAGGAATCTTGGAAGTAGAATTGAGGAATGATAATGATAGTGAAGGCAGAAGACAGTATTTTGAGTTCAAAATCTAATTAGGAGAATAGTTAATTGGAATGCCAATTTTATAAGAAAGAGTACCAAATAGAAACCAGCTTACAAAAACTTTAAATGCACTTTGGAGAGTTTATGGGTTTTTTTCCTTTGAAGAACTTTGGAAAGGTTTTGATTAGGAAAGTGACAAGATTGGAATTTTATCATAAGAAGAATTTTGGAGAGGATGAATAATAAAAAGAGGTGAACCAATTAGGAAGCTATGAGAGTAAACCAAGTGGGAGAAGATGAGAACCCAAGGGGAAAGGAAATGGACATAAAATAAGGAGGAAGTCAATCAACAAGCATTAAGGGCTTGCTGAGGCCAAATATTGTGTCTATTACTGGTAGAATCACAGAGATTTGGAAGTTGAGGTGATAAGCCTGAGTGATTGGAATGATGGTACTCCTTAAAATATAAAAAAAGAAATTTGGAGATGGTAGATAATCAGTTGAATTTGAGAAGGTTATAGAATGACTGGGTAAAAAACATCCAACTGGTAATGTGGGATTGGTGACCAGCTAAGAGTTTAGGACTACATCTATATAGATTCAAGGAATGTTTAGGCAAAAATAATTGAATGCCTGGAGCAGATGAAATCACCAAGGAAGATAAAAAAGAGAAAAGTTTCCTAGACAGAGTACTTATAGCTAAATACATTAAAGGAGAAGGGGATAGATGATGCTCTAGCAAAAGAGATAGCAAAAGAAGGGTCAGACAAATAGGAAAAAATGAAGAGATAAATGCATCATGGTAGCCAAGGAAGAAGAGTGTCCATGAAGAAGAGGTAGGAAGTGGTGGAAAAATCTACAGAAAGGTCAACTAAGAAAAGACCAAAGAATTTAACAATTACCTTGTTAGTCACTTGTGAGAAAATAGAGGAAAATTATTGAAGTTTTTTCCTGAGTTTGATAGCAGGAGAGAGAAGAGATATAGGATGAGAGTTTGAGGAGATAGAGTCAGGATAAATGGTTTTATTTTTTTCTAATATGTAGTACACTTTGGTTTGAGTTCAAGAAATGAATCATCACAAATTTTAGACCTAGAAGAGACTTGAGAAACTTCTAGTTCTTTTCATTTTAATTTTACAGATGATTAAATTGTGACTTTTTAAATGACTTGTTTAAAGTAATAGAAGGCTAAAGAGAAATAGTCAGAATTTGAACTTAGATCTTTTATCTCCAAAGCTAATTTTCTTTTTAATTAAACTTTTGGCAATGCAATCATCTTTACAAGGCAAAGGATCTAGCAGATATAGAAAGAGTGGAGAAGAGGGGGAAAGGGAATTATTCATGGGGCAAGTTCTTTGAGGAGACAGAAGGAGATTAAATTCAGGGTATAAGTATTAGCCTTGGTAAGGAGAAAAACCAATTCTTCCTCAAGGAAGATAGTGAATAGAAGTAGCAGAATTTTGAGGAGTAGAGTGAGTGGTGAGGGAAGTCATAATGGATGGTGGTAGTAGCAAGAAGTTTGGGCTTCATTGAATGCCTTCAACACAGTAACTCTATATAAATTCAAATTAGGGAATAATAGATTATACCTAAAAGATAACCCAAATTTAAAGAATGAACTCAGTTGAGCATCAGGCCTTGACTTTAAGGCCCTATGTCATTTTAGTGTTTGATGTGCTCTCTGAGATTCTCTTTACTTGAAAACCCAGTCTTTCTAGTTTCAAGTTCATTATTATTAAAGATTTAATCAATTATGTTCATCCTACTACCAAACTTCACTTACATTCTCTCCCCTGAACTCTTATTTTCAGAAAAATTGTCAATAACAACAGTTCAAAGTAAGAGCATTAATCTGGAGGTAAGCCAAAAAAATCAAACTGACAAGAACACCTGCTGTCTGGCTCAACTCCCTTTCTTTCATACTTACAAAAGGAATTTCATTTCAGTTCTATACTGGCTTTCCTTACACATGTGTGGTATATTCTAAATGGCTGTCGCTGAGGTTCCAAGACTTTATTCTTAGTTGAATGAGAAGGAACCCTCACAGTCTAGTACCCAGGGAATATCTAGGAAGAAAAAAATAATTCCCAGGGCTTCTGGTAGTCACATGCACTTGCACATGTGCACATGCATTCGCATTTGCATATACACACACACGCCTATGCACTTCCAGCATATATATATATATATATATATATATATATATATATATATATATATATATTTCTAGGTACACACACATATATACATACATATATATATATATATATATATATATATATATATATATATATGCTTAAAGTGCATAGGTGTACCGAGAAATATATATATAAGAATCCTGAGTTCAATTGAGAGCAGAACTGATTGTTGGAGACTTACTGGAATGCCACTTCAGAGGGAGACATATGGTCCCTGACTGGACAGAGAGAGCCTGGGAGGAAAGGGTTCTGTGTTCTAGGCTTAACTCTTCTATTTAAGTTGTTGAAGGAGACTGGGCAAGTCTTCATTGTAAAATAAGGAGGTTGGAATATATTCTGGGCATCCAACAAAACTATTTAGCTAGCTAGCACCCTTGAGGCCAAATCACCTGAAATTTCTTGCTCTGCAGCCAAACTCTGAGCAATGTTTGTAACTACCTGGCTCTGTTGAAGGCACACTATCTTCCTTGAAGTGGTTAAAGTTGAAACCATGAACTGCAGTCAGTGATTGAGAGGCAGATGGGGTGCTATACCAGGGGTCAGGAAGTCCTGGATTCAAATCCTGTTTCATATACTTACAGACAGAGTGATCCTGGGCAAGTAACTTAACCTCTCACGGCCTCAGTTTCTTCATCTGTAAAATGAGGGGGGGTTGGATTTGTTGACCTCTAACTTCTCTTCCAGCTCCAAATTTATAATCCTATATAAACCTAGAGTCACAGTTGAGATGTTACATGAAAATAATTCAAAATGGCAAATGGCAGTACTTATTGAGTTGATCAGTGGCTATGATCAAGCCTATAGTGGTGTATTTTTGTATGAATAAACTTGATTAGACTATTTTAAAAATTATTTTTGTATGCCTGCTTGTAATGAATGTGACTCCATTTTGTTTTAAGCTTCAGTATTGTGACTAAGTAATTGTTAACTTCTTTCTGAAAAAACTATTTGTGTATAATCTAGCAATAATAATCCTTCAGATTTGGCAATCAATTAACAATGGTGTGTGTGTCCCAAATTGAATAAATAAAAAATATTTACCAATGAAAATAAAGCTTGGACTGATGGTTTTATTTCATCTTATATTTAGGTAATTAATCACTAATAATAATTTAGATATAACTTATTTGCATGCTTTATTGTTGTTCAAACTTTTCAGGCATGTATGATTCTTTAGTGACTCCATTTAGAATTTTCTTAGCAAAGTGATTTGCCATTTCCTTCTCCAGTTCATTTTACAGATGAGGAAACTGAGGCAAAAAAGGTTAGGTGCATTTCCTAGGGTAATACAGATTGGAACTCACAAAGCTGAATTTTCCTGACTACATGTCGTGTAATCTATCTACTGCACTGTCTAGTTTTTCCATGGTAAACACCCATACCTAGTAACCTGTTCGTCCTTCTTTTTGAAAAGGACTAATGATATCACAAGATGATATCTTGATTTGCACATGAATTGTATTTCAGTAAAGCAGATTTATACAAATCCATAAGCCTCACTCTTTCTTCCAGAGTCACTGAAGTCTGGTGGAAAGATAAAATTCAAGACAACTGGAAACGGCTCAGAATGCAGTAGATGACTTTGGCATCTTCAATGTCTAACTAAACAACAAACTCTCTCTCTCTCTCTCTCTCTCTCTCTCTCACACACACACACACACACACACACACACACACATGCACGCATGCACATACACACACATTTCCAGCATGTGTGAATATATATATATATATATATATATATATATATATATATATATATATATATGTGTGTGTGTGTGTGTGTGTGTGTGTGTGTGTGTGTGTACCTGGAAATATATAAGTATACTGTGTTCAAATGAGAGCAGAGTTGTTTGATGGAGTCTTATTGCAATGTCACTTCAAAGGGAGACACATGGCCTCTGACTGGATAGAGAGAGAACTTTGTCATGAAGACTGATAAAAGACTTGCTTACTGGGAACACCAGGATTCATACTGATGGTTTGTTCCAAGAGGATTTGGTATATTTGCATTATTGATAGTCAATAAAGTTTGATTGCATGCACTAATGAATGCAAGTCTTATTAGGGTACCACTAGCCCAAATAAACATGTAATGATAAATCAGTTTTACATATGTACTATATGTTACAGTTTAGAAAAAAAATCCACACATTTTTGAATGTCTATCGTGCCATGTTTTACCACTGTAATACACAGTAGAATTTAAGCTCTTTGAGGGCAGTGGCCATTTGAAAATATCTCTTAATTTGTAGCATGTAACAGTGCCTTCTACTTAGTAGTCTTATGGGAGAGGAATTACAGAAAACCAGGGTATCACTGAATTTCTCTGAGATAATTATTTCTGAGATGAAGATGGAAAGAAAAATGTAAATTAAGCTTTTTCTAGTCTCTCTTTTGCCCTAGCAGAGAGACTTGGCCATAGAGTGTGAGAGGACTGGGCAAGAGAAAATAAAAAGGAAGAATACAGATATATTGAATTATAATAATTGCTTACATGTTATCAATGGTACTATGAATAGTTTCCATAAAGTCTGCACATTTCCTATATACCTTTAAGGAAATGTAATACCAGGATTGCAACACTTGCTCCCTGAAACTTGTTTTCAGTTTTGCTTATCTTGAAATTGCCTAATATTCTTAAATAATTAAAGGTCCCATTTTTTATGTTTTTTGTGTCCAAACTGATACATGACATTAAACTGCAATTTGTACTCAATGAAAATACTTCAAGTTTCTAGCCTAGAGACCGATTACTATGAACAATGAAACATAATGATTCTGTGTATTCTAAAGGAAAGAGGATCATTATTTTATCCAAATGGAAATATGGGAAGCAAATGGTGGTAGAGATGATTGACAGGGAGAGTGAAAAAATGGAGTGAAACCTTCATTCCAGATGAAAAAGAAGGAAACTAAATATAGCTTAATAACAGAGCTCCTAAGCAATTTAAAGTAGAAAGGAAAAAAAATCACTCTTTTTTGCCAGGGAACAGTGTTGGGAAGTATGACCTAGTGGAAATAGTATTGGCCTTAGGTTCAAAAGACTTGGATATAAAACTTAGAAGTTTGGTGAGCATGGGTAAATAATCATCCAAATCTCAGCTTCCTCATCCCCCCTCCAATGGGGATAACAATAGTTTCACTATCTATGTTCCAGGGTTATGATGAAATAGATAAATGTGAAAATGTGTTGTAGATATAGGAGTCATGACCATACCATTTTAGAGACTGAAGTTTGAAAAAGGAAAACAAGAGAAAATGAGACTTGAAAAGAGAACAAAATGAAGGTAGGAGCCAGTCACACCCTTATAAACACCATGAAAGTAGGAACTGTCTTCATTTTTGTATCTCCCCCAACATCAAGCACAGTGGAATACAGTAAAGTATTTAATAAATATCTGTTGAAAGACTGATAAAAATTATAATAGGTTAAATAATAAATGTGGCATATATTTCTCAACCAATCCCCTTGGGTTCTCTATGTGTCCAGACAAAGAAAGAGAAAAACCCAAAAATCCATGAGAGAACTGTGTTGTAGCAAGAATGGTAGGTTTTGTATGCCAGTCAGGGAAAAAGGAAGCCCTAGGAATTCAGGAAAATGTTGGAGAGGTCTCATGCAGAATGGGGAACATGAATTAAATGTTCACTCCAAGCCAAATTCTGGAAAGAAAGAGAGTGTCCACTTATCATAGGGGAAACGATGAATAATTCTTTCCTGATTGTGGTATGGTACATACCTGGAAATGAAATTTCTAATAAGCAATACATCCCCATAGTTGGGTAGGAGATGCACACCACTGAAAATTCCCCTGAGTGTCACCCTGGGGGGGAAAATATGAACACGCAAGTTTGCAGGGCAGATTGTTGGGGATTACAAAGACTATCAAAAACATCATTTGTTAGAGTCATCGAGGAACCTCCCAGGAAATGACTATGCAGGAAGGCAATACATTAAATTTAGAGAAATAATCTTCAATAAACCAATAATTATATTTTGCTTATATAAACTCTTTCTCCAAAGAACTTCATATATTCTCTTGAGGGATCTAATCTTTTTGATTTATGAAGTTCCTAATTTGATTTTTTGTCAATAAAAAAATATTAAAATTCTTGCTTGATTCTGAAAGAATCCAGGATTATCTGGGAGGCACTGTGGAGTAGGAGGGAAGTTTGCTGGATTTTCTATGAGAGGACATGGGAAGTCTGACTTTAACTTAACCTCTTTGGGTCTCTGTAAATTGACAGGGTTTTTGTTAGATGTCCTTTGAAGTCCCTTCAGGTTTTCAGTCTATGTTGTGCCATTCCTTCATCAAAGCAAATTTCAATACCTACTTCTTACGTGACCATTTTCATGAACTGGTGTAACCATAAAAGTTTTTCATCTGATGGCTAGGTCTTTAAGGATGAGCATCTCTAGAGTTAACTAGATTCATTCTCAGATTCTTATTTAATCTTTCCATATCCTTTGGTCAGATTTGCCAGAGCTTGCATTTCACTGACAGAATCACTTATTAGGGTCACTTTCACGTCACAAGGTAGGATTTTAGAGGAGGGCATATCAAAATACCTTTTTTTTAAGGTAGTGCTGCTGGCCAAGTACCTGATCCATGTATTCCAGTCAACTCCTGCAAGATGACATAACTCTCAGAAAACTGGTTACCTCTATATCCTGGTTCCTTTTTTATTATTATTAAATTTTATTTTTTTAATGAACAGAAATCTATTTCTTTCTCTTTCACTCATTATCTCATTGGAATAAAGGAAGAATAACAAAAAGCAAAATCCTTGTAAGAAATGTGTACAGTCAATCAAAACAAATTCTTTTATTGACTGTGTCCCAATTATGTATGACTTATTGTGCACTCAAATCCAACACCTCTCTGTCTGTATTATGATAGCATGTTTTATCATCAGTCCTCTGGAATCATGGTTAATTATGAACAGAGTTTTTATATTTATTTTTTAGGCTTTTTTGTTTTTGCAAGGCAATGGGGTTAAGTGGCTTGCTCAAGGCCACACAGCTAGGTAATTATTAAGTATCTGAGGCTGAATTTGAACTCAGGTACTACTGACTCCAGGGACTGTGCTCTATCCACTGCGCCACCTAGTCACTGCAAGTTTTTATACTCTTAAAGTAATTTTAAAATGTTATCATACAAATTGTTCTCCTGGTTATGTTCATTTTATTCTTCATCAATTTATACTATATATATATGCATATATATGCATATATATATATATTTCTCTGATCTTACCATTTTTATAGCTCTCATTAGCCTAATCTTGCTATGTGTATATGTGTGTGTGAATTTTTATAAACTTATTACTTGTGGTGGCTTCAGCAAGCTACTGAGAGACATCCTCAGTGATATAAATCTGGGGTCATAACTAAGAAACTTCCCTCTTCCATTATTAAGTTTCAATGGAATTCCATCATAAGGATGGCATATACACATATGTGTATATATATGTATACAATTTTTATATTTATATCTAGATATCTAGCTGTGCATAATTAGATATGTTCATATATCTATACCTACATGTCTATATTTATTACTATGTGTATGTGTGTGTGAATTTATGTATGTATGTATACACACATGTATTTATATACAGAAACATTATATGGGGTGGATTCCTATGACTCTTCCCAGTCCCATGCAATCCACCATCTTTTATTCCATATATATGATGTGTATGTATGAAGCCCAACAAGACCAAAGTGTTTAAAGAACAAAGCTTTTGTAGTTAGATTCAGACCTTTTAACTGTTGTTTAATAAGGAGGGAACAATGTTAGCTACATAATTTCATTCTCAGCTATTCAAATATTTTAGTTCTTTTCCTTATGCAGCTGCTCTTGGGCTACATACAATGCTCTTATGATATAAGTTTAGACCTTGTATCAGTTTTCTGGGAATAATTCCAGAAAACTTTTGGGAGTTGGAGCAGTTCCCAGTACTACTGCTTTTTTGGTCACTTATTCTTTTATACCAGAAAGTATAGGGAATATGGGTCTCCAAAGGTACAACTGGTGCCAGTTCTTCAGTGTTTTCTTCTGGTCAGAAGAAAGCATGCAAGATGCCCTACCACCATCTCCTCAGAGTCCCTTCTACATTCCTATTCCTTTTTCTTAGATTTGTGTATAAAATTCATTTCCATTCTTAAGATAGTAACTCTCTCTCTCTCTCCAGCTCTTTTTGAGTGATTTTTGACAAATGAATCTTTGTGAGACTAATTTGATAAACAGGGTGAATGATTAATTAGTTACTTCCTCTTCCACTGTTTCTAGCAGAATAGAATGAAAGGGTTGCATTTGTATTTTTCTCAGCAGTATGCACAGTTTTGCATAAAGAGATAATTCAGATATTTATTGTGATACTGTCTATTCAATTTTATTCATTTCAATAAATGTTTATTAATGATTTACTATGTATAAGGCATTGTGCTAGGTGCTAGGGATACAAAAAATGAAAATATTAAATAGCCTCTGCTTTCCAGGAACTTACTAACAAATGAAATAAGAGAGAACTAGGATAAATATATATATATGTATTACACATAGTAAATGTGAAAGGGACAAAGGAGAGTCATGGTAACTTTGGCAACAAGATATGAGAAATATGGAAAAGATAAGGTCAATTTTGCTTGAGTTGTGGGTAGGAGTACAGAAAAAACTATTTTATAGAGAAAGTAACTTCTGATTGGGCCTTAAAAGGAGAGTTCTTTTCTAATCATCGGAGATTATATGGGCAAAGAAAGGGGACAGCAGAGAGAAAGATAATAACAGGTAATAGAGAGTAGATCAGTTTAGCTGGAATGGTGAGTATATTAAGGGGAGTAGTAAAATTTATGACCAGACAAGTAGGTTAGAGATAGAATAAGTAGTTTAAATTATTCAGTAGGCAGTGAGGAACTATGAAATATTTTAGAGTCAAGGGAATATTGATCATATTGATTCACTAGGAAGATTGCTTGGGCAATGGTGTGGAAGATCAAATGTAAGGGGGGGCTAGGTTGGAAAAAAAAGAAAGAATTATGAAGTTACTATGATGGTTTATGTCAGTAGCCTTCAAGATAAGGTGCAAGTATACTAGGGAGTTCACAGGAGAATTCATTTGTAGTGTGGGGAGAAAATATTGAAACTTTCATTTCCATTTATTTTATTTGGAGAAAGGAACTGAACTTCATTAAGAGTATGTATACATATAGACATGAGTGCCACCACTCAGTTCTAATGTCAGAGGATTATACATCTACTCAGCATATCCTGGGAACAGAGTAGTAGTCCCATAACTCAGAGGAGCTGACAGTCATGTCTTCATGTATCATTCAATTTTAACGTATTGAACCACATTTTAGTTTTTTGTACTTGATTAAGTGGATTTTTTCAGATTACATTATTTTCAACTAAAACAATCCTGACAAAATTGACAGGTGGCTCAAAAAGATTCCAGTAATGAAAATAAAAGACCTAAACTATGTTTGAACAAATGACTAGAAAAAGTTAATTTTGCCAAAATAGGAGGTAAAATAATGATCTAATCAAGTCTGACAGCTAATCAAAAACTGAACTTATTTATCATTTATTATTTTAATCACTTATTATCATGAGAAGCTTATTTAAAATATGTATTTGTATCCATTATCATTAATGATAAACCTTACCCTGACTGTATATTGTTTCTTGAGATATTAGATAATGCTTACATGTAGTCATCATAATTAGCAGGAGTTTTAAAGTTTGAGCTTTTTGTGACAAAAATGACATGTGTTACGTAAAAATTCTCACATCGACATACTTAAAAAGCATGCAAACAAAATTTCCAGCTCTTTGATGATCTTCCAAGGAAATCTGCAATAGGTTTTGAAATGATTTATTATTAAAAATACCAAAAGTCAACACTTTTCTTTTTATGTAAATATATTTTATTTTTTCAAATACATGTAAAGATAGTTTTTAAAATTCATTATTTATAAGATTTTGAATTCCAAATTTTTCTGCATCCTTCTTCCTCCTCTCCCCTCTCCAAGACAGTGGTCAATCTGATCTAGGTTATACAAGTTCAATCATGTTAAGCATATTTCCATAGTAGTGGTATTATGAAAAAAATAAAAAGGGGAAAAAAACAAAGAAAGTGAAAGTAGTATGCTATTGAATGTTTAACAAAAGTTTATTTTGCCTAACCACAACAAGAATATATGCTAAGGATACAGCAGTACTCAGCTTTGAGTGAAGTGGCTCCCATTATCTCTGTCTTAAACCACATCTTATAGGTATGTCATCAAGTTTAGAGACTTCTATGGTTTTAGGCATTCACAAGTCTGAAAGGTCCAGTTTCCATGTGGTTACTATTTTTTCATGTCCCTAAATGACTAGCAAATCGTATCAGAGGAGTCAGAGTCAATCAGGTCTCAGGGATAACTTTGTTCTGAACCTATCTTATATTCACTGAGGGAATGAATTCAGACAAGATTTTTCCATGAGTTACTTCCAGTATCCTCTCTTATCCAGACCTGGATAGTCTTACATTCTAATGTATTTAACTTATCTTTAAATATACCAAATAATACATTTGAGAAATCATCACCTTGGGAATGAATATATCCATGTCAGAGTTCAACAGAACTCCTGTATTTACTTAAGGATGCCAAGATGTTTTGATTATAGTGCAGAATTTTAGCAACCCATTTCACAGGGATTCACTATAAATCACCTATATTATCACTTGTGGAATTTACATTTAGTAATAACAATCTATGCCATTTAATCAACTCCCTGATAGAAAGCATGTCCCTTATGGATTTGGGCTCTTCAAGACTTCTCTCCTTGCTTTGCCTAGTGTTTCTTTAGAACTTTACAATTTCTGCACACCTTCCACAAGTGTTTCTTCAAGGCCTTCAAATTCCCTCATCTGATCTAAGTATCTCCTCTCTATGTGGAACAAATGTCTCCACCTTTGCAGCAAATATTTCTGGTTTCATTCTACTGGGGTGTGTGAATCTTTCAATGCCATCGGCTCAAGTTCATTTCTGGTGTGTTTCCATCACACACACACACACACACACACACACACACACACACACACACAGCACCTGAGTTGCATTTAAACACTTAACATCAATAGTTTTTTTGAAAGAATATTTACATAAAAGATATAGCAAAGATACAGAAAATTCTTTCTAACACTTCTCCCTATACCACCTCTCTTTCTGGGGAGAGTTGGCTCAGACTTAATACAATTTTTACATAGCATTGGTCTCAGCAATTTCATGTCCAAATGTGACACTACTACCTGCTAACTCTTTGAACTTTGTACCTAGGGGAATCAATGTTGGGTTGATGCAAAACCTAACATGGATTCAATGGATTCCTGGAATACCTGGGATTCCTGGACTTCAGGTAGCTCTTCAGATTTCTTGAAATTCACAAAATGATAGCTCCAATCATTGCTTTCAGTAAAAAACAAAAGAATAAACTCTAAGACAAAGGAAAAAACCTATATTCATCAATTTATCAATATTGGATAGACTGGGTCTGATACCTCTCCTTTTATAGGGTTGTCTCCTTTCCCCAGAATATCAATAGCAAGGATTCTCTCTGAAGAATTGGACTCTCCATAGTTTGAAATATTCCTGACTGCAATGGATAACTTCTTAGAATTAGCCTAGAGACCTGACTTTAAGGAACATCAAAAATGTGACTAATTTTTGTCAGTGGCTAAGAAGTGAAATCTTATTTTTATGGTAGGTGGGTTGGACTAGACTTGTTATTTCATTGACCCAGAGAACTTCCAGGGAGAAAATACCTTCTATGAATGGAGATGGCATCTGCTTTATAATCTATAGTCTCAAAGATTTGTCTGTGACTCTGAGAGGTTAAGTATGTGGTCCAGGGTCACACAACCATTATGTGTCAGAACAAGACTTGTACCAAGGTCTAAACTATCTACACTAAGCAGTTACTCTATCAAATTAATATAATAGCTTCTTTGTATCTCCTTTTTTCTTTTTTTTACTTTTGGTGAGGCATTGGGGTTAAGTGACTTGCCCATGATCATACAACTAGTAAATATCAATTGTCTGAGTTCTGATTTGAACTCAGGTCCTCCTGAAGCCAGGGCTGGTGCTCTCTTCACTGGTCACCTAGCTGCAACTATGTCTTTATGCCTCCTAAAGGAGGAACAAAGTGATAAAACTTTCTTTTAGAACTTCATACCTAATTGTCTCTTTTACCTGCCCTCTACGATCCATAATTTCATCAAGTGAGGCAGAACTCAGTTGATCAATGTCTCCTGACTACAGTTAAGTGAAAATATTAAATATGGATAATAGTGATAAAAATACAGTTGTTCCTGGGAAAGGAGCATTAATACTTATTTATAATTTTCAGTTTTAGAATAAAAGAATTTGTATATCATTCCAGATAACAGATCATTTTTAGGAAGATGAGTAATAAGAATGTGAGTCAGACTAGATGGCTGATAGAGAGAATGAGGTTGGAGGGAAAACTCAGCAATTCATCTGTAACTTAACAATCTTAGTAATTTTGGATACTGAAATGTGTAATGTCTTGCCCACAAGTCCCTAAACTTCATTGCTTTAGATAGAAAAGAATCTGATTTTTTTTAATGGGCTGATGAGGTGTTAAGGTTTCTGGTATATTAGATGTTTACTGAAGCTTTCAAGTTTTGTGAACTACACAAAAAAACCTAGCAACACAGAAACTCCAGACTCTAGTTATTAACAGTAGTTTCAAAGCTGGGTAAATGAATAGACTTATTCTCCTGGGCTAGACTAATGTCAGCAATCATGAATATTCAGTAGGTCATCTAATCATCAGATTTCACTTCTTAAAATACTGTGATTTGTATATATAAATGGAAAACAAATTTGCCTTAAGAAAGTTTTTCTTTTTGGGGGATGGGAAAGAGAGAATAGATCTATGATTTCATTGCTATAAGAAAGTCCCAGTGAGAAAACACCCCATACTAATTCAGAGAAGCATTTGCTTTGTAATATAATAGTCTAAGAGATTAGACTAGTACACTAAAAATTTAGGTGACTTTCTTAGAATCACAAAGCTAGATACAATTAAAATTTCACCAAAATCTATTCATCTGGACTGCAGGCTTAAATGGCTGCCTAAACAAAAGGCAGTCCATTCAATTCTCACATACTCTGACAAAATCCTAAAATTTCTACCATACTGCATAATTATCAAGAACTCTAATGAGAAACTATACTAAGTGACTTCTTCCTCCCCAGAACTTCACAGAAAGTTGAACAAAAGCCTGGGGCCAATGGGAAAGGGGGCCACTAGCAAAGTTAGCACCAGCTCTGGTTGCAAAACTCTGTAAGGCTCAATGTCCAGAGGTAGCAAGGAGGGAGTATTCTCCTTGAGAAAACCTTAGGGTGATGAGAAAGTCAGAGACCTTGGAAACCCCAAGGAATGGTAGCAGATAACAATCATCAACCAACTACAGGGCTCAGATAAGGGAGATAAATCAAAGGAACTATGGACCACTTATCAAATATTAGTACTTGTCTAAAGATTCCTCTAAAAGGAGTAACTCTAATAACTGAAAGCTGAAGGGGAAAGGGAAAATGGCTTATTCACAAAAGCTATAATTACCACATGGATGAAATGAAGCAAGAAATTAAAAATTAAATATAAACACTGGAAGAAAGAAGTGGAAGAAAACTAAATAGCTTAGAAAAGAAAGTAATGAAGTAATTAAGTAATGAAGTCCCGCTCAAAATAAAAATGTGTTAAAAGCAAATCAATGACTCCATGAAGTAGCTAGAAATATTAGAACAAAAATCAAAAGAATGAAAAAAATGAAAAAATAATCTGATATCAAAAATAAAGTGAACCTAGAAAAATAGATTGAGAGAAAATTTAAGAATCATTATAGTCCCTAAAAACTGTGTTTTAAAAAAGCTTATACAGTATATATTTTTACTCTTTTTAGCTGTTATTTATATAGTGTTTTAAGATTTGCAAAGCATTTCATAAATGTTATATTACTTGACGCAACAATTCTGGGAGGTGGGTGCTATTTTTATTCCTATGTTAGAGAGAAGGTAACTAAGGCTAATAGGTAAGTGATTTACCAGAGTCATCATTTTCCTGACTCCAAGACTGGTGCTCTCCTCATTGTGGCAAAGATCTGTTATAACAAAAAGGCAAAATAAATATAGAAAGTTATACTGATCACCTGAAAGAAATTCCAAAAGCAAAAAGTACCAGGAATGTCATAGATAGAATCAAAATCTCCCTTGACAATTTGTGTATCTGTGTGTGTGTGTACTACAAGCATCCAGAAGCATTTGAAGTACTAAGGAAAAGAAGACAGAATCTCAGAATGACACAAGAGAAGATCTTGGAATATAATCATCCATTGGTCAAAAAATATAGTATTATAACGAGGAATAACACTGCAAAACTAAATATTGTATTACAGGAGGAGAAAAGTGGATCTATAATGGAATAGAAGACTTTCAAGTATTTCTTATACTAGCACTGAGTAGGAACTTGGAAGTAAAAATAGAAGAGTTCAGAGAAACCTAGGAAGGTAAATCTATTTGAGCAATTCAAAGGAAACTCTTAAGATGATATAGTGCTAAAATTTAATGGATAAAAAGAAACAAATGCCCTTTAGAAATAGCAATTACTTCAAAGATGCTGCCCCCTCCCAACAAAAGGTACTGCACTATTTTTTTTTAAATTCATAGAAGAGGACAGAAAGAAAATAAGAAGGAAATACAGAGGACAGTTTTGAAATTTAGATTTTTTTTTGGCAAGGCAACAGGGTTAAGGGGCTTGCCTAAGGCCACACAGCTAGGTAATTATTAAGCCTGAGGCCGGATTTGAACTCAGGTTGTCCTGACTCCAGGGCTGGTGCTCTAGCCACTGAACAACCTACCCATCCCTAGATATTTTTTTCAAAACAAGTTGTATGAAATAAAGATTCAAATTTTCTTATAGAATCCTCTTTTTGTGTTCTATTATTCTCTACATGATTTTTAAAATTTAAGATCAAAATTTTTATTTTTTTCAACAAATATGCAAGCAACTAAATAGTAATTGAATTCATGATTTATAGCTAACAGATAAAATGAGAGTTATGCCCACCCATGTTAGATATTTTTTCCTGATTTCACTGAAGTTTCCACAATCTCCATTGTTTATCAAAGTTTCATTCTCAGAGTTTGCTTGGTTGTCCTACAATACAAAATCTCATTCCTTTCTTCCCTGGTACATAGCTTTTCTCACTGTCTTTTCTAATTATTGGTTTTTGGTGACCCTCAGATTCCATATCTTCATCACTTTCCCCCTTCAGATCTTTCTCCTGGGTTCCAAGTAATTACTTTCCAAGAAATTACTCCTGGTTCTTTCTTTTCTCCTAACTAGCTATCAAATAATCCCTGTTATAGTTCAATTCAAATCAATTAGTACATACTGAGCAATTACAATGTGCCAGATTAATCATTCAATAAATATTCATTAAATGCTTACTTGAACCTGGCACTGTACTAAGCAATGGAAATACAGATGTGGAAAAATTTAGTCTCTGTCCTCAAGGAACTTACAATCTATTGGGGAAAGATAAAATGTGAAAGGAAGCTGAAAAGTGGAATGGGAGTGAAGATTCACTGGGTGGGTGGGTAGGGGTGTATGATGGAGAAGTACAATTTCATTTTAAATGAAAAGATAGTTGAAATGAATGGCATTGAATGAACAAAAATGAAAAAAAAGCAGTTCTTTCCTTTAAGGAGAGAAGTAGGATAGGACACATTAGAGAGCTGGCCTTGACTACTTCTTGTCATTCTTTGCATTTCACCTAGTCTTAAAGCAGAGATTCTTAAACTTCTGTGTGTCCAGGAACTACTTTGACAGCCTGGTAATATTTATGAAAGCATTCTCAGGGTAATGTTTTTAAAGGCATAAAATAAAATACTTAGAATTACAAAGGAAACCATTTATATTGACATAGGTGTGTTTTTTAAAATCTTCTCCCAATCTTAAAGAGTTGTCTGACCTTAAATGATTTACCTTTGGTCACATAGGTAATAAGTATCAAAAATAGGGTTTGAACCCAGGTCTTCTTGAAACCGAATCCAGGAGTCTATCCATCATATCACGCTGCCTTCAATTGGAGAAATACAAATAACATGTACAAATAATATATATTTATATACCTATATATACTTATATACGTATGTATATGGTGATGATGTTTGTCCTTTGTCATCAAAAAGACCATGACATCAGAGAGGTGATGCCATGACAAGCACATGAATTGGATTTGAGTGAGGGAGTGCTTTGCTAAGTCATCAGCCTCACTTTCTCCTCCAGGGATCTGGGTCCAGTGGCCAGATATGAATCAGGATAACTGGAGATGACCCTGAGTGTGAGGCAATTAAGGTTAAGTGACTTACCCAAGGCTACACAGATAGTAAGTGTTAGGTATCTGAGGCTAGATTTGAACTCATGACCTTTGGACCCCAAGATCAGTGCTCTATACACTGCATTATCTAGCTACCCATATAAATATATAGCTATATAGAGATCTATATCTCTAATGGATCTCTATCTATATGTCTCTCTCTATATAGATAGAGATCTATAGAGAGGTGCCAATACCATTGGGGCCAGGTAGAATGTGTTTAGTTATTTTCAGTTGTATTCCACTCTTTTTTGATCCATATTGGGGTTTTCTTGGAAATGATATTAGACTGGTTTACCATTTTCTTCTTCTTTTTATAGATGAGGAAACTGAGGCAAATAGGCTTAAATGATTTGCCCAGGTTCACATAGTCAGTAAGTGTCTAAGTCTAATTTGAACTCGGGTTTTCCTGACTCCACTCTTCAGCATCCAGCTTCTCTAAACGTAATAATAGGAAAGTACAGAGGAAAGAAAGGTCAAGCCCTTGTTCCTCTCTTGTAAACTGCTTAAATTTATTCAAATCATTAGGGCACCCATGTAAGGTTCAGTCAGACATGACCAAAAATAACTGAACAATATCACTCAAGTCAATAGTTTCCTGCAAGACTACTGATGAAATGGTTTCCCAAATTTTATCTTCCAAGGCTAGCTTTAAGAAGTATAGTTATCTCTCTATATGTGCTTCTATGTATCTGTGGTTTCATCTATTTGAGTGCCTGCTTGATTGAGGTCAAACATGAACTCTGTGTCTTAGCAGAAAGTATGAGTTGCTATGGCTAAAATATTTCATTGTTGGATAACCAGTGTTGAGGTAATGGGCCTTTCTGAATGCAGATTGGTTTGTAGGTGATGGACTTCAAGTCCCCTGGACTCATACTCCAGTCGACTGGCATTTGTTAATTATTTCCCTTGTGCCAGATATTGTGCTGAGTGTTGAAGGTACAGATACAAATCAAAAAGGAAAAATAAAATACAAACAATAAGAGAAAGCTTCAAAGATGGGAGATGGGGTGAATAGCAGAAGTCAGGATTCAAGCCTCCTGAGGATGGGGACTGTTAAACTTCTGTCTTTTTATCCTCACTGCCTAGCATAATGACTGGTATATCCTAGAGATTCAATAAATGTTTGTTGATTAATTGATTGACTGGATGGTTACAAAGAATTTTCACATATTTCTTTGTGTTAAATGCTATTATCCCCATTTTACAGATGAAAAAATAAGATAAAGTCAAGCAACTTAAGGTCACACAGCTAGCAAGTAGTAGAGAATTCAAATTTTAAATGCACCCCATGCTTTGGCAGGGAAGCACTATATGAGTGGAATGTTGCATATACTATAGGAGAGGACTGATGGATTGACTGGTTTGCTGAACTTTTTCATCATAAAGGAAGATTTACTTGATAGGGAAGAGGAGATATAATTAAAAACAAATGTGGATTTTTAACATCTTATTTAACAAGACTCTAGATCTTTAGTTTGAAATCAAGAGTGAAGAAACATTTATTAAGTGCTAATTACTACTATTAAATTCCTATGTATTACTACTACTACTACTACAACTATTACTTCTACTACTATTACCTCACTACTATTACTACTACTACTACTACTACTACTACTACTACTACTACTACTACTACTACTACTACTACTACAACTACTATTTCTACTACTATAACTGTTACTACTACTACTACTACTACTACTATTATTACTAGCACTACCACTATTACTACTACTAACTGCTATTACTACTATTACTACTTCTAATACTAAGACTAGCTTGCATTTATATCATACTGTATTCCAGGAACTGTGTAAAGAATCTTACATATATATTTTTCACAACAATCCTGTAACATAGTTGCTAGCATTATCCTTATTTTACAGTTGAGGAAACTGAGGCAGGTAGGGAGGATAAGTGACTTACCTAGAGTCACCTCACTATTAACTATCTGAATCTGGATTTTAACTAAGACCTTCCTGACCTCAGGTCTGCCCTCCATTCACTGAACCACCCCCTGTCCTCTTCTAATAGTACCTACTCTGTGTCAGACACTGCTGTAAAAAAAAAGGAAGACCATTCCTTCCCATTCTAAGAGAAGAAAATAGCACATGAATGAAAACTGAAAAAGGCAGGAAGGACAGTATCTCTGTGGAAAATGGAGTCCAGAGAGTCAGAAGGGAAGTGAGTAAACATGACTGGCATAGGGGGTCCTTCCTTTAAATAGGGGTTGCAGGAGGAAACAACTAAATAGAAGAAGGAGCTGGGAGGCCCAGGGATCTCCCAGCATGAGAAGTCTTCTGGAGAGTGATGGAGAAAGAAGTCAGAGAATAGGGAGCACAGTCAGAGTAGAATGAAGATCTTCCTAGAAACCAAGAAGTGAAAAGTTTTAAATGGTTTCCCTTCCTTTTCCCCCTTTAACATAGACAATGCTTGAAATTCTTAATTTTTTTTTTCAGATTTCTGGCCATCCTATCAATTGGACATTTGTTCATACCTTCTTATTTTTTTTTTTAAAAAAAGGCTGTCTGCAAGGAATTTAATTAAATATTTCCTCCTGGTACTTAGAAGAGATCAGTAACTAAGAGGGTGTGTCAGAGGAAGGAAAGGTAATTTTGAATCTTTGGGCACACTGGGAGGAGGGGAGACTTGTGGTAGAGGAGACTGGGGAGTTGCCAGCTTGAAAGCAGCATGCGAAACAAGAGAGGGGATGCCAGGGGAAAGGAAAAAAAAATAGCCTCCAGGGCTCCAAAGACAAATACTAACTACTTCATACTTTCCCCAAAGGCTACCTCTACTGTCTTCAAATATTAAGGAAATGTGCTCATTTCCAGTGTAGGCTTCAAATGCTTCTGACTCAGAGGCAAATATATTATAAATGCTCTGAAGGAATTTGAGGTCTATTTTCTTCTCCTTTACCTGGGAACTCTTTTCCTTTTTAAATCTCTTCTAGCCCCTCAAAACCATCATCAAATTGTAGAGACCCCCCTCACAAAGGGATGTCAGGAGGGCTAAGTTGTCATGAGGAAAAACAAAATTTTCAATAAGTTTGAGGCTCTGGTGCAGAGAGCACCATAATGTGCTCAGTCAACATGCCAAACATATGTACTTTGTTAGATTTAATCAGGAACAGATATATTCCTAGTTGCACTTCTCCAAACCTGTTTTATAATCTTGCCAATAGAATGGGCAAAATTTCCGTTCAAAGCCACCATAAAAAAGCAGCCAGATGTCTTTGCTAGCCTGACATGCACCTGCACCAAAGGCTGCCCACATCAGTTTTTCAGCTTCTCTTGGGGAGCAAGCAAACATGTAAATTTCTATAGAACAGCATGATAGAGTAAAAGCAAGGAATTTTCATAACTTTCTTTTATTCCCTCATTCAACAATTTTTTTGAAACACCCACCAGTGACACCATCATTTTTCCAATCACCCAGATTCACAACTTAGATAGGATGTAAGCAAATCCTGCATTCTTCATTGTGGATACAAGACTTCCAGAAACAATTTTATTAACTAAATTAAACATATTCAAAGCCCTTCTGCTCAGAGAAAGAAAGAATCCAAAAGGATGAGAAATCCATCCTGACTTGGAAATATCTTTCTGACCAAAATCATTTATGATTTGTGGTATTCTCAAAGTCAAATTCTGAGTAAGATAAAATATATTCAAGAACTTTAGGTGAAAAGTACCTTTTGTTTTGCTGAACAGAATGATAGTCACAGAACTTTTGACCACCCTTAGAGAATCATTTTCATTTTTTCTTTCATTTTTTTAATTTTAAAAAATTTTTCTAAGTATTCACTATTGCAATTTAATAATAAAAAAGGAAAAAAGAACCTTATAACAGATTTTCTTAGTTCAACAAAACAAAATTCTCACATTGATCACATCTAAAAATGTTTGTTTTGTTCTTCATTTTAAGTCCATCACCTCTAGGAGAGGTGGGTAGTATGCTTCATTTTTGATCCTCTGAAACTGTAGAATATAAGATAGGAGCTATTAATCATTGTGCTAATCAGTTCTAAAGTATTTTAAAGAGATTTTCTTTAAACAATTGTCACAGAATATATATTAAGAGTCTGACTCAATTCACTCTGCATCAGATTATCAAAGGCTTCCTAGTTTCCTCTAAAACTGTCCATTTCACTATTTGGGGGTATAATAATATTGCATTGCATCCATATACCATTATTTGTTTAGCTATTCCATAATTGGTGAACCCCTACTTAATTGTCAGGGTTTTTTCCTTATTACAAAACTGCTGCTATGAATATTTTTATATGTATAACTCATTTTCTCTTTCTTTTTTATCCCTTTAGGATATAGGCCTAGTACTATTATTGCTGGGTCAGAGACTTTGGGGCATTATTCTAAATTGCTTTTCAAAATGGCTGAACTAATTCACAGCTCTGCTAATAATTTATTAGTGTGCCTATTTTCCTGTAGCCTCTTCAACATTTGCCATTTTCCTTTTTTCCCCCATTTTTACAAATATGATGTATAATTTGCATTTCTCAAATGATTAATGATTTGAAGTATTTTCATATGAACATTGATAGCTTCAATTTTGAAAATTGCCAAGAGAACAATTTTCCCAAACCTTTCAAAACCTCTTTTAACCACTTTCTATAAGGATTCTCCTTTCCATCTCATCAAAGGTGAACTCAAGTGATATTAACTGAAATAATCAAAGATTTCTTCCTTCTTTTAGTCTATTCATTACCTTAATCACTGCTTCTTGGACAATCAACAGTAAGGGCTTAGTTTGGAAATCAGTTAGGCATTCTATAAAAATAAAATAAAAACAGTTCAGTGAAGAATATTATTTTGTAATTCATATTTAAAGAAAAACTAATAAGATTTTCTCATTCAGGTGGGACCAAGAACTTCAGATTAAAGTATTATTTAAATCTTATTTGCAACAGAAATAGCAATTGCTGTATGAGAGGGTGGGGAAAGGTTATTATTTTCATAATGTCATCTTTGTCTCATTGTCTGATTGGATACGGGGGTCTCCTGTATGAGGACCTTATGAATTTTCTTTTCTTAACATATCTTAAATTTATCCCCTCTTCTCTATTCATCACACAGAAACTTATATTCTCTTTACATCTTGCCTAGACTATTGTAATTGTTTCCTAGTTGGTCTTGCATCTAGTTTCTCCCTTTTCCAATCCATCCTTATGACAGGTACCAAAAATTACATTCATAAAATGAATGTTTGTTCATGTCAGTTTCTTGTTGAAGAGGCTTCAGTGATTCCTTGTTGCCTATAGGATAAAATCCACTAGGCATTTTTATAATAATAATAATAATAATAATAATAATAATTATTATTATTATTATTATTATTATACTAAATTAGATAGATTCCTTCAGCTTGACTCCACTCGATTCTCACCTTAAGTTCCAACTTGAACAGGCTCATTTATGGATCGTTAAACCAAACACCATATAGATTGTGACCTATGGCAGCCCATTGTTTCTTTTCCTCCCCATCTAAATCTCCAAGGGTCACCTCCTTCAGGTGTCTTTTCCCGATTTCTTCAGGAATGGTTACTGCTCCCCAAATAATGTTGCATTAATTTTACTTATATTGTGTGCTTACTTTTCTGTGAAAACATAGCTTTCCAATAGAATATAATCTCCTTGACGGTAGGTACTCTCACTTTTGTCTTTGTATCTCCTGTCCCTAGAATGGTAGGCAGTTAATAAAATACTTGCTGATTGATTTACAGAAAATAGTGTTTGAGATAGATAAAAAGGCAAATAAGACATAGTTTTGACCTTCACAGAGATAAAATAAAGTAAAACATCTATTAAAAAATTATAATACAATACCATAAGTGCATAGTAATTAAAAACATGAAAAGTTAACAATAATAAACCATATTATATAGCAACTTAAAGTTTATAAACTGCTTTAAATGCATCTTCTCCATTGAGACTTACAATAAACTGTCCAGAGCAGGTCCTCCAATTATTATTATCCCTACCTTATAGATGAGAAAACTGAGGTAAATGATTTGCCAACCATTATTCAATAAAAATAAATAGAATTTGAAATTGTCTTCCTGACTTCAAGACCCAAATTTTATCCTCTAGGTTAACCTCTCATTCTAATGTAAGAAAAGCATGGAGAAAGATTGTATGATTGTTGGGTGTAGGAGTGACATGAGAGCCATACATTTTGGGAAATATTTAGAAATTAAGCAAAGTGCTCAGGATCACCCAGTCAAAAGGGTCAGAGGTGGGACTTGAGCCCAGGTCTTTAAGAATCCAGGGCTATCTCTCTCTTTCTCTCTACTTATACTAAACATAAAAAAATTCCAGGAGTAATCTAACCAGGAATGAGTAGTGTAGGACTATCTATCATCTCTCTAGGTGCTTAAGAAATGCTTGTCAACAATGTAGCCTAATATAGTCTAAGACCTTGTTGGCTTCTTTGGTTATTATATGTGTACTCTTAGTTCATACTGAGCTTCATGAAAATGTCAGAATGATACCTTTAGTAGTGAAAGGCCTTGGGGATTATTTTTGAGAGGTGAAGACTAAAATCACAAAGGTAAGTGGCAGATAAGGCAACTTAATAATAATTATAACTATTAACAATGAAAATATAATGTTTACAATTATTAACAATGATGGTAACTATACTTAATAATTATCATAATTAACATCATGAATACTAGTAGTACTATAATCTACCAAAACTTATAGACCTTTTCCCCATATTCTAAAAGGCAATCTTTTGAAATAGTAAAGGCATTTCTCCTAAGGATATTATTGGTTGATCTTTAATGCATTTTGATTCATTTTTTTACCTATTTTTTACCTATTTTTACCTATTTTACCTATTGACAAATCTCTTGCCCTGGATCCTTTGATAATTATAGATTAATTCATTTCTTCAACTCCCCTAAAACTGACACTGACCTTGGAGAACAACCAGTCTTCTACTTATCCAACAAGTCCCTTCCCCAATTCTTCCCCCCAGGATAAAATCAGGCAAGACAGGAGACTTAAGTCCCTAACAGCAGAAGGTGGTGGTGGTGGTGGTGGGGGAGATCAATAAAGAAAGATGGGACATACAGAGGCTTGGAAGCCAAGAATCAAAAAGAGACAACGACAATATGAATATCTGTTCTTTCCTTTATGGGTAATTTTTTCACACATAATGAGTAACAATAGAGATTCACTTCTCTTGGATAAGTTAAAAGTGATCTTGTCACATGAGGGTGAACAGTCCCTGATGAAGGGTCAAGTTCTGTATTCTATGTTTCAGTTTACCAGCATGTGGACACAGTTGGCCAGGGCAACCACAGAACCTGCAAATATCATGGAGATGAGTAAGGATGAGCTCACCATTGTCTCAGGCATAAACACAGTATTTGCTCAGGCAACAACCCAGTTCTTTTTACATTTTATTCCAAATCTCATGAGGCTTTATGGCACATCAGTGACTCAATCAACAAATAGTTTATTTAGGAACCACTATATGCTAGGCATTGTGCTAAGCATTGGGTATACAAATACAAAGAATAATACAATTCCTACTTGCAAGATGTTTATATTCTATGACTCAAGAGTTGTCCTTGGAATCAGAAATCCTGTGAAAAATACCATAAGTCTTGTACAAATTGTTTAATTGCTTAGTGCCTTAGTCAACTCTCCAAGAGTTTAAGTTGCAGAAAATTTCTGCTCTGTATTGTTAAGGTAAATTTTTTGATGGGAGATCCCTACAATGATGAAATCACACATTTGGATTTAAAAAAAAATCAGTGTTGAATCACTGGTGTAATCTGGACTTTGATGATAAGAGGATAAAAGCAATAGCCTCTAGCAGTAAAAGTGTATTTTTAAGTGCCATCTTTTCCCAATGAATATAACAATACCTCTCAAGCTCTTATCTCCTAATTTTCATGCCCATTTGTTTCCTCCTTACTCGCGTCAGTTGTATGGGGTGGTTGCATTTCTTTGACTCTCATCATAATTTGGAATTTCATGCTGATTCCATTACTAATGACAGACAGTGAATTGGCTATTTTTTAAATCCCTAAAGAGACATTTTTTCTTAAGATCTCATGAAGTTGTGGGTGTTTTTTCCTCCCCTGCTTCTCCCTTTGAGTGAGATACATTTCAAAATTAGAGCTCAATTACAGTTATATTGTATAGTGTAGTAAATCTCCTACTGAAGTAGCATCTTTTATTTAGAAGAACCTAGAATTTATTGGTAGGGGATATGGAATATTGCCCTCATGGAGGTGCTAAATGTGTGTGATGGCATGTGGTCACCATTAGATGAAATTTTGAATCAGTTCCACTCTGTCTGGGATTGCATTATTAGGAATTACTGGAAAGTAATCAATTTCAGAGTTTCTTTGACCCTAACACAGCTGCCTTTCCTTAAAGATCTCCCCAACTTGTCCTAGACAGGTTGTTCTCTCTAAACAACAGTTTTTACCTCAACATGCTTCTGTAAGAGGACAGAGTTTCTTTTAAGATGCTGTTTTGTTGCCCAGGAAAACATCTTTTTGATGTCAGGGAGACATAACCCTTTCTGCCAAAGTTTTCTGACAATGAGTAAATTCTCTGGGAGTGGTTTAAACAATCTCTCAGTCCACCATTGTATCATTTCCTTAACTACAGTTTGTGGGCCCTGGAGGGCCTTACCCTAGAAGGAGGTTATTCCAATCAATTGTATGATGTGTCTGTGTGTTTGTGTGTGTGTGTGTGTGTGTGTGTGTGTGTGTGTGTAACTTGGCTGAAATTGTGGGTTGTTTTTCAGGCTCTTTGATTAAAGACTTTTTATAGTTGGATCATGAGCTAGGTAGTTTTTCTCTACCTACAGTCAAAATAAAGTCCAGCCAAATTGTAACTGATGAACATATGAAATTAATAATTATTATTATGATTATATTTTTAAAAATTATTTGTGTCAAATTATGTAGAAACATTTGGACATAAGGACTAGAAACTATTCTTAGAAAGTGATGGAAGTATTATTGAGTACTATGATATCAAGATATATAGATATAGTTTGGTCTAGACCTGTGCCATTGATACTATTGCTGGGGTTCTAGTCTTAGGGAGTTGCCTGGTCTATTGGCAGTTTAAATACCTTACCCAGGATTACAATGTAAGTATGTGTACTTAGTAGGGTTTGAGCACAGTTTTTTTTTTGTCTTTGGGCCTAAAACTCTATCACTGCAGAATCAGAAGAACATTACACACTAATAGCAACACTGGATCTTAATCAACTTGTTCTTTTCAGCAGCACAATAATCAAAGACAATTCTAAAAGAGTTGTGATAGAAAACACCATCCATATTCAGAGGAGGAACTATTGAGTTTAAATGCAAACCAAAGTTTACTTACTTCAGTTTTTAAAAGTTGTCTTTGTTACTATGCTTTTTCTCAATTTTTCCCATTTCAGTTTGATCCTTCTCTCACAACATGATTAATATTGATGTATGTTTAGCATTGTTATATATGTATAGACTATAATATATTGGTCTTTGTCAGGGGTAGGGAGGAGGAAAGAGATGGAGGGAGAAAAATGTTAAACTTATAGCTTTGCAAAAAAAAGATTGTTGAAAACTACGGTTGCTTATAGTTGGAAAAATAAATAAATGAATTTAAAACTTTGTCACTACTCTCCATACTCTCTCATATTATATATATATATATATATATATATGTATGTATGTATTACACACCTATAATTACATATGTATACATTAACATATGATATTTATGCACACACATGCAAACACAATGGAGATCTACCCAAACTAGAAACAGTTTTTATATTTTTTCAACATATACAGATGTTCATATATATCTATCTTTATATAAACAAAAATGAAGAAAGAAAAGAGAGCGCACAAAGGGGAGAAAAACGAAGAAAAGAAGAGAGAGAGAGGTAGAGAAGAAGGATAGAAAGGAAGAGAGGAAGGAGGAGAGGAAAAAGTGTCTCTATATATGGTTATTCTACAAAATATGGTCATGCCATCGAGTCTCCTTGAAGACTCCTATTACCCTTTAATTATGGAATATCCCTGTGGTTTTACATTTTTTTTTAAAAAAAATGAGGGTTATTTTAAAAGTATTTTGAAGGAGACATTCTAGACAGATTTAGAGAGTTGGATGTACAAATGAGGAAGGGATAATGTAGATAGAAGTTAGTGATATTTAAGTATGTTATCAAGATAGAGACCCAGAAAATAACTCCATAAATTGCATTTCTCCTCATTACTGTGATCCCAGAACAGAAAATTTTGTAAAGCAGTAGTATATTAAATTCTGAGTTCCAAGCAAAATTGCAAAAGAGCTTCTCTCTCTAAGTCATTGTCACCAACAATATCCTTGTGCAATACCCCATGAGATTACCACTCCTTTGGGGGTCCCTCAAACCTAACAAAGTTTGGATTAGTATCTACCTAGGTAAGCTTTGCTGAATGCCCTCATTGGTTAAAAATAAGTAACAGTGAGCTGGACAAGTTTGCAAATTGGAAATGCTAATGCTTTCTTGAATGCGCACAGATAGTAAAATAGATTCAGTATTCTTTAGTATTTATTTTTCAGAAATGCCTGCTGTTCCTGTGCAAGTTTATATGTGCAAGACTAAGCTACTTTACTTGAAACTCAGAAAATTATTAGGTTTGGTGTGGTTTTATTTCTTATTCTTGAAAATAAAGAAGTTCATTGATAGATCTCATTGATGTATATACTGTGGACTGCAACCTATATGTGCACTGCCCCCCCCCCCCCCCGCCATGAAATGCTTTCCTTCTGAAAATGTTCCAGGATCAATCAGATATTCTTGGAGGCTTTTTGCTAGTTCTCTTGACAATGTGAGTATCTTAGTTTCTTTTCCCATCATATGACAATATTCTTCATGCTATTTCTTTTGCAGAATTCTTAGTTCTTAATGTAATGCAACATGCTTGCAGCATTTATCATATGACATGGTAAGAGTAACAACCTATCAAAGTCCCTTAGGGATAGGGACTGTTTAATTTTTTGTTTTTCTACCCTTCATATCTTGTGCAGTGCTTGGCACATAGTAAGCCTTCACTAACTGGTTTGTTCATGATGTTGAAGAATGTAGCCAGAAGAATCACTGGGTCATAAAGGAACATAAATTTGGAGGTGGAAGTGAGCTTCAAGGTCTTACAGTCCAATACACTTAGTTTACAAATGAAGGGATGGAAGTCCATGGCATTAAGTAATTTTGCTAGGTCAAGCATTGGGGTTTATTTCTTTGTGGGGTTAGCTAGGTGGCACAATGGATAGAGCACTGAGCCTAGAGTCAGGAGGACCTGAGTTCAAATCCACCCTCAGAAACTTAATAATTCTAGCTGTGTGACCTTGGGCAAATCACTTAACCCCATTGTCTTACAAAAAGTCCAAAACAAACAAACAAAAAGAACATCCTGAATAGAATTCCTTTGGAATATCATAACTATATGATCATCTGAATAAATGGTGAACTTCATTGACCTGCTTCAAGCCATTTATATTAATGGAATCAATTTCAGAACCCTTTTGGACAATCTTTGATGGAGATAATCTTTGGAGTGATCTCATTTATTTGGATGTTCTGTCAATGTAGAGGAAAAACCATACATATGTGTCCAACTTGTGCAACTCTTAACTATGTTACTCTATAAATCTGCTATGGGGAAGAAGTGAAAAGAAGGAAACGTGCATTTATTAAGTACCAATTATTTGCCTGGCACTGTGCTAAGATCTTTAGAGATGTTATCACCCATGGTTCTTACATTCTGTTTTACTTTAGGACATCAGTAGAGTACATGAACTGTTTTTGCTCCATCACTTTTATTATATAATCAATCTTTTTCCCCCTGCTTATGTATTTCTCAATGTCATCCTTTAAGTTACATCTCCAGTGCAATTCCTCATTTATAATGGATTACATCCTTTTTACACCCTCCATGGGTCATGCCATTGCCTCTTGAGTCTAGTTTACAAAAAGTAATGTATATAGTTGTGATCTTAATAACTATATCGCTAACTTAGTCACAAACTGGTAGATGTACATAATTTTACTCCCTGAATTGAAGAGGAAGCTGCTGTTAATACCAAATGATGCAAAAATAAAATTTCCTAAAGTTTTCTGAAGGAGAAGTAATAACTCATCTCTACTGTCAGTATTCTACTGCTGGGTGTCAATAGGACTTAGAAGGCCATGATTTTATTTCTTTTTCTTAAAAATTATTTTTAAATCCAGTTTCTCCCCCTTTCTCTGTCTCCTACCCTACCCACTGAGAAGTTAAGAAATATGCCAGTCATTATGAAGTACGGCAAAACATATTTCTGCATTAACCATTTTTCCAATGGAGAAAAAAAAAGAGAAAGAAAAAATGTTTCAATTTGTAATTTGAATCCATCAGTTCTTTATCTATGGGTGGATATCATTTTCCATCATAATTTATTTGAAGGTATGGTGGATCATTGTATTGATCAGAATTTCTAAGTCTTTCACAGTTGATTATCTTTTTTGTGTGTTTTTTGCAGTTGTGTATGATTCTTCATGACTCCATTTGGAATTTCCTTGGCAAAGATACTGCAGTGATTTGCCATTTCCTTCTCCAGCTCATTTTTTTCAGATAAGGAACTGAGTGAAACAAGATTAAGTGATTTATCCAGAATCACACAGATAGTAAGTATCTGAGACCATATTTGAACTTAGGAAGATGAGTCTTCTTGAATCTAGGCCTAGTACTCTTATCAACCACTCAGTCACCTATATGCTTTACTAAATTGCTATTACTATGTATATTGTTCCCCCAATTTTGTTTATTTCACTTTGCAAAAGTTTATATAAATCTCCCCACATTTTCCTGAAACCATCCCCCTTATCATTTCTTACTATGCAATAGTAGAATAAGATAATTTTCAATGAATTAAATACATTTTTAGGGGACAAAAGACAGGCACATGGTGAGGGTGAACAAGTTGCAACATACAACCAATGAGGAAGTCCAAAGAAGAGAAAGAATCAAAGAAACACATGAAAGGAAAAGAATATGAGTAAAGGTAAGGGATAACAAAAGGAAAGCTGAAAGGCTCCATTGCTATGTTTATGATGTCAAGAGAAAATAAGGAAGGCCTGCAGCAAATTAGGTGAAGCCACTGTGGAGAATTTAGGACATGGAGAAAAGTATAGGATAGGGCAGGCATGGATAGATTGAGATATAAATTATTGGAAGGAATTTATAAATTTATGATCATAGATTCTCTTGACTATTTGAATTTTAGAAAGAAAAGTATAGAGATCATAAAATTATCCCATCATCTCATTTACTATTACTTAGTTTATGGATTTGGGGTTTCTAATTCAGACTCTGATTACTAGATTATTATTATGAACAGAAAAGCATCTATTCTGGGATAAATCATCCTAATTAAAAAAAAAGTTATAGAAGCAGAGCCAGGCAGAGACCCAAACAGAAAAGAGAAAAGATAAAAAGGAGTGATATAGGAGCAAGGACTGCAAGATGGATGCATTTGTTAGAGGAAATGTTGCTACCTTTGTCTCTGAGTATTCAAACTTTTCTTAAGTAGGATTGGCCCTACATACACACACACACACACACACACACACACACACACACACACACACACGAACTTCCAAAGATAAATACACACACACACACACACGAACTTCCAAAGATAAATACACACACACACACACACACACGCGCGCGCGTGCGTGCGTGTGTGTGTGTGTGTGTGTGTGTGTGTGTGTATTTATCTTTGGAAGTTCTTCGTCTTCCAACTCACCTTTTCTGACTATTTCTACTACTCATTAGCACTCTTGCACTCTTTTCCCTTTTTGTACAGAGTCAGTGCTTCCTGAAAGGGAAAAAAAGTGGATCTAAAAAAAATGAATTCATACCAAAGTGTTTTTGATTGAATATTTTCCTTTTCCATTTTATTTGGATTTTTAAATGAGGATTATTTGTATAAATCAGTCCTTAATCCAAATGAATTAATCTCTTAACATGGAGAGACATAATTTTAAACAGAGAAACTTTTCTATTATCTCTCAACTTATACCACAAAGATTGCCTTCTACTCAAAATGGTCCTTCCTATGTATATATGGCAATAGAACTAATGACAATTGGGTCAGGAGTGGGGAAGAGAAACTCACACCTTTATCCCTCCTAATCATCTCCTCCCCACCTCTGTCAACAACAAAAAAAGCTATCCATTTTTATTAAATTGTGGTAAAGGAAGAAGACCACATCTATATAAGTCAGGTAATCTGGGGCAGCTAGGCTGTGCAATGAATAGAACACTGCCCCTGGAGTCAGGAGGACCTGAATTGGAATATGACCTCAGGCACTTAATAATTACCTAGTTGTGTTACCTGAGGCAAATCACTTAATCCTACTGTCTTGCAAAAGAAAAAAAAAGTCAGATGATCAAGGTAAAAAGAAAACAAAAGCATGAGACAAATATAAGATCAGAAGTTATGAGTTCTGGTTTCAAATTTCACTGTTAGTGATTCATTGAGTGATCTTGGAGAAGTCCCTTCCCTGCCTGAACTTAAATTTCTTTTTCTTTTTTTTGGTACAGTGTATTTTTAACAAGTATTTTGAATTATTATGTCCATTCTTCTATCCTCTCTTCTTTGAATAAATTAAAATAATAAATAAATCTAAATCTAAACAACCCCCCAAAACTAAACCTTAAAAACCCCCCTCAAATATATATCTATGTCGTTTGACATAACAAAGTCCTCTATTAACCACATCTGAAAAAAATATATCTTCTTCTGCATCCTAAGTTCATCACCTCGGTCAGGAAGAGAACGAAATGTTTCATCTTTATTCTTTTGGACTTGTGACAGACATATCACTGCATTGGTCAGAGTTCTAAAGTCTTACAAAGAGGTTTTGCTCTATACATTTTTTATCATTATATAAATTGTTCTACTATTTCTACTCACTTTGCTCTGAATCAGCTCAAAGATTGCAGTTTCTCTGAAATTATTCCCTCATTTCTTATAGCCTAGTAACAGTCTATTATATTAATATGCCATAGTTTATCTATCTATTAATTATGTGATTACAGGTATGTTTCTTAGTTTCTCTTGGCCTCAATTTCCTCATCTGTGAATGGGAAGGATTGTACTAGATGAATTCTAAGATTTCTTCCAGCCCTGAAATTCCATGACTTTATGATTTGGCCCAAATTCCTGTCAATAATCCTCCTGACTACTTTTCAGTCTTTTTCTTTTGAATCAAAAATTCAAAAATTTCCTCATGTTCTTTTTTTTAATGCCTGAATCAGTGACAGATGTTCAGAGCTTATGATGCATAGTCTGTCTTATGAACTTTGGACACCACCTTACTTTTTTTCTGAATATTTTCCAACTGTCTCCTAAAATTGTTGTTGTTAGGGTTTTAGGTCCATTTAAAGAAAATGAAAAATACTGATATGCATTAGGAATATTTTGAAGTTTACAGAATATTTTGAATAATAATTAGCTCCCCAAAAATTAGTCTCCCAAAAATTCAGGAGTAGGTAGGAGTAAGTTTAGAGTTAGAAGTGTCCCTTTAGTCTAATCTCATTTTATTAAGAAGGAACTGAATCAAGAGAGAGAGTTTAAGAGACTTGGCCAAAATCGCACAATTAGTAGAGTCAGGATTCTAACTCAGATCCTCTGACTAAGCTCATAGAGTAGAATTGAAAAGGGTCTTAGAGACCATCACTACTAATCTTTTTTCTTTTTTTTAGATTAAAAAAAAGCTCAAAGACATGCATCTGGCTTCTTAGCTAATTTGTACCAGACACAGGAAAACACAGTTCATCATCAACTTTTTAAAAAATTTTCATTTATATTTTTAATGTCTAATAGATGATCAAATAAAATTGTAAATCAAATTCTTGAAAGTTTTATAATAATATCCTTTGAAAAGACTGATGAGGGGTTGACTAGGTGGTGCAGTAGATAGAGCACCCACCCTGGAGTCAGGAGGACCTGAGTTCAAATCCATCCTCAGACACTTAATAATTGCCTAGCTGTGGGGCCTTAGGCAAGTCACTTAACCCCACTGCCTTGCAAAAAAGAAAAAAGATTGATGAGAAGGTAGGCCTACTGTCATAGCCTGCTTCTTGTTGAGTGCATCCATGGTCTTGGGTCACAATTGTTTCATTTTTTTTTAACATTTTCTTTAAACTACTTACTTTTTGGTTTTTTGGGGTTTTATGAGAAAGCATTGATTGGCCTATAAAGAATTCTCCCACATTAAGCTGAATATTTGGGAAATTTCTCAGGTTTCCAATGTATCAGGTAGTTCCTTAATTCTATAATACATAATTTAGTAGAAGGTATGCCTAAGACAGCACCAGGGAAGGATTTAGCCCCTCAAGGGAATCAGGATTAATAAATCAAGAACCTTTGATCAAGAGGATTAACCATGTTAATAGTGACAGTCTGGGCAACAAAAAAAAAATCATTTTTACTTTTTTCCTTCCTATTTGAAAGATATTGTTGAAAGATAATTGGACCTATGGAGAAAAATGTGCTTAGAACTTTGCTTTAAAAAAATCTTAGCCATTTCTTTTTGGTCAGTGATGTTCTACTGCTTTCAATCAAGAGATTCCTCACATATTACTCCAAAGAATGACTTTGAATTTGTCAAATCGTTGTCATTACATAAGCTACTGTGAATTTTTCCATTTGATATCATTATATAAATTGATCTTTTAGTTCTGCTCACTTCAGTCTACATAAGATAATTGAGATCTTCCCAGCTTTTTCTTAAACTGTTTATTTTGTTATTTCATATGATGTAATAGTATACCATTATATTAAAATATTCATTATATTAATTGTTATATGCACATATGAATATATTAAAATGTAATTTTCCTGAAATAATAGAAAATTTTTTACTGTGAAAGTTAAATTTATTTCATTCACAACTAGTACTAAATGACCACTTCAAAAGGATAACATAATAAAGAATCATGTATAAAGAAAACCAGTCAGACCTAAACAGTTTGTTTTCTGATTTATTTTTTAAAAAATTATCTTCTATCAAAACAATAAAATAAAAATAATTCATTAATATGAACTCAGGGCTTAAAGGTTTTGTTGTCCAGAGTCTGGATTATCTTTTTAGCTTCATGGCCAACATGTAGGACTTGGAGTCACAAACATCCAAATTTGAGTCCCACTTCTGACACTTGCTCAGCAAGACATTTAATCTCTCAGCCTCAGTCTCCCCATTCATAAAAATGGGAAAAATATAGCACTTACCTCAGAGTCAGTGTGAGAATTAAATGAGATAATTTAAGTAAAGCATTCTACAAAAAATAAAAAGTTATGTAACCTGGTTTCAATCAAACTTGGAGGATTTTACCTCTTGCTGTAAATGTGGAGGCAGATATGACTTATGATTGGTTAAGAAAAAGCTGGGTATGATACTGTATGGTTCTACAAAGGATTTCCTGAATTGGTTTCAGAGACTTTTTTAGAGAGATAGGCCAAGGGTCCTCTAGGGGGGTGGAAAAAAGAGCTGAGTATAGCAGACAAACATAAGACACTATCTCCATCATGTCTTTGGACTTGTGTGAAATTCTAGAGATTTCTAGAATGGACTCTGGAGGAGATTGCTCTTTCATAATAAAGAAAAAACCTCTTCTCTTTACCCCAATAACCCCTTCTCTAAATAATTAAAAGAAAACCCTCATTACAAACATATATAGTCCATCAAAACAAGCTCCAGCATGAGTCAAAATTCATTCTGAAATTTAAGTTCCTCTGTGACAGGATGGGTATCATGATTCATCTTTAGTTCACTGGTTTTGACTGTATCAACCACAGTGCTATAGTCTTTCAAAGTTGTTTTTCTCTAATGTTGTCATTGTATAAATTATTCTCTTACATCTACTTACTTCCCTCTGCATCAGATCAAAGAGGTCTTTCCAGGCTACTCTTAAACTGACCATTTTGCCATTACATATAATGCAATAGTATTCATTTATAATTACATGCCATAATTTGTTTGGGCATTCCCCAAATGCTAGTTTTCAACTACTACAAAAAGACTTGCTATAAATATTTTTGAACATATGAGTCATTTTTGTGAATATTATTTCCCTTTCACTTTGAGTTGAGATTTCATCTCACTTTCAGAAAAAGAACTCATTCATGCATGTGTATTTTTAAAATCTATCTTAATCCATATAATTTTCCCAATTTTAGTCTACAATTTTGCTTGGACAAATCTATTCTTTACTATTTGATATTTGAGATAGTCTTTTATGTAACTAGTGTTTGGTGGAGAGGGACCAAGTTGATAGATGTCAACTAAAAGATACCCTTAAGAGTAATCAGAATAAATGGCATTAAACATTTATACTCCAAAACATGGTACCTTTAGATCAGAGCTAATTTAGCAGTGGTACTCCTCTTGGAGACTGGAGAAAAAGTATGCCTAGCCTTAATGGCAATCCTGAGGCCTACCAGTCACTCATTTGCACAATATGCAGGTATAACCCTAGGTTCTTCTCTCCACATAAAAGGACCAAACTTCAAATCATAGCTATGTATGCCATGAGCTATGTCTTTGCATTTAAGTAGCCCATATGAACTTATCCTGCATATCTTATACAGAACTTATAGGTATCCTGCAAACTTATACTTATACAGAACTTATACTTAACCTGCATATCTTATACAGAACATGTCTAATATATAGTCATATAAAATTCAGTTATTTTAGAAATGTTTACCTCAGTTTTCAAAGAATAGTTTTAGGAGAGGTTTAAAAACTGAAAACAATTAACTATTGAGTTTGCAATTGGTCTTCATAATTGTTCAAATACTAGTATCAATTAGAGTTAATTCTCTACCTCATCTTGTTAGTAATGGAATATCTATTCATGCTTTTATAAAAAAAATTCTGATCATTTTCTGTTGGAAAACAATAACCTTCTTGTGTATTCTTAATTCAATAAGCAGTTAAGTATTTGCTATGTGTAATAACTGGGAATACAAAGACAGAAATATAAGTAGTTCCTGCCCTTTCTTTTGAAAGAGGACCAGTGACATCACTGAGTAATGTCCTGACTTGAGCATAAATTGGATTTAAGTGAGGCAGAACTACACAAAATCATTAGCTTCACTCTTTATTCCAGTCATGGAAGTTTAGTGGCAAGACAAAAAACAAGGGATGTCCTAGGATGCAGTAGATGATCTTGCTGTCTTTGATGTCTGACTAAGGTCTAAGCCTCCACAGTGCCTGCTTTAGTCACCTTCAAGACTTTTGGAACAAATTGTTCTCATCCATCTATTCCATCAGGGTGTCTTCTCCTATTTGAACAGGTTTGAGGTTTGAGGAAGCCTTGACCTGGATTAACCTATCTGCCAAAACAGCTTGCCATTGGGTGTCTGCTGTACATGCTATGTTTCTTGGAGCTGTAGATGAGAGGTGAGTGCTAGGTAGACATCAAAAGTGAGTGAGCAGCCCTGAAAAGAGCATGGCAAGCATTCATAACAAAGGTGCTAGTCCTCCTTGAGCATCACATATCTCTCTGGACACATTCTATTTAATTAATGTATGCATGCATGAATGAATGAAAAATGATTGAATGAGAAATATTTATTAAGTACTTACTATGTGTCAGGATCTGATAACATATACATAAATAAGTAATTATAGCAGATGGACAAAATAACTTGGTGGGGTGAGGATGAAACATTAACATTTGGGAAGACCAGAAAACTCACTTGAACTGAACTTTCAATAGAGCTAGGGTCCAAGAAACAGATATAAGAAAGGTGAGTATTCCTTATTTAATTAATATACAATAAGCTGGCTGAACTAGAGTTTAAATGTCAAATGATCTGACAAATTTATTGTGGTTTAAATGAATAGAGAGTTGACCTAGGTTTGAGTTCTACTTCTGTCAACCTCTTAATGCCCCAAGCAACTAAGACAGTAAGGTGACAGCCAGCTATTAGGAAGAAATTTTTCTCACTAGTAGTTTCTTACACTAGTGAAGTCACAGGTTCCGACTTGGTTCCCCTCCACCCCTAGAAGTATTCAGAAGAGCATAGGAACTTAGATTTAGAACTGTAAAGGATCCATGAGGCCATAATTATATAGAGAAGAGAACCAGGAAAGTTAGGTGAATTACCTAAGTTCACAGAGGTAGTGAAATGCAAATGATATTTGAACCCAAGTCTTCTGACTCCAGAGCTTCCCAACTTCTTCACTTTTACTGAGAAATAGGACTTGACAAATTACTATAGAGAAATGAAAGAGTGAGAGTTGATTAATTCAAATAATTGCTCACCTTCACTCAAATGAACTGGTTAATAAGATGTCATGTCCTGCTATTAAAGGGCATTGAAATGAGTACAAACAATCTAGGCAATGAAGTTGGGAATGAGTAGAATGCTTCCAGCAATTGGATAAAATAAAATGATGCTATTCAAAAAAGTATGTTAGAATAGTTGAGAAGACTCATTCACGTCTTCTGGAGCTTGTATAAAATAACAAGCTAGTACAGATTTTAGTATTTCAGTGATGGTGGGCATAAATATGTTAATTTAAGATGAATAACTCCATTTTGTGACTGAGTAACTGTTTTGTAAGTTGGTTTTTGTACTATATTAAGATATGCATTTGAGCAATATAGTTTAGCAATAATGTATATATTACCACTTTAATACTCATTTCAAAAAACAAATCAAAAAGCAGAAAGCACTGGATAATTGACATCAACAGATAACCATTGGAGGAGGCACAGTGGTGGGGACTTCAGTTATACCACTACAGAGCCCACCCTCCAGTCCTTCTGGATTACCCCTAGAATGCAGAGTAGGACTACTAGCCAATCATTTGCTGTGAACAGGCTGTCAACGTGAACCTATTAAAAAAAGTAAAAATCCATAGTATAGAAACATTTGGGAAAAAAAATATATATATATATATATATATATATTCAGTTTTGTAATTTGTTTAAATCAAAATGATAATAACTACAAACAACATGATCACACCTGACCATATTGCACATTTAAACTTCTGCTTTTTTGTGCCTATTAAACCTTCCCTTCTCTGTCTCTCTCTGTCTGTCCCTGTTGCTCTGTGTCTTAGTCTCCACCTCTTGGTGTCTCTGTGTATCTTTGTCTCTCTGTCTCTGTCCCTGTCTCTCTGTGTCTGTGTCTGTCTGTTTCTCTGTCTCTGTCTCTGTCTCTGTCTCTGTCTCTCTCTGACTCTGTCTTTTTCTTTCTTGCATGCAGAGTCATAAAAGCAGTTGTATTTCTAGGAAATAGTATTAACCCTTCAGATCAAGTGAGACCTAAGATTGTGACTTTTGAAAACCTTAAATGGAATATGTAACTACTCAAGTTTTTAAATGTATCTTCTGATATAAGTAACATTTAGCACACAGATACAAGTATCTATGAACATAGTTATTCTTGTTTCCCTAAGAAAGTCAGAAAAGTTCATAATCTTTTACATTGCTTTTCCAGAGCACCATGGATGTCCTCCACAGAAGGGAATTGGTGAAACTGCAGATCACCTCAGTGGGGATGGTATTATTTTCATTGTAAAACAAGGAAGAGGAAGCACAAAAATTTTAAGTAATATGCTCAAGGTCAAAAAAAAAGGATGAGGAAATACTTGACTTCCAGTTTCCTGTATTAATTTCTGTTCATTTTTCTTTCTTTTTGTAATACATATTACTTATGACATTATTTGTTTAGAAATATAGGAAGGAAAAAAACTTAACAGAATCGAGATCCTTTTCTCCAACTCAAACTAACTATGCATTGTGCATACTGATATGTGTAGGCTAATTTTTTAAGCCTGCTTGAAGTGTCAGAGTAAGTGAATATTTGCCTCAGAGAGAGAAATGAACCTTTTTAGAGGGAGCAAGAACTACAATGAACATCATAATCAGACACGCATCTTCAACAGCTTTGAATTATCAACAGATTTGAACTTAATATGGGTTATATATGGCCTTTTCCAATAAAAAAATAGAGCATATAAGTGGTAATCTACACAATAGTGAACTATTGAAATTCAGTCCAATACCAGTTTTAACTTTTCTAAAAATTCCAGTTTGACAAACTTTTGTTTTAGGAACAAAAACTCAGTTACAGATAAAATATTTTTAGAAATGGGATTAACAATTGTGAAATGATGAAAGAAGTCATTTCTTGCTTGATCTTATTACCTTTATTTTACTCTCCTTATTATGGTTACTTATGTATTCATCGTTTTTTAAGACATAAACTTTTGGGGCAGCTAGGTGGTGCAGTGGATAAAGTACTGGCCCTGGAGTCAGGACTACCTGGGTTCAAATCCAGTCTCAGACATTTGGTAATTACCTAGCTGTGTGGCCTTGGGCAAGCCACTTAACCTCATTTGCCTTGCAAAAAAAAAACCCTAAAAAAACAAGACACAAATTTCTTGAGAGCTTTGTTTTTAGGTGTAGGGAACATTCTAAAAATGTTTATTTAGTTGAATTGCAAGAGGTAATAATAACTCATGTTTATACAGAATGCTATAAAGCCCTTTCCTATGGAATTATAACTAGTAATTTTGTCCCTAAGACAAATAGTTCAAAACATGCCTAGGGCAAAAAATACCATTCCTATCTTAGATAAACAACAGTGAAATATATTCTCAATGAACTTTGTAATTCATAATGTGAAAAATCACACAAGAGAAAATAAAGACAAATTCACATGAGCAGGAGAGAGAATTCCTAGCTTCTACCCAACCCAAAGAGTTCATGGATTAAATTTTTCTGCACTCTACATTTCAGTGCCCTTGAGTAAAGTTCCAGTTGCTTCACCTAAGTTATGCTTATTTTCTTTATATTAATTGTTTGAGTTATGTGCTATAAATATTATTATCTCTATTTTACAGATGAAAAAAAAATAGGTTCAGAGTGCCCAAATGAATGTTGCTTAATCTGTGGCACATAAATATTTGATCTGGACACTAACCCAGCACTTTTGACTCTTTCAAATATTTATATTAGGAAGTAAATTTCTAACCCAATTAAGTGATTGTTTAAGTCAGACATTAAGTATGTGTGCTTGCATATATATATATATATATATATATATATATATATATGCATGTATTTCACATATATACAGATTTGTATATAGAATATAGTATGTAACTGCAAGAGTAGTACATCCTATAAAATCTCAAGAGAGATGCTTGCAATATGTAACATATTGTATGTAGTGTATATATATATGTATATATATATATATATATATATATATATATATGTATACATCCTATAATGTGCTAGGCACTGATAACACAAATATAGATCCTTATGAGGGAAGCAATAAATATATTTATAAATCTGTATACAGCATAAAAATAACTATATGTATAAATAAAAATATAGTTTCACATGTGATATGTAATAGTATAATATATATTAAAAATAGTATATAAATATAAGCATATATTATATATTTATATTTATGCTGTTTATATATACTTATATATGCATTTATGCTATATAGATTTGTATATGTATTATATAGAAATTTATTTATGTACACACATGGGTATATTGCTGGTTAGCTATTTAATAGCATATACATATTGATATACATGCAACTATGTATGATTATATTATACACATATTTAAATTACATAAAGAATTACATGTATAATACAAAACTTTACATACTTCTATGAATAAATGTATGCTCTCTATATGTAGAGAAATATGTATATATTTACACTTTAAATTTAAACAGACTATAAAACTATGTAAGTGAGAATTTTTATATATAAACACACATATATATATTTATAAATACTACTCTATCTATATGATATATATGTGAAATTTTGCTGACTAGCCATTTAACAGCACATAAGCATTAATATACATATTTATAGTGTATATATAATGATTTTATACATGTGTATAACAGATATTGGGAACTGTACCTATAAATTCATTGTTATAGAGGATTCTCAGATTAATGTTTTAGAGAATTGCTACAAATTTTAAGTGATTTTCTGATCCAAACTTTCTGGAGAGCAATTTTGAATTATGCCCAAAGGTCAATAAATGTACATAACCTTTGAACCAGCAATACCAAAGAGATCATGAAAAAGTGAAAAAATCCCACATATACATAGCAGTTCTTTTTGTAGGGACAAAAAATTGGAAATTAAGGGGATGCCCATCAATTGAGGAATGGATGAACAAATTAGGGTATATGTGTGTAAGGAACACTATTGTTTTATAAGAAATCAAGAGGGATGAGATTTCAGAAAAGCCTGGAAAGACTTGCATGAATTGATGTGGAATGAAATGAGCAGAACTAGAAAAACATTGTACACATTAACAACAGCATGGGTGATGATCAACTATTTCAGCAGTACAAAATAATCAAAGACAGTTTTAAAAGACTTTTGATGGAAAATACCAACCATATCCCTCGGACTTGGTTGCTGAGATTCACTGGCATCTTTTAGCTTCTTTTAAGTCTCTTTGTCTGGTTTCCTTACATTTCAAACTACCTACTTTGTACCTATTGTTAGACATTATGGATGGAGTGTGTGTGTGTGTGTGTGTGTGTGTGTGTGTGTGTGTGTGTGTGTGTGTGTGAGAGAGAGAGAGAGAGAGAGAGAGTTAGCTTCTCACATTGTTTAACTTCCTATATCATTTTGCCTAAGAAACAATTATGCCACCAAAGGAAAGATACCAAGAAAATCCAAAAGGTGGTGGTGGTGGTGGGGGAATTACTTGAAAGGACTTTTAAAAGAACTTTGAAAGACTTAACTCTGATCAATGCAATGACCAACCAAAATTGTAAAAAAACTGATAATGAAACTCTTTCTCCACCTCCCCATAGTGTAGAGTAGAAACTGAAGTATATTTTCTTTCTTTTTTGACATGCTTTGTGTGCGAATTGGTTTTGTATGATTATACATATGTGTAATGAGTTTTATTTCCTTGTCTTCTCAGTATATCAGAGAGGGAGAGGACTTGGAACTGAAAGTAGAATAAAATTAAATTAAAAAAAATAAAAAAGAAATTTTGATTCCAAACTATGGTTCAGAGTAAGTGATAATGAATAAAAAAATTATGACTAAGGCCACGAATTTTCTCTATCTGGTCAGTTTTTTTGGCATAAGGCACTACTATCTTTCTAGTAACCCAAGTTTATAAACCCCTGGAATCAACTTCAAATGCTATTCTCTCTATTACTTTATATTCAGTTAGTAGTCAAAGATGTTAATTCTACTTCCAAAATATCTCACATTGGTTGTCTTCTCTCTACTCATATAGTCACTGTCCTAGTTCAGGTCATTATTTCACCTGGATTATTGTAACAGTCTCCTAATTGGTCTCCCTGAAACCAGGCCCTTTCTCTTTTCAATCTATTTCACTTTTGTTTGACAGTCTAAGTATTCCATTGGTAGTTGCATAATAATTTTGTAGCTTTTGTTAGTTGTCTGTATATCTTGGATACTAAACTCTCATCTGAGAAATTTGTTAGCAACTTTTTCTCATTTGACAGCTTCTTTTCTTATCCTAGATATATTCATTTTTTATTAGTTCTATTATTTCTAGAATCTGTAATCAAAATCTTTTATTTTATCTTCTATAACTACCTCTATCACTTGTTCAGTTAAAAAATCATCCTTTACCTATAGAGAAGAAAAGCAAATGATCTTTCCTTCTAATTTTGGGGGAGATATGATCTTTAATGTATAAATCAGGTATGGTTTTGAATATATCATGGAATCTTATAAACTGTTGGTCTAAGGCTTATTTCTTCCAGATTGCTTCCCAGTTTTCCCAACATTTCTTAATAAAAAGAGAGTTCTTTCCCAAATAATGGGAAAGCTTACCAAGTTTTGATTTTCCTTTACTTTATTCCATTGATCAGCTTTCCTACTTAAACCAAATGGAAATTTATTTTGATTATTGCTGCTTTATAATACAGTTTTAAATTCTAAAAGTCATATTTCCTTTTTTATTCCTATTCCTTTTTTCATTATTTCCCCCCTGTTGTTCCAGGTCTTTTGCTTCTTCAAATGAATTTTATTACTCTATTTTATAGTTTTATAAAATATCCTTTTAATGGATTAGTAAAACATTAAAAATGTAAATTAGCTTTGGAAGTATTTCAACTTTTAATATATTACCACTACCCAGCCATGAGCACTGAATATTTCTTCAACAATATAAGTTTTTAAAGAGTCTTTAGGAAGCATTTTAATAGAATCTATACAAGTATTAGGTATGTTTTGGTAGATTGACTTCCAATTATTTTATTCATTTGGGAGGTATTTTGAATGAGAGTTCTCTTTTTATTATTGTTTCTTGAATTTTAATATTGTTTAGAAATTTTATTGATTTTGTGGTTATATTTTATAGCCTACAATTTTGCTGAATTAATTAATAAATCTAAATGAGAATTTTTGGCTGATTCTCTAGGATTTTCTAAGTAAATCATGATGTCATCATCAAATTAAGACTACTTTGGTTCTTTGCTTTCTTACCCTTGGCTTTTTTATTATTGCTGTTATTTCTAGAACTACATCTGTTAGGGACTATTTTGTGTGGGAGTGCTGTGAACTTTCATCACTTGGTTCCCTTGAGCACCAGGGCCTTGTTTGATTAAGTGTCATGGGAGTGGAAGTGGATTAAAGACTGGGAGGGATATTTAAGCACTTATGTTTTGGTGAATAAATGGAGACCTTCCTGTACAAAGGGAGCACTTGTTTTCCTTGTCTCCTGCCCCTTCAACACCTGGGGAAAGACTGAGGGAGTCCAGAAAGGGACTCAACATATGGTGCCCAAGCAAGGACAGGAAGGCAGAGTTATCTGAGTGAAGTCTAGGATAAGGACCAGGAGATACAAGCAAGGAAAAGTTCCAGGTGACATCTGAAAGACTTTGGAGAAGGTAGCAGCAAGTATACCATGGGGCTGATGTTAAGGAAGTTGATACCAGGATGTGTGGAGGAAAGGGATGGTAAAGAGAAAGTGTATTCACATCCATGGCCTGAGGCAGAAGAAATAAATAAATATTATCAAGAAAAGCCTAGAATCAGCCCTATTGTACCTAGGGAAGAGACTTCAGCAGTACAAAAGGTCATTGAAAAAGCAAAAAATCAGGGAGACACTTTGATGTATCTAGGAGCTGAGTTTCAGTCATATCCTGTTATTGAGGAGCCAGATCCTTTTAATCCAGGAAAACTTAGGTGAAGACATAAGCCACTAGATATAAAATCAGTCAAAGATTTAAAGAAAGCAGTGGAGGAATATGGGCCAAGAACACCTTTTGTCCTGCTACAATTGGATACTCTTGTATACTCCATATTAACACCTAATGATTGGAAGCAGATAGATCATGTTTGTCACCTGGAAAATCTGTTTTTTGGATGACGGAGTTTATAGAACAATGTAGACAGACAGCTTTGAGGCATGCACAAGGTCCCAGTGCTACCATATATTATGAACAATTAAGTGGTACAAGTCAATATTATGGGTTAGAGACATATGAAAGAATTACTACCTGTGTAAAGAATTATTGGGGACGTATTCTAATACAAAATGATAAGAAAGAACCATTTGCATTTATTAGACAAAGAAATGATGAGGCTTTTGTAGATTTCTTTGGCCAATTACAGGAGGCAGTAGGAAGAACTTTAGGAGATATAGCAGGAATAGATGTATTAACAAAAAAAATTAGCATGGGCTAATGCAAATGCTGATTGTTGGAAACCAATGATTGGCTTAAGAAGGGATGCCACCATTGAGGAAATGATTCAAAGATGTAACAGAGTAGGGTCTCAAGTGTATCATACATAATTAATGACAGAGGTATTTGCTAATATGCACATGAGAAATAAAGAAAAACAGACTTGCTTTGTCTGTGGAAATTTAAAGAAAGATTGTTGGAGTACCCAAGGAGCTAAACCCAGAAAGGTCAGGGCACAACATCCTAAAACTCCATGACCAAAGCGTGAAAATGCAGGACACTAGGCATCAGAATGTAGATAAGGAAATTTAAATGGTGAAAGGGGCCTTTCCCTCCCCAGGGCACCTCAAAAACAATCATGGCATAGGACAGTTTAGGACCAGCAGGAGATGGAATATAAAAACCAGTATGCAGCTTTGGCAGCAAGCTGGCCCATATCAAACTATTGATGGCCAAATGTGCTGGGAAATTTAGGGTGCCCCCATATGCTTCACTCTTCATGATTAACAGATAAGGAGTTTGCAGTCATTTTGGCTCCACCTAATCCAGAGTATGCTCACATTATACCTTTACTAAAGCACATGAGTGGGGAAATTTTTTAAGGGCTCCTGAACTGTAAGGGACTGTTGTGTGTGGGAGTACTGTAAATTTTTATCACCTGGTATCCTCTAGCACCACAGTGTTTTTTACTGATTGATTGAAGAGTGCCATGGGAGTGGGAGTGGACCAGGGACTGGGTAGGATATTTAAGCACTTGTATTTGGTCTGATAAATGGAGATCTTGGAAAACTTTCCATCCTTGCCTCCTGCCCCTTCAACATTCGCTTTGGTGAGGATAAGCTAGACAGTAGGAACCTAACACTTCCTGAGCAGCTAGTTTAGCAGGAACATAAAAAATGGTGCCCAAACAGGGACACAAAGGTGGGACTATCTAAGTAGAATTTGGGATAAGGACCAGCAGAACCAAGCAAGAGAAATTCCAGGTGACATCCTGGAGCAAAAAGACTTCAGAAAGGTAAGAAGATAGTTCCCATGGGGCTGATATTAAGGAAGTTGAAACAAGGAGGTATGGAGGAAAGTGAAGGGAAAGGGAAAGTGTATTCACATCCATGGCCTGAGGCAGAAGAAATAAGGAAGTATTATCAAGAAAAGCCTAGGATCAGCCCTACAGCACCTAGGGAAGAGACTTCAGCAGTACAACCATCTTTTCCAATGAATTTAGGAGCTGAGTTTCAGTCATATCCTGTTATTGATGAGCCAGATCCTTTTAATCCAGGAAACCTTAGGTGAAGACACAAACCATTAGATATAAAATCAGTCAGATTTAAAGAAGGCAATGGAGGAATATGGGCCAAGATTACCTTTTGTCCTGCTACAATTGGATACTCTTGTATACTCCATATTAACAACTAATGATTGGAAGAAGATAATTAGAGCATGTTTATCACCCAGACAATCTGTCTTTTGGATGATGCAGTTTAATAGAACAATGTAGGCAGATGGCTTTGAGGTATGCACAAGGTTCCAATGCCAACACATATTATGAACAATTAAATGGTACAGGTCAATTTTTCAACAATATAGACCAACTATATTATGGGTTAGAGACATATGGAAGAATTGCTACCTGTGTAAAGTATGCTTGGGGATGTATTCCAATATAAAATGTTAAGAAAGAACCATTTGCACTTATCAGACAAAGAAATGATGAGGCTTTTGTAGATTTCTCTGCCCAGTTACAGGAGGCAGTAGGAAGAACTTTAGGAGATATAGCAGGAATAGATGTATTAATAAAACAATTAGCATGTGCTAATGCAAATGCTGATCAGAAAGCAATGATTGGCTTAAGAAGGAATGTCACCACTGAGGAAATGATTCAAAGATGTGACAGAGTAGGGTCTCAGGTGTATCATACAGTATTAATGACAGAGGCATTTGCTAATATACACATGGGAAATAAAGAGAAATGGACTTGTTTTGTTTGTGGAAAACCTGGACATTTAAAGAAAGATTGTTGGGGTGCCTAAGGAGCTAAACCCAGAAAGGTCAGGGCATATCATCCTACGACTCCATGCCCAAAGTGTAAAAAGGCAGGACACTGGGCATCAGAATGTAAACAAGGAAATTTAAACAGAGAAAGGGCCCTTTCCCAGGGGTCCCTCAAAAACAGTCATGGAGCATGACAATTCAAGACCAGCAGGAGATGGAATGGAAAAACCATTATGCAACTTTGGCAGAAAGCTGACCCATATCAAACTATTGATGGTCAAAAGTGCTGGGAAATTTAGAGTGCCTCCACATGCTTCTACTGAAGTACCTATTCACCCTTTACAATTAATGGATAAGGATTTTGTAATCATTTTGTCTTCACCCAATCCAGAGTATACTTATGTTATACCTTTAGTAAAGCATGTGAGTAGGGAAATTTTCTCTATTGCAATAATGAATGCTAATGATGATGATAGCTACATAAATGAGAATCAATGCATAGCTCAGTTATATGTTTTTTCAACATCTGGAATAAATAGGAAGGAAAGTGAGCTGAAAAAGGGGCCAAACTGAGAAACCAAAATGAAATTATGTTCACAACTATGATCTCTTTAGAAAAACTTCTCTGTGTTATCCAAGTAGAAGGAATTGCTTTCCTTGGCTTGACTGACACTGGGGCCAATCAGACTGTGTTCCCCACATAGAACTGGCCACAAGCTTGGCCTAAACAGGCTGCCTTTACTAACCTAGTAGGCATCGGAGGTAGACAGGAAACAGAAATTTCTTGTCAGCCCTTGAAATGGAGAAAAGAAGATAAAGTAGGGACTGTCATTACTTTCATTGTTGAAGGACTCCCTACAATATTATGGGGAAGAGATATATTATGTCAATTAGGAGCTAGAATTAGCACTGATTCTCTGATTGGGGCTGCTGTTGAGTTGGGAAGTAGAATCTCTGAGCACCACAGGGGACGGAGCTTCTTCCTCAGCAGCAGTCTGCCACCCAGCATCAGCACTCTGAACGGGATGCGGAGCACCTGCTTGCCACTCTTTTTGGCCGCTGCTGCCTGCTTGATTGCACTGTGCATGTTAAGCATGACCCTGATGCAGACCCTGATGCCTATGATGAATTTCACTTTAGAAGCCAAAATGAGTTTCACTTTCCAGCCTACAGCTGGGCATACCTCAGCCATTGCTCTGGCACCAGAGGGCTTTGAATTGAACACTAACTGCACTTCCTCTGTTGAGAGCAAAAATGTCACATGCTGTTGGACAGTTTGTAATGGTGTTGACTATTGTTGAGAAAATGCAACAACTCCAAATTGTATTGTTGTCAACAACTCAAGTAATTGCATATGCTCTCTCACATTCTCTACTGCTTTCAACCTCTGCAGAGGCAGGAGGGAGGGAGAAGAGAAATCTTCCTTTTTGGAATTTTGAAACTCAAACTTATGTCTCAGATGGAATGCAGGCTTCACTATAAGGACAAGACCCCTCCAAAAACTTATTCTAGAAATAAAGGGATCCCCATGCCTTCTTCCTGGTTCAGGGAGGAAGTGGGAGGGTTGGGCTATGACTATGGTTTTTCAATAGGTTATTTATTGATTGGGAAGCTTCCTGCTTCAATTAATTAAGAGAAAAGGGGAAGAAGATTTTTTTCTGGGACTGGGAAATTTAGATTTTGTTTTTCAAATGAAGCCTGTACCTATGGCTAATATTTTGGTGCATCATGTGTGTACACACTATTTAAACATCTATAGGACATTTTACATCTCTCTACTGGCCTGGAGAGGTAGGAAAATGTTTCTATATTCTGAGATCTGGTACTGGCCAGGGTGTCAATCTCACCTTGGTAAATGTGATACAAGAGAGTTGTTTCTGTGTCTGTGTTAGTGTCTAAACTCCTGTGTGTGTATGTAATTCAGATCTGAAATAGTTAAATTTTACCTGAGTTAAAAGTTAACTCCTTTTAGTTTAGATTTTGAATTTGATTGCTTTGATAGGTTTTTTGTTGGCAAAAGAAAAAACTTTGTAATCTTTGTAAGTTGGGTACAAAATGTATTTCAAGGAATTTGGGAATATTGGTTTTTACTATTGTTTGATTGACATTTAATTGACTATTTTGAACTTTTGTTTACAACTTATGTGGCATTCATTATGTAATAATTTTATTTCAAAAAAGACAAGACTGGGGGATATGTTAGGGACTGTTGTGTGTGGGAGTGCTGTGAATCTTCATCACCTGGTGCCCTTGAGCACCAGAACCTTGCTTTACTAAGTGCCACAGGAGTGGGAGTGGGTTAGAGACTGGGAGGGATAATTAAGCATTTGTGTTTTGGTGAATAAATGGAGACCTTAGTGTACAAAGGGAGAACTTGTCTTCCTTGTCTCCCACCCCTTCAACACCTGGGGAAAGATTGAGGGAGTCCAGAAAGGGTCTCAACATATATCAAATGATATTAAGGAAAGAGGGCATTTTGGCTTCATTTTTGTACTTACTGGAAAAGCTTCTAATATTTCCCCATGTATATGATGCTTGTGTTTGATTTTAGGTAAGTACTATTTTATCATATTCAAAAGTATCCCTGTCAATTGTTCTCAGCATGGGGTCCATAGATACTCCCCAAGAGATCCACGAATTATTTCAGGGTGGAGCAAGAACTTGGATGAGAAAATATTATCTCAGGGGCAGCTAGGTGGCACAGTGGATAGAACACAGGCCCTGGAGTCAGGAGTATCTGAGTTCTAATCCAGTCCTAAACACTTAATAATTACCTAGCTGTGTGGCCTTGGGCAAGCCACTTAACTCCATTGCCTAAAAACAAAACAAAAACAAACAAAAAAAAGAAGATATTATCTCATTTCAGTATAATTGTTTCCTTTGTAATCCTATGTATTTTGTTTTTATATGTTTAAAAAAAATTGTTTTGAGACACCATGCCTTTTTGTCAGACTACTAAAGGGGACCATAGGCTTTACAACTGGCAAAGTTGCTCATGACAGAAAAAAATGGTTAAGAATCCCTAATCTAGGCCTTTGCTTTGTACTTTAGCATAAATTAGTATTAAACTTTGTAAAATAATTTTCTACATCTGTTGAAATAATCATGTAGCTCTGTATGTTTGTTAATGTGCTTACTTATGTTATTTCTCTAATCATCCCTGCATACCTGGTATAAATTTATTTGATCATAATGAATGATTTATAAAAATAAATATAATTTTTTTGGCTTTTCATGATATCTTAGTGGAATTTCAAGAAGTTTGTTGAATTTATGGAAGAACATGGCAAAAGTCATTCAGGATGGGCAGGTTTGGAGATAATATCCACATTGTGTGACCTTCATTTTTGAAGACCAACATCATGTGAATTGGATTTGAGTGAGGGGATGCTGTGATAAGTCACCAACCTCACTTTCTCCTCCAGAGCTATCTGGGTCTAGTGTCCAGATTTGAATCAGGATGACTGGATGTGAGGCAATCAGGGTTAAGTGACTTTTTCTAGGTCATGCAGCTAATAACAGTCAGGTGTCTGAGGCTGGGTTTGAACTCCTGTGCTCCTGACTCCAAGGCCAATGCTTCACACCATCCACTTTGATGAGATCATGGCCTTCTTTGAGCATCAAAGATAGAATGCTAGACTACTTAATACAGGAGAATGTAAAGACTGACCAAGGTAAATCTTTTTCTTTTTTCTTTCTTTTCTTTTTTTTTTTAGTTTTTGCAAAGCAATGGGGTTAACTGGCTTGCCCAAGGCTATACAACTAGGTAATTATTAAGTGTCTGAGACCATATTTGAATTCAGGTACTCCTGAGTCCAGGGCCGGTGCTCTATCCACTGCACCACCTAGCCACCTCAACCAAGGTAAATCTTAATGCAATACAGGAGTTATGTTTTACTTTTTTATATTAAACAGCTTTCTTTCCCCTAAAATTTCTATTTCAGATATTTCTATTAAGGTCATATACTGTATTAGCTCCTTACCCCTCATCCATGCCCATGTGATATGTGTATGACTGTGTGCAGGTATATATGTTTATATATGTGTTTTGCTTTGGAACTGGGGGTGAGGAATAATTTAGGAAGGTGTAAATTCTTACCAAACTCTCAGCAGAAAATATTTTGGATGCTGATGAAGAAAAATCCTTGTTTACCACCCACACTGAACCAAGAGAAAGTTTAGGCAAAAAAGAACTCATCTGACCGCAAAAAAGCTTAATAAAAAATATTTTTCCTTACCCGAGTTACAGATTTTTAGCTCTATGGGAGTTGAGGGATGCTGAACACAAGGTGTGGCACTGGTTCCTCTTGATATAAAGTATATGATAGGAATGTTAGTGAAGTCATATAGGCATTTTTATGTAATGTACCATTACTGCATTATTATATCCAAGAATATGTCCAGAAGATATTCCAACCCTGTTCTATTCTGGGGAGAAGAGGTTAAAAACATAAGGGACAAAGCTAGATGATTCGGTATGCCAGATGTGGGCAAATTGACGCAAAGGTCCCCAGAAATAATCTGGTTTTCACAGAAGGGTGGGGAGTTGTCTTAGCCAGTCCCGCTCAAGTTAGTATTGGTTCTCCTCTTGCCTCCTGGATCATTCTTTCAGATTCAAATATCAGAGCCTTCACCCTGACCTGCCCCTTCTCCTTTCCCAATTTCCCCTTAGCCAGCCTGGGGTTTGGCTTGAAAGCCAACAGCTGTCTCCTCCCTCCCAGCCCCGCGGAGGACCAGCTGTGTGGGGTGAACTCCGCTCTGAATTCCAGCTCTCTAGCTGTAGCCCTCTTCGCTCGTGACCCGCCTTCACTAACCTCCGGCTTCAACGCTGAGCCACACCGATCTGGGATCCAAAGTTGGGCTCCTCTAGAAACTCACTGTGCCGCCTCTCCAGGCGACGATTTCTGCACCCCTCCAACCCCCACCCCAGGCTGCACAGTCGCGTTCCCCTCCTACTCCCCCCAGTCCCGCCACCTCTGATTCGTAGCGGTTCCCCTCAAACCCATCCCGTTGCAGTGAGCTGTCAGCTTGAAGTCTGAGAGCTGCATCTTTCCAATTCCTCCCTGAAGGGCGACTATGCTCCTGTGGGGTGTCCTCCTGGCCGTGCAAGGTAAGGGTCAGGACTAGGAGGGAGCACGCTCTAAATTTTGCCCCACTCGTGGCTACCCCAGATGCTCCCCCCCCAACGTGGGAAGCATTGCCGCCGGGTATGCACTTTTGGGAGCCACTGCTTTCCCTGGAACGAGCCAAGTTCTGCTTGGCTGGCAACTTAGAGAAGCTGAGCTCGCGATGTCCTTCCCTTGCCTCTTGCTTTCCGGTCCTATCTTGGCCAGGATTTAGGCTGGGCTGGGGGTAGACGTTGGGGAAGGGTACTCTCGAGGCCATGCACTCTTCTCTCCCTCATGCTTTCCCTCCACCTACCCCGGCTTGCATGTAGTCACCTCTGCTTAAAGTTTGGGTGAGTGTTCCCAGGGAGCTGGAACTGAAACTTTCTTTTGTACCGGCAGCACTGCAGTTTGCCAGAGCTGTGGAGCTCCCTGCTGGCTCTTGTGCCTTTGAAGACAACACTTGTGGCTTTGACTCAATATTTACATTTTTGCCATGGATTTTAAATGAGGAAGGTAAGGATGGTCTTGCCTTTCTGGTTTTGATTTTTTCAGATGGACTTTTAATCTAATGTTAGATACGTGGGTTTCTTCCTCACAGAGAAGAAATCCAAATACCTGATTTCTTAAGCAGAGAATGAAGAGCAGAAATCAGACAGTAAAAAAGATGAAATCATCAGTTTATTTTCTCCATTAAAAAAAAGTTTCAGAAGTTGCACAGCATCTTAAAGTCATGTGCTTATATTGTAAAGTGTTGGACTGAGAGTTGGAAGATCTGAGTTAAAATTTCAACTACTTAGTTTTGTGATCTTGTGAAAATTACTAAACTCTGGATCTGAATTTCTTCATTTTTAAAACTGGAGGAACAGGCAGCTAGGTGGCGCAGTTGATAGAACCCTGGCCCTGGAGTCAGGAGGACCTGAATTCAAATCCAGCTTATACACTTAATAATTGTCTACCTGTGGGAACTTTGGCAAGTCACTTAACCCTATTGCCTGAAATAAATAAAATTTTATAAAATTAACTGGAGGAAGCTGTTAGATTAGATGCCTCTTTAAAGGTTCATTATAATACAAAGTCCTATCTTTTTTGTCTAATAGTGAGGTAATGTGAGGTGGTGAAAAATGGGATGAACTGGAAGGCTCTGGACTCTGATGCCATTGCATCTCTATCGAGCTCTGTCATCTTGGGCTAGAGACAACCTACTTAGGCCTTAATTTTTTTTTTTTTAGGTTTTTGTAAGGCATATGGGGTTAAGTGGCTTGCCCAAGGCCACACAGCTAGGTAATTATTAAGTGTCTGAGACTGGATTTGAACCCAGGTACTCCTGACTCCAGGGCAGGTGCTTTATCCACTGAGCCACCTAGCCGCCCCGGCCTTAATTTTCACAGTGGAAATGGGACTAGATTTGGACACACCCCCCCCCCTTCAAATTCCATATCTGAAACACTAAATAAAACTCTTGTGGATCTTTAGCAAATCACTCAACTCTCTGGGTCACCAAATTCTTACATTTAAAATAAGGGAATTGAACTAGATGGTTTAAGTGTTCTCCCAGCTCCTAAATCTGTGATTCCATGTGTGATAAGTCTATGGGCCAATGACTTAAATTGATATTTTACTTCTTAATAAATATCAAAAAAAGGATTATTTTATCCTTTCTTGGTTGTGAAATAAGGAACTCTCTAGTTTGGTATGGAATTGTTTCCTTTCCTCTCTCTCAATTTTTTCTTTCTTTTTCTTTTTTCCCTTCCTCTCTTCTTTGTCCTATACATGTTATGAATACATATAGGACAAATTAACTTATGTACCTATACCTTTGTTTCCAAATTCAAAATTTATCAGAATGCAATTGCATTGAAGAATGATGAAACCAGAAAACACTAGTTTGAAAATCTAAACCACTATTGTTGAGGTGACAACTGAACAGCCTACCTAGTGGGCTTTTCTATTCCTGTTTAATGATTATCAAAGGTTAGGCTCAGTGGGAACTGGAAATGAGTAGATCATTTGACTCTTAACTAGTTGTTAAAGATCCTTTGACCCTTAACTAGTTTCATTGATTTTGAGGTCACTTTAACCCCTTTGCAAATTTGCACACTCCCCTAATAGTGTGACTGGTAGAATATCAAAAAAGAAAAGAAAAGAGTGTCAGAGATTACCAGTCCCTGTGACAGACTTGAATATGGAATCAGAAATGGAGCCATACATGGGACATGATAAACAGAGCTTTGTCCTAAGACATTGAGATGTGGCAAGGGTATATTTCCTATCCATAATGATATTGTGGTACCTTTTGTCCTTGTACTTCATATTTCAGTCCTCTAGTAATATAAATGACAACTGGTCCTTCCCACAGAATCATAGTTGTGGACATAGAAGGGACCCAGAGACCATCTAACAATAGCATTAATAACAATCAATGAGATTTTGTAGTCCTTTAAGATTTGAAAAGTGCTTTATCTACATGATTTAATTTGATCTTCACAATTGTACTATTATTATCTATTTTAAAAATGAGGGAAACTAAAACCCCAGGAAGTTAAGTGACTTGGACAAGATAGCACAGACTGAATTTCAATCCAGGTTTTCTAACTCCAGAACCAATGTTCCTTCTGTTTTAACATAGGAATGAGATCTCTCCTTTTACTGTGACTATACCCAAAGTGGAACTGTTCTCTGAGTCAATCTCCACCCCAAACATATTATTGAATTTGCCCCCAAATTTAGTTTGGGTTGGTTAAATCTGATTGAAAGATTTAAATCTCTGGTTTGCCATTACTGGCTTTAGTTTCTTCTCCCTTAAAATGAGAGGACTGAACTAGATAATCTAGGCCCTTAGTAGCTCCAGAGTTCTAGGAACCAAAATTAGTGTTATAATACTTCTAGATTGTAATTATGTTCTCTCTACATATGTTGTCAGTTTTACCAGGAAGAAAAAAAGACCACCTGAAGTCAGGAGTACCTGAGTTCAAATCTGGCCTGAGACACTTAATAATGACCTAGCTGTGTGCCCTTGGGCAAGCCACTTAGCCCCATTGCTTTGCAAAAAAACTAAAAAAAAATCACATCCAAGAAAATGTACCTTCTTTGCAGAGGTGTGGGGCTATGGATGCAGTACATTCATAAACTGTCAAACCTGACTGATATGCTGGTCAGTTTCAATGAATTGCATTTTTTTCTTTTTTCTTCTTTATTACAAGGGGTCATGTGGTGGGTGGGTGGAGGAGGAGACAGAAATATATTTGGAATTGGAGGAGATGTAGTAGCAAAAGAGATAAATACAAATTTAAAAAAATTAATTAAATTAAACATAAAATATCATGTCCTAGTCAAAGAGAGAAAGGGAATACTCAGCACTTTGGCAAGGTGGCAATTTAGTTCTACAGTTTACCTCTGATTCAGTTTACAACCCACAAGCCTTATGGCATCACCACAATGTTTCAATAAACTATAACTTTTGGAAACCTTGCTTCCTTTCCAAGGCTGACAGGAAGGCTTCTGCTGAGTTGGCATCAGGGGAGTAAGAGTAGCAGTTGCACAGTAGGGAGGGAGACCTTCAGGGGAGGCATCAAGATGCACATTATAGAAGTTTAACATGATTATAATGAGCAAACTGTCCTTTCCCCTTCTAAAGATAGCCACCTCTTTTTTGACTTGGGCGGGGCAGGGGAGGGACTAGACTGACTTGGGGGAAGTTACTTATTTTACTTGCTGTCTACCAGAGCTTCAGCAATGGAAGTTATGCCGTTACAAATCTAGTTTTCAAAAAAGGTTTAAATCCTGGATAGGGATGTTTACTCAAGTAAGGAAGTTAAGTAGGTATGTGCCTGCTGCTCCAGGGGACAGTTAAAGGCTCTTTCACTCTTTCCATTCTAAATTCTATTTCTAAGTAACTTGGTCACAATAAAAGTATCCTAGGCTGAAATTCAGTATACATATTGTAAGCTCCTCTGCTGTTTTGTAACAACATACTCTTAAAAATGGTTTCATCCACTTCAATTTGTTGGATATTAAAAAAGTTTACTTGAGATACCTTTGTCCTTTGGTAGCTGGGGTAGCTGCCATTCTATAGGTTTTCACAGAGAAAGTTACCATAAAAGCACAGCTGAAGGAATTAGAAAAGTTATTTAAGTGTGATTTTTAGAGGAGGAGGAGAGGCCCCCTCCAAAAATACCTCCTTACAGCATGAAATCACATTCATTCCTATGGGCTAAGGTTTTCTATATCCAGAAATCCCCTGTTAAAATAGTCCTACTGTTGGGAAGCTTATTAAGCATTAATACCATGTATCAGATTAAATTCTAATAGAGATTGGCCAACCTGCATAGGTAAATTTTAACAGGAGAAAGTCAGACAGATGAGGTATGGCAGTTGGACTGGGGCAGGGTCAAGTTGTGGGAAACAAAGAGTACCTGGGAAGTGAGGGGAAAGTGCCACTCATGAGAAAGGAATGCATATATTAGAAACAGAAAGAGCTTCAAAATAAATTTTGCTTTTTACAGTTTTTGCTAATGGCCCCGCTCTGGGGCATAATTTTTTATTTGTGCCCTTTGAGAATCTTTCATATTGTATTCACCATTTTGTGTGTGTGTGTGTGTGTGTGTGTGTGTGTGTGTGTGTAGGGGGATTTATTTTCTTCCACCTTGAACTCACTTGAAATTGAAGTATTTGTGTAGGGGAAACAGTATCATTTGATTAACCTTAAAAATCTTAATTTCCTTATTAATAAGAAAAACCCACATTTATTTAATGCTTTAAGGCTTTGCAAAGAGCCTTCTTCCCAGCAACTTTGCCAGATAAATAATACAAGAGTTATTTTTACTTTTTAGATGAGGAAGTCTTCAGAGATGAAGGGACTTGTCCAAGGTGACTCAGCAGTCAGTTGTCAGAAATGAAACTTGAGACCGAGTCATAAGCTGGAAGGCATCCAGTATTTTTGCAAATAAAGGAAGTCATTTTGTCTCTTTACAGATAAAGAAACTAGCTAACAAAGGTTAAGTGAGTATTGACAGAGATGGAATTTGAACCCAAGTCCTCTGATTCTAGAACCAGTGATCTTTCACTGTACCATTCTGCTGACTCTGAAATCCAGTATCCTTTTCACTGAAGTCACAAAAGCTTTTATTCATTCATTAATTCAAAAGATGATGCTAAGGTTTAGGATGTCTTAAGGACAGGACTGGGCAAGCTAGGTGGTACAGTGGATAGACTGGGCTTGAAATCAGGAAGACACGTCTTACTGAGTTTAAATTTGACCATAGACACTTCCTAACTGTGTGATCCTGGAAAAATCACTTACTCCTATTCACCTCAGTTTTCTCATCTGTGAAATGAATTAGAAAAGGAAATGCAAAGCACTACAATATTTTTGCCAAGAAAAGTCCAAATGGGCACACAAAGAGTCAAAAATGATTGAACAACAGAAAAAGACAGTGGTACTTTGCTTTTTAAAAAAGTAACAGTTTCTGTTTTTCATTGTCTAGCTACCAAGATTTAAGGTTCCGAAGGGCAATAGAGCAAGCCTGAAGCTCACAATTCCAAGTATTTAGCAGATGTTCAGAATTGCTTTTGGTCCTATTGTAATCATAGATTGGGCTGAACCATCTGTGAAATAAGATATATTCCACCATTTCTCTATGATGAAATGTTCTATGGACTTGAGGAAAGAAACAAAATGAGCATAGAGTTTCACAATTAAAATTTGGAACTTTGAATTAAATCAAGGGGGAGGGAAAAATTGAAAAGATTATCAAGTAAAGAGAAGGAAAGTTAAAAGCTTCATTTTGATTAAAGAATTTTTAGTACACAAGGAGTCAGGTTTTGAGAAAATGCTTAATACAAGAAACAACTTACCAGAAATGGAATTGTGGCAATGCTTCTTATAAAAGAATGGATGGTTTTGACCCAAAGAGGAGTAGTGATTCAATGCCTCTAAATACAGGACAGGAATACAGGCTATTGAAAACAGGATAACAAAAGAAGTAGATAATTTAAAATATGTTAAGAGCACATTCTAAGTATACAAATGGAATTGTAAGATATCTCTTTTCCCTTTCTTCTCCTACCTATTTTCTTTATCTTAGACATCAGTATTTCACTTCTGCAGTTAGTCAGATAGCAATTATTATTAACAATGATAAATCCTGACTGATGGTTCCTTTAAATTGTGCTAGAAACTTGACTCATGTATGTATACTGAATGGAACTTCTTCTGGGGGCTGATTGTCAACCTATATTCCCTACAGCTTAGGACCCTTTCCTGACTTCTGCAGTTTCCAATTTCCTAGACTCACCCAGGAATGTCTCCTAGAAAATATTATAACATGCCATTCCAATAGATGGGTGACTGTTGTGACCTGATTTCACTTTTGGCATGGATTTGAAGCTGTCATTTATTTTCTTCTTATGAACATCTCAGGCAGGAGCTCAATTGTCACTATGTTTAAAAGCTGGTGTCTAACTGAAATCTTCAGCTTCTCTTGTGTGTGTATTTAGAGAGACAGTTGTCCTGAGGAATCCAGCCAAGTTCTTTCTGCATACCACATACCATTTTGTTCCCCTGCCACTGCTATTATTAATGCTTTGTCATGGTATCATTGCCCATATCCCCATTCCAGCTTCCCATGCCCAACCACAGAACAGAAATCCATCTAGCCTGGGGTCAACTTGGACTCTCTCCAAGAGGCTTTAGTTACTACAGAAACTTCATTAATACTATGATCTTACCTGTAACATAGACCTATTCCATAAATTCTGAGGATATCTTTTTTAAAAATCTTAATCTTTGTACATTTAGGCTGTCAGTAACACAAAATAAGGCTTTTTTGAGACTATGAATAACTGATTTCTATATTGGACAAATAGATTTTGAGGGCAAAAATTCAAGGGAGGTTTAACCCTTATGGAAGTGTCCATAATGATTGTGTATGAGGTAAGTATATCCTTCCACTCTTGAAGTAGCAAAAATAAAAAAGAATTCTTAAAAGACTGTGTGACAAGTCATCCAGCTTCACAGTCTTGGTTTCCTTAATTGTAAAGCCATAGGATCATAGATTTAGAGCTAGAAGGGACATTTTAAGATCCTCTAGCCTATCTTACAGATAAAAAAAACCTTGAGACTTCTCAAAGTTAAATGAGTCATCACTGTCATTAACTATGGTAGGTGGTAGAGCTCATATTTGAACACAGTTCTTTTGGTTGAAAATTCTGGGAGGGAAACACCCTCAGAATTTCTGACCAAAACAGAAGTAATTGCTAATCTACACTCCCTTTTAGCCATCAGGGCCCAAACAATGACCAAGTGAGGCTTGAGCAAGGAATTATTATTGGCCAGAGTTAGTTGGGTTTAAGGCATGGTCCTTAAGAAAGAAATCTAGCCAGTAAACCCCAAGATATCCTGTGAGGTTTCAGTGATCAAAATTTGCATTCTTTTGGGTAGAGTACCTGCAGGTTAGGGTATGCTACTCTATGTAGCTACTAGTATGCTACTCTCTAGACAGAGGGAGAAGAAGAAGGAAGGAGGAAGAGAAATAGAAAGAAAAGGAAGGAAGAAAAGAAGATGAGGGAGAGAAGGAGGGATGGAAGGAAGGAGGGAAGGAGATTCATTGCCCAACTGGAATTAGTCAGTTGGGTCCCTAGTAGGACAGCTACTTCTACTCACAGGTTGTTATTTGTCCTTTGTTCTTGGAAAGAGGACCATGGCATCAGGAAAGAGGTGCCTTGACTTGCAAGTAAATTGGATTTAAGTGAGGCAGGACTTATCAAAATCACCAACCTCACTCTGTCCTTTGGAGCTATCTGGGTCCAGTGGCAAGCATAAGTGGAGATGGCCATGATCAAGAGCAGGAAACATCTAAAGAGGTTCTTAATTTGGTGTCCATGGATTTAAAAACTTTATTATTTTAACATAATTTGTTTCCTTTGTAATACTATTCATTTTATTTTATGCATTTGAAAACATTATTCTTTTGAGTCTGTAGGCTTCATCAGACTACCAAAGGGATCTACAACATAATGAAAGACTCAGCATCCCCTCACTTAAAGAATCTTTGCCCCAGAATATATTGGTTCAATATCAAGATCAACTCTTGGTATTCTTGGCTTATTCCTATTGATGCAGAGAATTATGAATATAAGAAATTTGTATTTAGAAACAAATTTCATAATCTTTTATGCTGTTAAAATTTGTTAAATTACAGAATACTATCTGCTCCAGGATGTAAATTGACTCCTATTGTTGTATTGTTAAATGTAAATTTTGCACCCAGTCTCTTCATTCCCAACCCCTAGATTCCAATCTTCTACCTGATTTTGGTCACATAAGGAGGGGGTAGGGATTTCCCCTTTGCCCCCAGTACCCAGATAATGGACAAGATTATAAAAACCTGGCCTAAACTTCCCTCCAGGTGGAGTTCTCCCTGGCTCAGTCAGCTATTCCTTGTCTGTCTCTGTCTCTGTCTCTGTCTCTCTCTCTCTCTCTCTCTCTCTCTCTCCCTCACCTTATTTCTCTGTCTCTGACCCCCAAGCAACCTTGCATAGCCTTTTGTTATTCACTTCTGTCCTCAAAATGCCTGTCATTTTAATTTGTTTAGTTTGCAGCAATTTATAATAAATTCTGAGCAGTTTAATATGCCAGGGCTTATGTGAATTCATTCACTTTTCCAAAACCCTCAATCTCCATTGGAGACCCCAATTCTCATCCACAGCACTATTACACAGATTCCACAGAAAGATCCTAACCCCTTGTGGCCCCACTCCTTGGCCTCTGCCTCTGTTTCCCTGGTTACTTTACCTGGGTGGCTGATCCCTGGTAACTAAGCTCCTTATCCCCTAGGATCATGCCTCCTTACACTCTTAGCACTTGTTATTTCATTGCTTATCTCACTTTCCCTACACACTGAATTTCTTACTCAACTAGTTAGAAACTGGGCCAAGGATTAAAATTGGATTTCTAGGCTCTCACTTCATGACTTTCCTTACTATATTTGAGAATAGTTAGTTAAGAATGCTTAAATAAAAAGGTTTTTTAACCTCTTTTTGATCTCATACTATTCTTCTTTATAAACTCTGTACTTCAACAGAACTACTCTGCATATTGTTCCCTAGAAGCCTGTGGAGGTTTTTATTTTTTTATTTTTTGCCTCTTTGAAGATCTCTCCTATTCCCTCACTTTATAAGATTTCCTCTGTCTTCTGCATTTCTTCCAATAGCATTTAGTTTGTGCATTTCTTATCATATAAAGCCTAATCTTCCAATATTTCCTTCCTTCAGGAAGAAATGTTTTGGGGTAAAGAACTTTCCTAATATTTCACAAATTACACCCTTAATATGCTTCTTGTTATTCAGTCACATATGACTCTTTTGTAACCCTGTGGACCATAGTATGTCAATACCATACATTGAATTTTCTTGAGCCATTTTCTCCTCCAGTGGATTAAGCAAACCTAATAAGTTAAGTGACTTGTCCTTTGTTGAACACTTAGGAAGTATCTGAGACCTGATTTGAATTCAGCACTCCCTGACTCCAGGCTCAGACTGCCTCAGACTTGTCAGCAGGAATAAGTTTTGGAATTAATGGGAAGTGAGGGGGGAAAGAATCACTACTACTCAATCACTACTCCTGGGGATTTCCAACATCTAGAAAAATCCTTCCTATTTCCTTTGGGGAAAGATGTGGACTCTGGACTTACATTCTTTGTCTTCAAACTATTAAACAGGTTCTATTGAGACTGACAATTGAAGTAAGCACAGCACCCTAATGAATCAATTTGTAAGGTTATCTTCTCATCACTTTACCACTGACATTTCATTGGACAAGTAGGCAATGCCTGTCACTGCTACTGAGATTTTCTGGTCCCCTGCCTCCTAAATACTAGCAATGTGGAAAGGGACTTTGCAAGGTCAAGATTATTTTTTTTTAACAAGATGATTTCAGATCTTGAAATACTTATTGATATATTCATCTCTAATAAATCCCAAGTATAAGCCTCAAAGCTGCTGCTGTTGGTACTAGTTTTGTGACGTTAAGTACTGAATAATAGCTGTCAATGTGATAATGCTTTAAAGTTATAAAGTATTTCACAAATATTACCTGTTTTATCCTTCTAGCTTCTTGAGGAAGGTTATTGTTGTTCAGTCTTTCAATTGTGTTCAATTCTTTGTGACCACATTTGGGATTTACTCAGCAAAAATACTAAAATGTTTTGCCATTTCCTTCTCCAGTTCATTTTGCGGATGAGGAAATGGAGGTGGGCAAAGTGAAGAGACTTGCTGAGGGTCATACAGTTAGTAAGTTTCTATGGCAAGATTTGATGTCAGGAAGAGAAGTCTTTCTGACTCTATTGTCCATTTTTCAGATGAAGAAACTGGGAAGTCAAAGAGATGAAGCAACTCCATACACCTATCACCCAATTATTAAGCTTTCAAAGTGGGATTGGAACCCAAGTCTCTGTTGATTTCCATTCCAAAATATTTTCTGCTATACCATAATTTTCCCTATCCTTGAAACAGGTTTTTTTTTTTGCCCATGAATATGGTTCATGAGTTTATAGAGAAGGCTAAATGGCAGGTTTGCAATCAAATTGGGATAGCCAACAACTTTCTTCATGTTCTTTGTGCCTTAAAAATTAAAAACAAACCAACCAGGAACACAGTCAAAGGATGTTTCAATATGGACAATGGGATATATACACATACACATACAAATGTAAACACATAAACATTTGTTTTTTTTTTCTCTCAAAGGAAAGAAGTACTAAACAGCATATTTTGGTCAATAACTATAAAACTCTTTATTATCCAAAATGATTGGGAATGAGTTGTTCTAGTTAAATAGCTTTGTAAGAATTAAGGCATGTGAAGGACTGAAATGTTGGAATACAACATGTACTTAAACAATAAAAAAATAGATTAAAGATAGTTTAAAGTCTTTGATTCAGAAAATGTGAAATAATTGTTTTGGTTTATGTAGCTCAAGATTCTAGTTCCAATGGTGATTCTCAGGGAAAGTACATGATTGCCTTCTGTCAACCTACAGGATTATAGGATTGAGAACTGGAATAGACTTTAGAGATTATCTGTTCCAATACAATCATTACAAATGAGTTTGAGGGATTTATTCTATATTGATCAAAAAGGTGATATAATACATTCAAGGTTATATGCTAGAAAATGACCAGGATTTAAATCTACTGACTGCAAATCCAATTCTTTGTCTACTATACCTTGCTACTTCTCAAATTTCAAAAGGTGCTAATTATCATTGTTCTATAGTTGTTGATGAAGCATAATATTGAGCTGAATCTTATATTCCCTAAAGTTACTTTCTCCTTGTATTTTAAAAAATGAAAACAAACAAGTAAAAATCATTTGTCTTATTAAAAATTCTGATACATTTTCTTTTTACATCCTCTTCATTTTTAAAATTTTCCCTCCCTCTTTCATCCCCGATGAGTCCTCCCTTGCAATATAGAATAATAAAAAAATGGAGGAGGAAGAGGAAGAAAAAGCAAAAGCCATCATCTTTTATATATATCAGGGAAGGTATTTGGGGCAGAAGGACAGAGTTAAGCATTTTGACAATCACACTCTACCTACAGGATTGACCATGGTGGATATGGAGATACAATCAAGGAATTTATGATGGTTTTTTTTTCCTTTATGGTCTCTGAAGTTTTAAACGCTGAAGAAAAGGGGTAATGGATGGTAGAGCCACCATCTCTGTAGTAATAGTAGCTAGAACAAAGAGACTAAAAGAAAGGTTTGTGCCTTCCTAAAATGGAACATTTTTTCCCCCAAAAAATCTATTTGGGAGCCTCCAGGATTTGAAAATTTTGCCATTGACTTTCAGGCATACACGAGGATATTCTTGAGGATTTCCGTGAAGAACACTGGTGAGGTAAACGGCAGGCTTTAGGAAATGCCATTTTATTATTGTTTCTATAACAAAGGTTGAAGTTCACTCATAGTAATCATTTTCACAGTGGGATTGAGCTGCCCTTGAGCCCTATATTCATCTTCAAGAATAGTATTGGAAGGAGGTTGCAGCTTGTCCTAAAAATAGTTTGGAAGCCTCAGGAATTATTCCCAACTTCTTGATTCACCTATCCCTACTATGTGATATTTAGTGAGTACATGGGAAAATGTCTAATGCAGGCAGGCTGGCCTAATAGGCATTGTCCCTTCATTTTATTAATTTCTAAATAGCATGCCATTCTGCTGTTAAACTCAATGATATATAACAGAGCTAGATGCTGGTGAGAAATTTCCATCCCTTATTTGAGAGACTTTTGTTTCTGTGCCAAAATCAGTTATTTGGAGCTATGTTTAAAATAAAGACTGTTTTAATATCATTTAGCCTTTCCTAGGCAGCTGTTGTCTTCGTTCTCTAACATTTATGATTAAGAATATCTAGTCCATCTCCTCCTACTTAATAATTTTTTTCAGCTACTAATGATCCCTTCCATTTATATTATTTCCTTTAAAATAGGGGACAAACAATTGAGTGATATTCTTTTTGAGGCATCTATTGACTCTGTGCCTTCTAACTTATAAAGAAAGAGTTGGATAAATCCAGTACTATTGTTTCTGAAAGAACATTCTCTTCGAGTGATCATAGATTTAGAGCTGGAAGAAACCTCAGAGGACATCTAGTCTGAGATTGTCATCTTACAGATGAGGCAACCAAAGCTCGGAGAAGTTAGATGTCTTTTCAAAGATCACACAAGTAGTAAGTATTGGAGTAGAGATTTGAAACAAGGTCATTTGATCATAGGAACATAGGTATAAAAACTAGAAAGGACTTCAGGATCTATACTAATTTCCTTACCTTCCATGGAAAAATTCAGTGACTTGCTTAGTCACGAAGCCAGATCCTCTGACTTCAAATCCAGCCTTCTCTCCAATGTATCATATAACATAATCATAGGAATCTTTTTTTTGAGCCATTTAGTATTAAGTAACTTGCCCAGGGTCTGGAGGTCACATTTGAACTCAACTCTTCCTGACCTGGGGGCCTGTGCTCAAGCCACTACTCCACTTACCTGCTCCAATAATCACATAACTCAAAGAGGAGACATCTTAGAATGGAGAACCACATTACACAATTTTTGAAGGTTTTTTCCCTACTTCCACAAATAAGGGGCTGCTTAGAAAAGAAAGACTCAACAGTGAAAGCAATGTCCATTTGACTTTATCCTCAAAGCAAAGAGAAAAACTGCAGGGATGAATTACTTCAGGGGGTCTTTTAGCTTAGCTTCAAAATGAGAAAAAAAAAGCTTTTCTTTAGTCCTGTGATTTTTTTTTACTGATTTTATAGAACTTACTTCATAAAAATTATTTAAAATATACATTAGATTCTATGTAGAATCAGTTCCATATTGATGAAATAGTCTAAAGCTATATCATACAGGCCCAAGGCATGATTTATTATAAATGTTGGACTTGTAGGCCAGAATTAATTTGCATAGCTCTTTTGTTGAATTATGTATATACTATAAAAGAAGTGCCACAAGAAAATAAAAGTGAATTTTCAATAGAAACACCACTTTGCTTTTTTGTTTTTTTAATCTCCAAAGAATAGATTTAGGTTCACCAACCAGGTACCTGATTCTGTCATTTTTTTCTTGATTGTTGATTGTGATATT